>NC_091458.1:66147903-66455595 GCF_027789765.1 Dendropsophus ebraccatus
AGCATTTTTTTAGCACACTTGATTAGTTCACTCCCAGAAAACAAGGAGGAGGAGGAGAGTCTCTGATTCTTCTCAGTCCTGGAAGGTGACATTTTCTTTGAGGCTATTGACCTCCCCTGCTGCCCGTAGTTACTTGGAGTGACCTCCCCTGCTGCCCGTAGTTACTTGGAGTGACCTCCCCTGCTGCCCGTAGTTACTTGGAATGACCTCGAGTACCATATGACCTATAACCTGTATTAGTAACTGTCACAGTGACGTCAGCCTCACCCGTACATGCTCCACAGCTGGGACGAGCAGTGACGTCACTCCCAGCAGCTGAGGCGTCTGCAGAGCCGCCATAACGCGCACAGGATTCTACTGAACACCTACGTATGCTGGGACTTGTAGTCTCCCTGGCCAGCGTATGTGACAACAGCTGACGTTACGCCCCCTCCCTCACCCCAGTCCCGTTTATCCTCACCTCTTCTGGAACTGACGGCTGCGTAATTCCTCTGCAGACCCGTAACACGCAGGCACCTCAGAGCACGGCTCCCCAATATCATGGCCCTCATGGGCGACGCCATCTTGGAATCTGGCGGGCTGCGCCTCTCAGCGTCATGTGATGTTGACTTGACAGAGGAAAGCTTCTTGTGGTGCTGGAAGGGACGGGAGCGCACGTAGTGATGGGTGGTGACTCCGGGAGTCCGGATGGCTCTGCAGGGAGTGGATGGGGCTCCCGGGCCGGGTCACAGTGTGCTGAGAGCGCCGCCTGCCGGGCGTCATGTGCCGCATCCGCCGTACACCCCGCTGTATGATCGCCTACAGATGGTTCATGTGCGGGGGGTTTATGTAATAATTTATTATCATTTCTCAATGTCTTCTAAGCACAATGCCCATTTTCTTACAATCATTAGAATACATACATTGCATTAGGCCAGGCGTGGGACATACTATGCCACCCATTGTTTTCTATAAGAATTCACAGGGCAGATCAAACTGAAAGTATTTTATGCACAATAAATGCACAATGCAAAATCTCAGCAGCACAAGACAAGTCAGCATGCGGGTGTTAGGGTATGTTCACACTGAGCAAACACGGCAGAATTCCGCGGTGGATCTTTCCGCTGCAGAATCCAGCCGTGCTCTGTGTCCCGCTGTGAGTGAATGAGCGGGCGCTTGCTCCCCCGCTGCCGCTGCTTTCCACTCAAAGGGCCAGTTTAGACTGAGGAAACACGGTGCAATTCCGCGGCGGAACTCTCCGCTGCGCTCAGTGTCCTGCTGTGAGTGAATGGGAGAGTGCGTGCCTGTCCGCTGCCGCCGCGCTCTGCTCAAAGATCTATCATGTTCGTTCTTTGAACGCGCGCTCTCCCATTCACTCAAAGCAGGACACTGAGCGTGGCGGAGAGTTCCGCCGCGGAATTGCGCCGTGATTCCTCAGTGTGAACTGGCCCAAACAAGTGACATGTCACTTCTTTGAGCTGAGACCGGCGGCTGTGGGGGAGCGCGTTCTCTCCCATAGATGGGCTATGGGAAAGTTCCACAGCATAATTCCTCCTGTTTTACTTAGTGTGAACATACTCTTAGTCTGATCGAAGCGGACTCGGCTAGTATGACAATCCAAAAAGACAAGATGGAGGCCGCACATCCAGGTAAAACTTTTGTTTTTTCCTCCTCCGATGTCGGAGTAACTATTTTTTTCTCATAATGATCAGCGTTTAGACGGTACGATATATCGTACGGAAATTCGTTTTGCAATCGCTTAAGCCTATCTCACACATTGTTTAAATCGGTGAACGACTGTTTACACGGAACGGTCTGCGAATTTTTTGCGAACAACGATTTTAGAACATGTTGTAAGATCAAAATGAACGATTTCTCGTTCGTTGTTTGATCGTTCGCTGCGTTTACACGTATGTTATCGTGCAAATTCGCACGATAATCGTTCAGTTTAAACGCAGCATTACAGGTAAATTTTGATAACTGAGCGGAAAAAAAAGGCACAATGTTCACAGAACCTGACACATCACTAAATAGGTGGAGTGTTTGCGAACAAATGTGTTCACAGTTGTAGACTGATGGGGATTTTTAGATAAGTTTAATGCTTATAGCAGTTTTCTGATTGTTCTGGCTGTTTTCTATTAAAGAAGCCAATGCATCAGCATTATGAACACAGAACGCTACTAGAATACAATTAGGACCCCCCTCCCCAAGCTCTGGTCACACTCCCTCCCCTGCATTTATTCTCTGCCAGAACTGAATAATGGGCCACATGACAATAGCTTTTCTCGCTGTATGGTTCATCCTAATGCTGGACCTGTGTTGTTTTGCTGATGTCTGTTGTTTAGCTTAAATCTGCATTCAATTTCTGTGACCTGCTCTGCATGAAAAACAAAATGGAAAGTAACACTGGGGCATAGAATAAGGCAAACTGCTTAATTTATGTCTCCAAATATACTGCAAAAAGTTATTGTGAATTGAAATAACCCTATGAACAGATATAAAGGGGAGCTGGGCAGTAGAGGGGTGTAATGTATTGCTTAAAATGAAAAGCTAAATTACAGGTTTCATTATATTTATACCTTACATAATCTGATTCCCTTAATCCTGGCTAGGTTCATACCATGGTTTTACAGGTTGCTTCTTTCTGTCTGGTTTAAGAAAAGCATCCTGTTTTTCTAACACAAATGTCAATGGCGACAGCATGTTCTCTGGATAAGATATTCGTTTGTGCACAGCTGTTTTTCCATAGACTTTAATGTAGAACTGAAATGGTTGAAAAATTGTTTGTGTTGTTTAGCTGCACCTAAAATCATTGTTAATTGTTGTAATTCCACATTGGTTCGCTAATTGTTCACTAATCGTTCGGTGTAATGCTGCGTTTACACAGAACGATTATCGTGCGAATTTGCACGATAGCGGTCGAAGTCGGACGATAATCGTACGTGTAAACGCGGCGATTCGCAAAAAATTCACAGATCGTTTCATGTGAACAGTCGTTTGCCGATTTAACCAATGTGTGAGAGGCTTTAAGCGGTCATAAAGGAAAGACTAGGATTTCTCCTTTTCTTAAATCCATTCCTGGCTTTGGCTTCCAAAATCTGTCTGTGTAAATGCACCCTAACCATCTACTATTATTCTGTGTAATATGATGAATGATTTCAGGTAGTTTGCGATTGTTTATCAATAAAAACTTCTTCGACCCTAAGTCTCACTTTCTCTGTACATGGTTTGCCTCGGAATACACCACTACTCTCGAGTCTGCTTCTGACTCTTAGCTTGGTGGGTTAGTCTTTCTATGCAGTTGTAGAAAGGAAGAAAAAGAGAAGCCGCACTTCCAAAATAATGTGGCGGGTGCTAAAGGAATTAAATCACCAGGCTTGGAGATTCCCCAAATATAGAATGAAGAGTCCACAGCATGCCAGCACATATGGTGAAAAAGGTGTTGGTTTATTCCAAAAAAGGTGAACAAAAACAGAGGATGCAATTTTCGGTTTTCTCACAAATGCTTGAGAATGGTTTTGTGAGAAAACCGAAACGTTGCATCCTCTGTTTTTGTATACCTTTTTTTTTTTTTTAATAAACCATTACCTTTTTCACCATCTGTGCTGGCGTGCTGTGGACTTTTTGTTCTATATCTATGCAGTTCTGCAAACTGATACCGTTTCTCTTTCGTGCCTCCCTCCATGTTGTTAACTGTCCATTGGTGAGAAAATTGTTTAAAGAATTAGAATATATGTAGAGAGAGAGAGATTGATCTCCAATTGCACATAGCTAATAATGGTAAATGCTGTATATGCAATGACATACAATGTCTCAATATCTGTGTAATGGTGCGTTTACACGAAACGATAATTGGCCCGATCGTACGATTAACGATGTCAAAGTAACAATTTTTTTTTCATAACGATCAGCGTTTATACGGTACGATATATCGTACGGAAAATTCATTTTGCGATCCTTAAGCCTATCTCACACATTGGTTAAATCGGCGAACGACTGTTCACACGGAACGATCTGCGAATTTTTTGCGAACAGCGATTTGATAACATGTTGAAAGATCAAAATGAACGATTTCTCGTTCGTCGTTTGATCGTTCACACGTACGATTATCATTCGAATTCGATCGTTATCTCGCAAATTCGCACAATAATCGTTACGTGTAAACGCACCTTAACCCTCAGCTTATGTAAGTGACAGTGTGTGATAAAACAGAAGTAATATTGCTGCTAGGTTATTTGTCTGATTATTCCTCATGTTCACTTTTCTTTGATGCTGTTGCATGTTTGGAACATTTTTTTTATTTATGAAGATAAAACACATTCATTATAAATCTCACAATAGTCACCAAGGGAACAGAGGGGACGGGGTCTGGTCCAAACAGCTGCACTGCTAACCTGGCTATTTACTTTTTAATAGTGGTTTGATCATAGCCATTATGAATTCAACTAATACTTCCAGCCAAGCACACTTCATAATGCAAAGAGAACCTGATACAATTTGTACTGTTTAATTAATTCATTAATATGTAAATAAAGTGGTATACCTCATTTACATCCTTTTTTTTTTACTCTGAATAAAAAATAATGTGCAGAGATAAAAGAAAGAAAGTACATTTTACATGTAATATGAATCTAGGAGGAGTTACCTTCACAGAGGAGGGCTGTGTTTAGAAGTGGGTTATAAAAAGTAGCTTTAGGTAATTTATTCATTCACATTTCCATTGAGAGAAGATGGTCATCAAAGAGGTAGGAAAAAACAGCCTAAACAACTCTCCTCTGTCATTCTTACTACCTTAAGTGATTTAACATGACTTCTTTATAACTTCTCTCACAATCTTTTCTTAAATACACTCAGTACTCTTCATAATACTCTTTACCTTGTTGTTTATCTTGCAAATTTTATGTATATGACCAAATTTATTGTCAGATTTCATTTAGGACTAAATGTCGACCTTTGGCACAACAAAGGTCACATGGTCAAAGTTCCCCGTGTCACACTCCTTGACACAGGGATCGTTACTAGTCAAAGTAAATAGGGTTTTGCAAGTGGCCTAACAATTGCCAGAAATCCATCGAGGACTGGCTTGCTTGTACTGCAACCCAATTCATTTTTAGTAGCTGTGTTGTCTCTGCTAAATTATAATTTCTGTAATGTAAATCAAGACCATTGTAGTACACTGTATGAGATCCAGTAATTTTAAAATATAACATACAGTTTTAATGCCATTTTTGGTGGTGTTACTTTTTTGGTGTTGTTTTGTAAATGTGAGCATGCCGTACCAGAGCATGCTTTGTTTTGAAAAAAATACACTGACCACAAATCAACCCATCAAATCAAAACAACTTTCATATTCAAAGTCACATTACTTCAGTTTGTGGTGTTCATGTTGCAAGTAAAAGGAATCTAATTCAGTGCTTACCTTTGATTTTGCAGGAATTGAGGCAACATCGTTTTTGGCGCTCAGTTTTAGCAGAATTTTTGGGAACCTTCATGCTGTTAACAGTGGTACTAGGATCATCTTGCTTAGGAATCAGGACATCCCTATCTATGGCTCCACCAATAGCCGCAGGTCTATCAGTTGTTAGTCTGGTGCAGAGTTTTGGTGAAATAAGCGGTGCCCAGTTGAACCCAGCTATCACTTCTGCCTTGGTATGTGCACGGAAACTGGATATTCTTCATGGTCTGGTCTTTGCCATAGCTCAGTGTCTTGGTGGAATATGTGCCTCTGCCATTTTTTATTTATCTCTTCCTACATCTGTCTACAATCAACTTGTTACCAGGGTAAGTTTTTTCACACATTCACTGTTAAGGCCCTATTACACCAAGCAATTATCGGACGCATTTGGTCAATTATCGGATGTTTTACTCTTGATGTAATAGGTAGTATTAAAAGGCAACGTTGAGCCGTTGAAAGAAAATGATGCCAACAACAATGGTCTGCTGCCCATCGCTTCATGCAATAGGAGTGGCGTCAGCAGACTGCCACTGTTTCCTATAGGCCACACAGACATTCCCAATCAATTAATGTTGATAGGTTCAACACCCCTGCCTATGTATAAAAATAGTATTTATATTGTAATCTACCATTACAAATGCTTACTACTCACTACTGCTAAAAAATATAGTTAACAGCACCCTTACAGTGGGGAAAAGTGGGAAAATAAGTATTTGATACCCTGCAAATTTTGCAAGTTTTCCCACCTACAAAGAATGGAGAGGTATTGTAATTTGTATCTTAGATACACATTTTAACTGTGAGAGACAGAATCTATAAAATTTAATTCCAAAAAATCACATTATTTGATTTTAAAATAATTATTTTGCATTTTATTGCAGGAAATAAGTATTTAAAGTGTCAGTGTCGTTATAACTTTCAAAATCTAAATTAAGAGTAGATGTGATATCAAGCAAGTTTGCAATATACATTCATTAATTATTTTTAGTTATGATGGAAAACACAGCACTTTCTGTGTTCTGACTGTTTTTTTTTTCCCCAAAGAGTCAGAAAATAGGAAGGCCAGTGTTTCCCAGGTCATCTGAGCGCTCAGAGAGAAGGCAATCATGTAGCCATGACTCTCTGCACTGGCCAGACTTCCTAGGTTAAGGGTGCCTTCACACCTACCGGATCCACAGCGGATCTCAGTTCTGCGGATTCGAAGCGAGAACCGCTGCGGATCCGGTACCATTCACCTCTATGATAGCACATATTCGCAGCGGGATTAACATCCCGCTGTGAATATGTGCTTTAACCCCTCACTGTCCGCAGCCCTGCCGCCGCATCCCCATCCCCCATTTCTGGCCGCACCCCCCCATCCCCCGCCGCATCCCCCCATCTCTGGCCGCATCCCCCGCCGCATCCAGCAGCCCGCCGCGGAGAGCATAAAGTACCTGCTCGGCGGCGCGGCTGCAGTGAGTTTCCCAGCTCAGGTCCCGCTCATTAGCGGGACCGGAGCTGGGAGCGGCGGGGGATGCGTCCAGAGATGCGGGGATGCGGCCGGGGATGGGAGATGCGGCGGCGGGGCTGCAGACAGCGAGGGGTTAAAGCACATATTCACAGCGGGATGTTAATCCCGCTGCGAATATGTGCTATCATAGGGGTGAATGGTACCGGATCCGCAGCGGTTCTCGCTTCGAATCTGCAGAAGTGAGATCCGCTGTGGATCCGGTAGGTTTGAAGGAACCCTTAGGCTGTTTTTTTCAGCACAAGTCTAAAACTCTGCCTTCAGGAGACTGGACCTGGATTTCTGGTAAGTTCAGCTTTGTTTTTAGCATAACAACAACAAAGAATTATAAATGTATATTGCAAACTTACTTTATTTCACATCTACTGTTGTTTTAGATTTTGAAAGTTATAATGACAGCAACACTTTAAATCTTGGGGAAAAAGAACTTAATATTTGGTACAGAAACCTTTGTTTGCAATTACAGAACAAATTCTGAACAAATATGTGGAAACACAGCCTTTGGCTCTTTTATTTATCTGATTCTTAGCTTAGTGCTGGATTCTTCTATCTGAAGGATACCCCTGCGGTTTACAAATGCCATTAACATACATGCGGTCCATGGTATCAATTGTTTAGATGGAAAAAGGGATGCTGCATGCACCAACAATCCTGTAGAATCTATAGACTTTGCCCCAAAACCTTCAACACAAATGTCAATTATAGCCTAAGAATAGCTGCTGTTAGTGAATGGTGCAGGAGTACATTGGAAGATTTTATAATACAAGCACAGGATTGTTGGAGCAGTAAGTACCCAATGGCCACAATGATATGGGCTATCTGTCATCATATGTTGAGACACAATTATTTTAATAAATCTTTGTGGTCAAGGCAATGGTATTGTTGTCTTATTTATTTAGCACATGCCTCTATGCTTCACTGCAGCACATGCTTCTGTGCTTCCTTGGCATCTAGAAATCTACTTACTATACCTGTGACCTGTACTTTTTGTCTTATTTATAGTAGGAGCCGTCCTTCAGAGATTACATTAATAGGTGTAGCTATAGCTTCAGAGTCATGGGGTACTCAACATTCCAACACCCGAACAGATAGATTATCTATACCACCCAGTAATACAAGTTACCATGTATTGTCTTCCCTTTGTCAAACAGTTGCCTCTGAATCTACTGTCTTACTTATTAATTTTGGCACATGTATTAAAAATGCAAATTGTCTGTCTGCCCATTCATCTATCCATTCAACCCGTCATCCCAGTAAACCAGAGGAGAGAAGCAAATGTGAATCACCAAGCAAGACCCTTACAGTTCTGAATTGTGTACATGGTAGGTGTGTAAGGAAACATACATACATAAACTGCTAAAATAGGATGCTGACATGTGCATTGACAGGCATGGGCCTCTTTGACTTTAATAGCAACTAGTGACTACATTCACATTAATACATGGATTTGTTCAGGTAATTTTGCAAACTCAGTCACTAGTTGACTATGTTCAGGCCATTAACCCCTAGGCGACCTAGGACGTACCGGTACGTCCTGGAAGTCTGTCCCCAGACGACCCTGGACGTACCGATACGCCCTGAGCTATGAAGCGTGCTCCGGAGCGGAGCGCGCTTCATAGCAGGTGGGGGCTGGCTGCAATCAGCAGCCGGGACCTCACCGGTAATGACACGCTTCAGCGATCGCGCTGCCGCGTGTCATTGACCCCTTAAACGCCGCGATCACGGCGCGCCCGCAGCGTTTAAGTGTAAGTGACAGGGGGAGTCCCCAGTCACTTACAGATCGGGACCCCCGCAGTGTGACTGCGGGGGTCCCAATCGGTAAAGCGGACCGCAGTCACACTGCGGGGGTCCCGATCGTCTCTCATCTGCCTCTGTGCGGTCCGATCGGCGATCTGCTGCACTAAGCCTGCACAGGCAGGCTCAATGAGCAGATCGCCGATAACACTGATCAATGCTATGCCTATGGAAAAAGATCATGGAAAAAATGACACCCCATACAGCCCCATAGGTAAAAAACTAAAACCATTATAAGCGTCACAATAGGCCCATTTTATTAATATTTAATTGCCAAAAAAAAGGATTTCATTAAAAAAAAAATATATAACATTAGAAAATCTTTGTAAACCTGCATATGGTTGTGTTCGGACTGACCTACAGAGTAATAGTATAATGTCGCTTTTACCATATAGTGCATTATGTAGACACAGGAACCGACCAAACGTTACCATATTGCATTCTTTTTTACGATTTCACCGATTTATATCTTCATAAATAATATATTTGGGATTCCCTCATACATGTTATGGTAAAATGAAAGACGCCATTACAAAGTGCAACTATTCCTGTAACAAATAAGCCATTACATGGCCTTGTAGATAGAAAACTGAAAGTGCTAGAGCTCTTAGAAGGGGAGGAGGGAAAAACGAAAGCGCAAAGATCAAAATTTGCGCGGTCCACTGGGTCATTTTGGGCCTCGTCCTCAAAGGGTTAAAGTCAATGGGGTCATGCCTGTCCATGCATGTATACATCACTGTCCAATTTTGACAGATTGCTGATGTATGTGTGCTATAGTTGACATGATCTTAGTATTTCTTAGGTAAGAGTACTGAGATCCTTGTTATTTCTTTTTTATTTGCCTCTGTAAATGGTGTATTCCCATTCTTACTGTCTTTCGTTTGCAATAGGGTGACTTTTTTAGAGCTGTTCTTTTATATATTTATACTGATAAAATAATCATGTATAATGTGTGATTTCCTTTTACTTTGTCAATAACTGTCCATGCTCAAAACCCAATAAAAGCTATTGTACAGAGTAAAATATATCTGGCTAAAAACCTAGCAACTAGAATAACTACAAGATAATAGAACATAATCTGAACCTATTGCTCTTCAAATACTTCATAATCTGGAGGAATAGTTTAATTACCCACAATTCAATATAAACAGTGATGTCCTATTTTAATTATTTATCTGTCCTCCCCTCCTAGGTTAGTAGTGAGGGAAATGCAGGACAAGCTTTGGGGATGGAAATTATCTCTACCTTCCAGCTGGCTTTTACAATTTTTGCTGTGGATGATCGACGGCGCAGAGATATTACGGAGCCTGGAAGCCTTGCCATCGGTTTTTCTCTAACAGCAGGAGGTTTAGCAGCGGTAAGATGCATAACCGACTACATAATTGTTATTGCAGTATGCCATGTACTGTGCAGCAACTGGTATGCCTGTGGTGTTTTCACAGTGTGCTAAAGGTCCCCATAGATGATTTTGGTGGACACAGGGGTTGGACATGATGGAAAATCACTGCCCAACCCCTTTGTTCTCTGAGAGATAAGGCACTGCCAGAGCAGTCTGGATGTGGCTTACCCCTCCTCTCCCCATAGAAAACACAGGAAGGTTCGTCACAGCACTGTGTATGGGGAGGAAAGGATAGATAACTGTTGGCTGAACAATTATTGAATTATTGAGGGCCCTTGGCCACCTTTGCTCTATTACAAGCCTTGCAAAATTTATGGAACTACCACACTTAGAGGACGGTAATCTAGCTATCTTTTTTGCAGTAAATCACAGTAAATCCAGAAATCACAGATATGACACAAAAAAAACAGCCTCCACCCCCCAGTGGTCTCCTTTAACTTGCAGTTATGTCACAGTAACACAAGAACTGCCAGCTCAGCCAATCAGTGACTAAGGTCAGACCAGGGGCTCACTAGAAATGGCTTGACCCCATAGCAACCCTTTTGAATGGGGTCCCCCAGTGGCCTGCCCCAACCCCCCTATCCCAGCCATTCAGTGTAGTCATCAGTGACTATCACAACAGTCATTGAAAGCATTACTTTATTTGGAGTAACCTATGCTGCATCTATGACAGGTCAGAAGTTACTGATCATGGCGGGTGCTGAGACCTACTGCAATTAGTTGCTCCTTTATTAGTTGTTTTCACGGGCGACGCTTCACCGCCCCTGGCTGATTGACTCAGGTGTTTGAAATGTAGGTTGTGCTGACTGGCTGCCGTTCCGCCAGTCAGCTTCGGTTAAATTGTGGGAGTCTCAGCTGCAATCAAGTCCAGGGACTCCAATCTCCTTAAATATACTCCCCTGCGTGTCCTTCCTTGCCTGCGACAGAGCCTCAGTTCCTGAGAGTTACTTTAACTAGCGTTCCTTTTGATTGTTATCCTGGTTCTTGGATTTTGGCTTTTTGACTACTATTTTCATTACGTCTTTGTACTGCGCTGACCGACTGCTACTGACCTTGCTATTCTGACCCAGAGTTTTGTGTTTGTCTGTCTTGTCTGCGTTTTGTGTCACACCTGTGCAGGCCAGGGGCTGTTGACCAGTGTCCTCCAGTCCCCAAGTCCTGACAGTCTCCATGTCATTCAGCCTTTTTACTGTATGTTTTTCTACAAAAGAAACAGAAAATACCATAATTTACATGATCACTGTTGCAATTTAAAAATTACTTGAAAATGAAATGAAGTCCTTGTGCCAACATCTGTTGTAAATGTGAAAGTTTTCTTACTGCACTTGCACACTATCTTTACATATTGTTATACCTCTCCTAGCCACTAATTCACATTCTCCTAAGATTTTATTTAATTTATTATCTTGGTATAGGATAGGCAGATGTTTATTAACAACCTTTTTTATTTCCTTGTACTGATTGCTATACAATGTAGAAAACGTTACTTGTTTATAACATCTCTGGGGATAAACAAAAGGTAATTCCGATCTCTTTGTTCCATCAGTTTTAGCTCATTGAAGCTTTTAGAGGGCAGATTTTCTATCAGACAACCTTTTATCTATCTCCATAGTTTCTCTTACATAATCTGCCTCTCTAGAACAAGGTTGCTTGATTCTTACATATTCCCCCTTGGGGATAACAGAAATGGTATGTTTAGAGTGACAACTTGATTCCTCTAAGATGGTGTTACATGCAATTGGCTTCCTGAACAAAGAGGTTATGACATTACCATAAGCAACATTGCCTTTAATTGTTATTTATATATTGAGCAAAATCTTGGCTAGGAGATACATTGCAGCCCCAAATGAATGAGGTTGTAAATGTACCGCCCATACCATACAATACAATTTTTAAATGGATTGTTCTTTGAAAAAAGAAAAATATCCTCCCACCATGCCATATAGAGATTGGCTAAAGTGGGGGAGAAGCACAAGCCCATCGGAGCATCAGTAATTTGGAAAAAGAACTGATTCTCCACTAAAAAATAGTAGTTTTTTTTTTTTTTTTAAAGTTCACCACAAGTAGTATAAACTCATTTGGGGGGGGGGGGGGGATTCATCAAGACCGGCATACTCATACACTAGTCTCAAATTAGTCCTCGCTGAATTCACTTAGAGGCGCACGCCTTTTAGTGAATCTGCGCAGCCAACACAGAAATCTACACCTGCTTCTGAGCAGGTGTAGATTTCCACCTGGTAAATCAGGTGTGGGAAAAGGCCACACCTCCTCCCTGCCTTGCAGCGGCCCCCTGCCCGCTCATCAGGCGAGCGGGACATACGCCAGGGAGAAGGGAGGAATCTGTGCCTTCTCCCTGGCCACAGCAATGATAAATCCCCCTATCGATCTCACTAGAATAAAAATAGCTCTTTTGAGATGGTACTTCAAAGCTACAATGGCAAGATTATGAGGGATACTCGAATACTACATCACATAAAATCGAATGGCTACATCACATAAAAACCACTGAAACAAACTTTTCCATTCCCAAGCTATGCATAGATTTGAGCACTTCCTTCAACCCACACTATGGGTTGCAATAAGCTATCGATCCAAAGCTTTTCTGATAACGACCCTATGCTTAGATACAGGCCTTAGAGGGGGTGGGAACTCATTTTTGTGGACTTCGGGGAGTCCATGGAAGACGGGTTAAAGGGTTGCTGACCATAAGAAAATTACAATCTTTTTCCATCAAAATCCCCAAACCCCTGCCCTCTTTTAATAGAAATTGCAAGGAATATTTACATGCAGCCTCAGGATTTTCTTCTACTTTCCTATGTGTCCCTATCATCAAGAATCAAGTATGCTTACTGTAGGTAGAGACCTAAGTTCAACATGACTGTTGCTCTACCCTTTTCTGTTTTTTTGAAAATTAGGGAATGTTGGGATTTAAGATCCTTCTCCACAGCAAATTGGAAACTATCCAAATCCGGTATTCTTGATTTAACCCCTTAACGACCGCGGGCGTATATTTACGCCCTGCGGTCGTTAAGGACGTTCAGAGCGGGGCCGCGCTCTGATCCGCGGTGGTCCCGGGTGCCGCTTGTAGCCCGGGACCGCAAGTATTAGCGGGCACGGTCCGATCGCCGTGCCCGCTAATACAGTAATCGGATGCAGCTGTCAAAGTTGACAGCTGCATCCGATTACCGTTTGCAGTGTCATCCCTGGTGTCTAGTGGAGAGATCGCTCCTCCGGGACGTTATCCCGGAGGAGTGATCTCCGTTACTGAAGCCGGCCGGGGACCGCTCCAAGATGGCGCCGTCCCCGGCTCAGCACTCGTTTACTTCCGGCTGCAGCAGCCTATCTCATGGATCTCTGCAGCATATCTATGCTGCAGAGATCTCTATGAGAGATCAAAGCACTTATACTAGAAGTCCCCCAGGGGGGCTTCTAGTATAAGTGTAAAAGTTAAAAAAAAAGTGTTGTTATTAATAAAAAGCCCCCTCCCCTAATAAAAGTCAGAATCACCCCCCTTTTCCCAGGTTATTAATAAAAGTAAATAAATAAATAAACATGTTTGCTATCACCGCGTGCGAAATTGCCCGAATTATTAATTAATCACATTCCTGATCTCGTACGGTAAACTGTGTAAGCGCAAAAAAATCACAAACTGCAAAATTGCGCATTTTTGGTCGCATCAAATCCAGAAACATGTTAATAAAAAGCGATCGAAAAGTCATATATGCGCAATCAAGATACCGATAGAAAGATCACATCATGGCGCAAAAAATGACACCTCACACAGCCCCATAGACCAAAGGATAAAAGTGCTATAAGCCTGCGAATAGAGCGATTTTAACCCCTTAAGGACAGAGCCAATTTCGATTTTTGCGTTTTCGTTTTTTCCTCCTTGTGCTTAAAAGGCCATAGCACTTGCATTTTTCCACCTAGAAACCCGCATGAGCCCTTATTTTTTGCTGCGTCACTAATTGTACTTTGCAATGACAGTCTGAATTTTTGCATAAAGTATACTGCGAAACCAGAAAAAAATTCAAAGTGTGGTGAAATTGAAAAAAGAAAACGCATTTTGTTTATTTGGGGGAAATGTGTTTTTACGCCATTCGCCCTGGGTAAAACTGACTTGTTATGCATGTTCCTCAAGTCATTACGATTAAAACGATATGCAACATGTATAACTTATATTGTATCTGATGGCCTGTAAAAAATTCAAACCATTGTCAACAAATATACGTCACTTAAAATTGCTCCATTCCCAGGCTTGTAGCGCTTTTATCCTTTGGTCTATGGGGCTGTGTCAGGTGTCAGTTTTTGCGCCATGATGCATTTTGCACTTTGGGATTTTTTTGCGGTGACGCCGTTTACCGTGCGAGATCAGGAATGTGATAAATTAATAGTTCAGGCGATTACGCACGTGGCGATAGCAAACATGTTTATCTAGTTATTTATTTGTTTACTTTTATTAATAACCTGGGAAAAGGGGGGTGATTCAGACTTTTATTAGGGGAGGGGGCTTTTTACTATTAACAACACTTTTTTTTTTACTTTTACACATATACTAGAAGCCTCCCTAGGGGACTTCTAGTATAAGTGCTTTGATCTCTCATAGAGATCTCTGCAGCATAGATATGCTGAAGAGATCCATGAGATAGGCACTCGTTTACTTCCGGCTGCTGCAGCCGGAAGTTAACGAGTGCCGAGCCGGGGACGGCGCCATCTTGGAGCGGTCCCTGGCCGGCTTCAGTTACGGAGATCGCTCCTCCGGGATAACATCCCGGAGGAGCGATCTCCCCACTAGACACCAGGGATGACGCTGTGTCCGGTAATCGGATGCAGCTGTCAACTTTGACAGCTGCATCTGATTACTGTATTAGCGGGCACGGCGATCGGACCGTGCCCGCTAATACCTGCGGTCCCGGGCTACAAGCGGCACCCGGGACCGCCGCGGTTCAGAGCGCGGCCGCCGCGCGGCCCCGCTCTGAACGTCCCTAACGGCATCAGGGCGTAAATATACGCCCTATGTCGTTAAGGGGTTAAGGAACATATATTTGTAAACAATGGTTTTAATTTTTTACAGGCCATCACATAATATAAAAGTTATACATGTTATATATCGTTTTAATCGTAAAAACTTGTGGAACAAATATAAAAAGTCAGTTTTACCCCAGGGTGAACGGCGTAAAAACACATATCCACTAAATACACAAAATGTGTTTTTTTTTTCAATTTCACCACACATTGAATTTTTTCCTGCTTTTGCAGTGTACTTTATGCAAAAATTCAGCCTGTCATTGCAAAGTACAATTAGTGGCGCAAAAAATAAGGGCTCATGTGGGTTTCTAGGTGAAAAAATGCAACTGCTATGGCCTTTTATGCACAAGGAGGAAAAAACGAAAACGCAAAAATCTAAATTGCCCTGGTCCTTAAGGGGTTAAAGGATAGAAGGATTGCTTTTTACTCAATGTGGTACAGAGACTAAGGTTACATGATCCATATTATATTCTGAGGCCCCGTGCACACAGAGCAAGATTGTCCGCCACAGAATGCCGCCAGCCTCCGTGTCATAATGACACTCTATGGGAGGCTTGCACGCTGCATCTCTCGGCACTGAAGAATGAATATGTCCGCCGCGGAATTCCAAAGCTCTCGTTCTGTGTGCACGGGGCCTAAGATTCCACTTTTCATTCCTCACAGACTCTTTGGAAAATGAAAGGTGGAATCTGATTGGTTGCTAGGGGCAACTGAGCCAGTTTCACTTTACACCATGTGTGATAAATCTCCCCCTAAATCTTTAGGTTGTGCAACCATAAACTGGTCTTTAAAATCACAAATAGTCATAGTTGATGTATCCCACTCACCCCCCCCCCCCCCCCCCCACTTGATCTATATTGTTCACCAGATCTAAGCCAGATGTAAGAAACCTCACAAATTTATTAATATCCAATTATGTATTAAATAAATCAAAGTTTTGAGTAGGAGCAAAATTTTGTTCTTTTTCCAAAATATTCAATTCTGCTGAAAGAACGACAGGTGACAAAACAAAGACCTTGTCTACTGTCACGGGTGCTATAAGGGTCTATCAAAGGCAACAGCTTATTCTCTTCTCTCTACTGAAATACAGTATGGTGGAGTTGGGTGTCATCTCTTTATATGGATAGTATAAAAATCACATCAGTTACATTTGAAACATTACGCAAATGTTTGTATACAGTATTTGTCCAGATGCTGAAATCATTAATGTTATCATTAAAAAAATGTATTTGAATGTATCTAATTTATGTGTTTAGCATCTTTAAGAGGGAGAATAGTTCACTATGCCCTGCTATTTTGTATGCAAAAATGATGGACACCATGATGGAACCTGACAGATCTCTTTATAATTGGATCTGTCTTGCACTGTTGATGTCCATTGTTTTATCGATCTGCTGAAAAATGTAGAAATGTAGTAGAACTATATTCTAAAAGCATACATTGATGAAACATACAGCACATTAAACACAATCATATAACATAGTGAAAAAATTACTGAAAATATGAGGCAACAGTACCTCCAGTTTTGGGGAGTTAAGAGTGAGGTGGTGTCAAGCAACACCTAAAAAAGTGTCAAGAGGTAGTTATAAATATGTTTTGTCACTCTTCTTATTTATACCCAGGGACACTTTTCAGGTGGAAGCATGAACCCAGCTAGATCCCTTGGTCCAGCTTTACTCTCAGGCATTTGGGAGCACCACTGGGTAAGTTATTACCATATTAATTGCATAAAACACCTACATACACACACCAATTAGACATAATATTAACACCACTTGCCTAACATGCAAGTCCTCCTGACTCAAAACTAGAGGAAAGCGAACATTGAGCATGCTTTGGTTTGGCCGAACCCAGGCATATGGCATTTGATTACCTGTGGCTGAAGAAGTTGGATGCAGTCCTAGGGAGTGTTGGAAAAAAATGAATATAGCCTATGGCCACCCATAATCAAATACCGCGCGCTCAGGTTCAAACAAACCGAAGCATGCTTGAGGTTCGCTTATCTCTACTCAAAACCAAAATGGTTCGGAACTGGCAATGCATGCATTCCACAAGACCTCTGCAGTTGTCCTGTGATAGAAGATAAGTAAAATGCAGATTGATTCTTGTTATTGCCAGACCAAGGTTTTCCAGCAAAACATTGTACATATTATCACACTGCCTTTACTTGCTTCTCTCCTTCCCAGTGCATTCTGGTGTCACATCTTCCCTAGGTACGTGATTTACATGCACCCAGCCATCCATATAAAAGAAAAAGATCACGCCTTCTGACTGATCTGTGCCAATGCAGTCCTAAATACAGTATATATACACTGTGCAAAAAATAAAGGGAACAGTCAAATAACACATCCTAGATCTGAATCAATGAAATATTCTCATTGAATACTTTGTTCTGTACAAAGTTGAATGTGCTGACAACAAAATCACACAAAAATCATCAATGTAAATCTAATTTATTAACCAATGGAGGCCTGGATTTGGAGTCACACACAGAATTAAAGTGGAAAAGGGGTTATCCAGTGCTACAAAATCATGGCCACTTTCTGTAAGAGACAACACAACTCTTGTCTCCAACAGCAAAACCCTTCCAAGCTGGAGACAAGAGTGGGGCTGCCTCTGGAAGAAAGTGGCCATGTTTTTGTAGCGCTGGATAACCCCTTTAATGTAATGTCCTTAAAACAAGTAAAAATGAGTCTCAGTATTGTGTGTGGCCGCCACGTGCCTGTATGACCTCCCTACAACGACTGGGCATGCTTCTGATGAGGTTGCAGATGGTCTCCTGAGGGATCTCCTCCCAGACCTAGACTAAAGCATCCGCCAACTCCTGGACAGTCTGTGGTGCAACGTGATGTTGGTGGATGGAGCAAGACATGATGCCCCAATCGGATTCAGGTCTGGTGAATGGGCGGGCCACTCCAATGCCTTCATCTTGCAGGAACTGCTGACACGCTCCAGCCACATAAGGTCTAGCACTGTCCTGCATTAGGAGGAACCCAGGGCCAACCGCACCAGCATATGGTCTCACAAGAGGTCTGAGGATCTCATCTCGGTACCTAATGGCAGTTAGGCTACCTTTGGCAAGCACATGGAGGGCTGTGGGGCCCTCTAAAGAAATGCCACCCAACACTATTACTGACCCACTGCCAAACCAGTCATGCTGCAGGATGTTGCAGACAGCAGATTGCTCTCCACGGTGTCTCCAGACTCTGTCATGTGTGCTCAGTGTGAACCTGCTTTCATCTGTGAAGAGCACAGGGCGCTAGTTGCGAATTTGCCAATCCTGTGTTCTCTGTCTGGCAGTCCTGCTACTGGGTTGTTGCACTCCTATGGCCTCCTCCACGTCTCCTGGTGTACTGGCCTGTCTCCTGGTGGCGCCTCCAGCCTCTAAACACTACGCTAACAGACACAGCTTACCTTCTTGCCACAGCTCGCATTGATGTGCCATCCTGGATGAGCTGCATTACCTGAGCAACTTCTGTGGGTTGTAGACACCACCTCATGCTACCTTTAAGCTTGAGAGCAATGACAAGATGCCAAAGTTACCAAAACAACAGCCGGAAAGTATGAGAACAGAGAAATGGTCTATGGTCACCACCTGCAGAACCATTCCTTTATAGGGAGTGTCTTGCTTTATTTGCCCAATATCTCTATATGTTTTCTGTTCAATTTGCACAACAGGACAAATTGATTCACAATCAACGTTGCTTCATAACTGGGCAGGTTCATTTAGCAGAAGTGTGATTGATTTGGAGTTCCAAAGATTTTAAAAATAATATCTATGTTTACTAGGTTATGTTTGACTCCAGCTAGTTATGAAAATATTACCTGCATGTTAATAGTTGTGAATTTAAATGTTGATCTTCAGCCTGTAGATCAATGAACAATCAAAAATCTATATAAACAGTCACCAACTAATTATGGTAACATTTTCATTCCCTCTAGGTATACTGGATTGGTCCCATTTTGGGTGCCTTTCTTGCAGGTGCTTCTTATGAATTTTTCTTTGCATCCAGCGCATCAAGAGAAAAGCTGGTCGCCTGCCTCACTTGTAAAGATATAGAAATTGTAGAGGCAGCCAGTGTCTCCCGCTCTTCCCTCTCCATGGCCACACAGACCGCAGCACGGACAAGACAGACTGAGCAAAAACATGAGCAAAATTAACCAAGGAAACATAACGGAAAGACTCAGTGCTTTATGTGCTGCTTACTGCTTATAACGAAGTCTGAGCAGTACAGGCAAATATAATAAAACACATATTGGACTTGAATATAATATTTTGTACCTGGTTAAAGGATTATTCCAGCAACAGAATCTTTCTATGGGTGCAGATGTCATTATATACAATTCAGCAATTAAACATTGTCATTTTTTTTAGGCTGTGCTGTAAATGAATAATGACTGTCAGAAAGGATAGATTCTGTAATATGCATGCTAAAAACAGGAATGTCACCATGTATTATGTATGTTTGTGTCTTCCTGACATTGTAAGAAAATTATTTTAACCAAAAACTATACCATATATTTTGGATCTATAAGCCTTCTTAGCAAATCACAGAATTCTTAGACCAGATTCACACATGGTATAGGTTGAAAAGACTGAAAATGTGCAAATCTTTCCATTATAGTTTTTCTCTGTTGGTTCAACTCAACCACTATACCATGTGTGTACATATCCTTAAAGCTTTTATAGGCAGTCTAGAGCATGGGGGGGCATATTCGGAACTGATGAGAGCAGACCCCCAATGAAGTCTGCAACCTCCGGAAGTTTCTGACTGGACACAATGGACACATATTTGCTAACTACTTCACAGCACATGGCATCCAAGATGGTGCTGGCACAGATGAGACGGGCGCACAGGGCCTTGGATCCAGGCTCACCTCTATCGCTAGCTCATCAGCATGACCTGCCAGAGAAGAGGCCCAACTGGGAGTTTCTGAGACCTTCCTCCTGGGCCTCCTATATGTCGGAGCTCCTGCAGGAGAGCATTCTTCAGCCTGAGGACAGCTCATACATGCCGGAATTTGCATCAGACTGTGGTATTGTACACACCCAGCCTGCCAAAACCCCAGGTACATTATGCGTTCCCAGGCCTGATCATCCTCCATCCGAGACCACCACAAGCCAGGGATGTGAGCCTGTACCTAAGCTACAGTGGGATACTCCCCGGCTAATCCAGCTCCAGCTCCAGCTACCCCAACAGACATGTCGGTGGTGTCCCCGCGGGTCCAGATCACTGACGGTGGTCCCATCAGTGATCCCCAATCAGGGTTATAAGACTGGCGGTCATCTCAATCGACCATCTCAGATAGAGACGACCACTGGTCATGTTTCTTACTAAATATGCTAACTAATGAGGACATCCATTGGTTTACTGCTGAAGTCAGAGAGACATATAGAGCAGAAATAGCCATGGTGAAGCAAGGTCTATATTCTATGACATAAGGTATGGAGTCCCATAACAGAGACCACAATAATAACATTATTGAATGCGACATGGAGAGAAGGGAGCTACTGCACATCACACCTATGGCTGATACTAATGCCACTCTGCTAATTTTAAAAACCAACGCCAGGATGTCGGTATATAATTTGATCAAACCATACTGCCCCGTGTACCACTTGCAGGTCTCCTGGTGTCGGTCAGCGACTGCCAACCCCGCAAAGCGTGCACATGCAGGGAAGGGAGGTCATGGAATGGCCCTGCAACCCCAATGTCACAGGACCAAACCCAAAATGCCCCACCAATACCCAGCCGGCACCACCGACGGAGAAGGCTGCCCCCAAACAACACAAGTATGAATATGGTATTACACTCACCACCACTTCTGCAGACAGAATGGGAAAAACATGGCGGTACTGACATGTGAGCACAGGTATATCCTGCTAATTTGGGTCACATGGGTCTTATAAAGGGAAGTGCCAGCCGCTCAGAATAGGGAGAAAAACATAAAATGCAACATGAAGAGAAGGGAGCTACTGAACATCACACATATGGCTAATACTAATGCCACTCGGCTAATTTTTAAAACCTTATGTCTTTCCCACTCTGTCTGCAGCAGTCTTGGTGAGTGTAATACCATATTCATACTTGTGTTGTTTGGGGGCAGCCTTCCCTGCCGGTGGTGCTGGCCGGGTTCTGGTGGGGCATTTTGGGTTTGGTCCTGTTAAATCAGGGTTGCAGGGCCATTCCATGGCCACCCATCCCTGCATGTGCACGCTTTGCGGGGGAGGCGGTCACTGACCAACACGGTGTGGAGTTAGTGTAGGGACCCGTGTGAACCAAGGGACCTGCACATGGTACACGGGGCTATTATGGTTTGATCAAATTATATACAGACACCTTGGTGTTGTTTTTTAAAATAGGCCTAGCGGCATTAGTATCAGCCATAGATGGGATGTGCAGCCGTTCCTTTCTCTCCATGTCGTGTTTTACAGTTCTCCCTTTTCTGAACAGCTCGCACTCCTTTATGAGACCCACATGACCAAAATTAGCAGGATATGCCTGTGCTCACATGTCAGTACCTTATGTCTTTCTCATTCTGTCTGCAGCAATCTTGGTGAGTGTAATACCATATTCATACTTGTGTTGTTTGGGGGCAGCCTTCCCCGCCGGTGGTGCTGGCCGGGTTCTGGTGGGGCATTTTGGGTTTGGTCCTGTGACATCGGGGTTGCAGAGCCAATCCATGGCTTCCGTTCCCTTCGTGTGCACGCTTCGCGGGTGAGGTGGTCAGTGACCGACACACTGTGGAGTTAGCGTAGGGACCCGTGTGAACCAAGGGACCTTCAGGTGGTACACGGGGCTATTATGGTTTGATCAAATTATATACAGACACCTTGGTGTTGTTTTTTAAAATAGGCCTAGCGGCATTAGTATCAGCCATAGATGGGATGTGCAGCCGTTCCTTTCTCTCCATGTCGTGAATAACATAATTGACCTGCAACCTACAGTAAGTGCTCAGGATTCAATTATCTGTGAATACCAGTACCACCTTGACGATCTGGATAATAGGGCATGCAGGCCCAATATCAGAATAAGGGGCCTCCCTAAACAGCTATTTTGAACTGATTTTGGGTGCCCCATTTGCTCATAAAGTACAACTGGAAAGAGCTCATAGGGCCCTAAGATCCAAAGAACTTGTCCTCATTGCCATGAGATGTGATTTGTTGTGTCACAGACTATACTCTAAAACAGGGGTCCTTAACTGGCGGAAGCCAGCTGTCCGGAGCCCTGGTCAGACCTCCCAACCGCCCTGTCCCGGGACGGTCCCCATGTGTCCCGCTCCCCTCCGCAATGCCTCCCGCCTCATAGGCGTACTGTCCTTAGATTTCAGTACGCCTGTAGTCATGGGGGCAGTGTCGGCCCGGCCCCCGGCTGATATGCGCTCTCTGGGGATGTCCCGGGGATTCCCTAGCAGACCTCAGTGTACGCCGCCTTTCTGAACTTCCCGGAAGTACAGGCCAGGAAGGTCACTGGTGCGCGCTCTGCTAGGGAATCCCCGGGACATCCCCAGAGAGCGCGTATCAGCCGGGGGCCGGGCCAACAGGAGAAAAGAAGAAGACAGCCGCAGCGGGGGAGCGAGGTGCTAGGTGAGTTGTGGTTTGTTTTTGTTTTTTTTTTGTCTGGGGGCCATCTATAAGGGGAGAGCGCACAGGGGGCTATATACTACTGGGGGGAGCTCACAGGGGGCTATATACTACTGGGGGGAGCGCACAAGGGGGCTATACACTACTGGGGGGGCTATATACTACTGGGGGAGTGCACCAGGGGGGGGCTATATACTACTGGGGGAGCGCACAGGGGGCTATATACTACTGGGGGGCTCTATACTACTGGGGGGAGCGCACGGGGGGCTATATACTACTGGGGGGAGCGCACAGGGGGGCTATATACTACTGGGGGGGCAATATACTACTGGGGGGAGCGCACAGGTGGGCTATATACTACTGGGGGGGCTATATACTACTGGGGGAGCGCACAGGGGGCTATATACTACTGGGGGGAGCTCACAGGGGGCTATACACTACAGGGGGAGAGTGCACAGGGGCTATATACTACTGGGGGAGCTCACAGGGGGCTATATACTCCTGGGGGAGAGCTCACAGGGGGCTATATACTACTGGGGGAGAGCGCACAGGGGGCTATATACTACTGGGGGAGAGCTCACAGGGGGGCTATATACTACTGGGGAGAGCGCACAGGGGGGCTATATACTACTGGTGGAGAGCGCACAGGGGGGCTATTTACTACTGGGGGAGAGCTCACAGGGTGACTATATACTACTGGGGGAGCAACAGGGGGGGCTATATACTACTAGGGCAATCACCCCCTTTGTACCCAATATCAAAGTGCTGGTGAGAGAGAAAAAACGCCAGTTTTCCCGCTAATAAGCATCAATTCTGTATGTAAATAGTTGAACGTTTGTGAAAAGTAACAAAACACGTTTCCTACTGATGTTCTGCTCGGACCTTTACCTGACAATAGACCCCGGTAAGTGGACCTTCACTAAAAGTTGTTGAGTACCCCTGCTCTAAAAGAAGTCAATTCTTTGGGTACACAGCGGATTGAGTTTCAGAATATCAGTCTATGGGACAGGCAGAACTTTGCCGTGCAGACTCTGCTTGAAATTTCCGCCCAAATTCTGTAGTATGCACATACCCTAACAGGGCAATATATATCATGGGACAAAGCAGTCATGTTGATCTCCTGTTATCCTGTTGCCTAAGACCTCTTCTGTGTTTCTCTTTTTTGGGGATTGCTGGAATTTCAGCTTAGATCTACTTTTACTTCAGGTACATTGTTGGATTGTGCTTGGTCTATTCGGTCTTGGTGCGTCTCCTGACATTCAATGTGTAGGGTCTTAATGCCAGTCTTAAAAGACAGATGTTCGTGAGAGAACTGGCACAAATAATAATGGATATAGCCTTTATTCGGGAGACGTATGATGACAAGATATGCTCCTTCAAATATGCTCTCCACAAGTTTTCAGTGATTTTTGTGGCCAATAATGAAAAATAAAGGGAGTTGGGATCATGTTTAGCCGTGCCTGTCCCTTTCAGTTTGAGGATTTAGAGGCTGATCCTCAGGGGCATTATATAATTTTAAGAGGGAAACTACTACAGTGTGTCCAAATTACCTGGCAACAGACAAGCTTTCCATTTTTTATTTTTATTTTTTAAGATTTTGAGTACATGCACACAGGAGCAGGATCATATACACCATGTATCGTAAAAACTCTTGGGGAATCTTGGGGAAGACCCTCCCTTACCTCCTGCGTAGTAGGGCCACCTTCCCAGTAATATCTTTAAGAGCCCTAGGCATCTCTCAGATTTCAGAGCACCTAATGCATTGCCTACATCTGGCTCCAAGTACCCCCGTTTGTCTTTAAAGGGGGATACTACTATTTCAGAGGGATCTAGGAAATATGTAATAAAGTTTTTCAATTTCTTGAAGAATGGTTTAGTTGGCTTTTACCTAGAGGATTCACCATCTAATTGATCCATATTTACCATATGTACCTTTTCATCTGTGTTATTACATGTTCTAACGTGGGCATCTCTGGAGTTAAGCACCTGGCCAACAGACATTGTTTAGCTACTAAGATAAAGACATCAAAGACATCTTTTCTAATGGGTAGGGTAGGCAGCTGCCCGGGGTCCCATAGCTCATAGGGGGCCCCAGTGGCAGCCTCCTACCCTGCCCAAGACACCGGAGCTGGCATCATGCTCTCCTTAATGCCCACTGTGCTTGGCTAGTCCCCCTATCTCTGGAGGATCTCTTGTGCGGGAGGCGGATGATCTCCTGTGTGCAGACGCTGCAGCCTGGATCCAGCAAGGGGTGCTGTGACATGCAGGGGGTGCAGTAGAGCTTAGGGCACTGGGTGGTGAAGTTACCGACGGCCACCAGCTTAAACACCATCTGACAGGCCCCCAACTGAAAGCTTCTCCTCCTGCCTCCAATTCACAGCAACAATCCTATCAGGATGGGCAGGTGTCCTTGGAAAGCTAAAGCAGAAAGTTGCATAATGCATTCATCTGAATTGTCCTAACCCTAAAGCCCCAATTACACGGGGTGACAGAGAGGAGCAAAAAAGCGCTGTCAGTGCTCGTTTGTTCTTCGTTCCCCGCTTGCCACCAGGGCTATTACATGCGTCAGCAGTGAGCGGGTGAGTCCAGGGGGGGGGGCGCGGGGACATGAATACCGACTATGGGCGATAATCGTTTAGTGTAATAGGGCCTTTAGTTATACGTTGACTGAACCTCCTGGAATGAGAGGTATCTATGCTCTGCTATTTTAATTAAAACAGAAGCATTTTTTAAATTCCTGCTCTCTTTGTTAAAACAAAAGAGGGGTTCTGACCTGCTTGGGGAAACTCTGGGTGGTGCCATAAGTCCAGATGGCCACTCATTAGAATTGGGGGACCTAACAATTTTCAGCCAAGATTTAATGGTGTCTCTGAAAAGTATGCCATTTTTAACGCCCCTAGGTAGTGCAGCAAACCTAGTGTGGAGAAGCCCATTGAGCAACCAGGGAATGACCAATTGGGATTCTAAGGAAAAATAATTGGAAAAGTTACTTAATTCCCTCATCCAATCTATCCCGTGCCTTAACAGTCATGCCAAATTATAGCATAGTACATCGGGGAGATTTAGTCCTCCATTTCAAGAACTAGTTTATTCATGGCTATTCTAGGACATTTAAATGCTCATATAAATTTTCATAATGCTGAACTCAGACAGTTAACACCTAGATGCCTGAGCAGCACTGGGACAGTCGGGGGGGATTTAATGAGTAAAGCAAACTTGCCACTCTACCACTTTTTATCCCCAAATAAGTAATATGGTCATATGTAGTTTTAACCGATACTTCCAAGCTACGTCCTGGAGATCTGGCTTGGGGGAGATAATGTAGTTCATTTTTATCTATGTTTACCTTAAACCTTGACTGTGAACCAAAGTTCAGATGAGTAAACCACACCCAAATCCTAGTCAGGAATATTTGCCACCACTGCCCTCCCCTTAATAATTCCGACCTGTGCTGAGGAGATGAGATCAGGCATTATTATCAAGATATTCGGTTAGACTGCTTACGTTTATTCTTAAGGCCCCCCCCCAAAGAGATGGGTAAACACATAACTAGACTGCGTCTCCATATGGTAACTGCAGCAAAGTGTCTGTTGGCCAAATATTGGAAACAGATTCTCATAACATCAGCTATAGAGCTAATTAAAGGGGTAGTGCGGCGCTAAGAAATTATTCACAAAATAACACACATTACAAAGTTATACAACTTTGTAATGTATGTTATGTATGTGAATCGTCCCCTTCCCCGTGTTCCCCCACCCCCGCACGTGGACCCGGAAGTGTAGTGTACCATACATACCTGACGCGCGTCGTCCCCCGTCCCCGATCTACTGTCAACGACGTAATCTTCGGGAGGCTGGCTGAATCACCGCGATTGGCTGAGCACAGTGATGCTCAGCCAATCACGGCTGAGCAGCCGATAATGCGGCAGAGGGGGGGGGGCGGCATCAGGGACGGCTGCAGCGATTCGGCCGGCCTCCCGAAGATTACAGCGTTGACAGAAGATCGGGGACGATGCGCGTCAGGTATGTATGGTACACTACCTTTCCGGGTCCACGTGCGGGGGTGGGGGAACACAGGGAAGGGGGAGATTCACATACATAACATACATTACAAAGTTGTATAACTTTGTAATGTGTGTTATTTTGTGAATAATTTCTTAGCGCCTCACTACCCCTTTAAGTGGGTACAGGAGGTCAGAAGGATAGAGTATCTATCTGCTTCATAAGAGGACTGCATAGAAAAAATTCCAGAAAATATGGTCCCCTTGGGACTCCTACAACAAGTATGACACGTCACATACCTTCTAATATCTCAATTGGCCTAATTTCCCTTATATTACCTTTTTTTGAAAATCAATAAATCAACAATTGATTAAAAAAAAAATCGAAAACTGGGTTGGGCTCACAGGTAGTATTTTGGTCAATATACAGTCTTTACTTGGTATGTCATTTTGGTCAGTATATTTAGACAAAACAAGGAGTGGGTCCAAAACATAGAATGCAAAATATTCTGCTGTGTTGGTTCCATTTTAAATATATTAAGAGAAAAGTGCATACAAGTACATTAAACACTGCACAGAATAGAACATGATGAGTAGTATTCTGCTTGAGGTCCTACTCTTGGTTAAATGGAATTGTTTGATGAACAGGATTACATAAAGTATATCTCTATGTGTAGTTATTGTCCATAAATATATTCATGAAATGTTACATTATGTTTTAAATCCACACATGAACAACCCCAAAACTAACTCAGATTAGTTTTGTGCTATTGTCTAACTAAACAAAATGAAAATGTTCTTGAGCTCCATCTAGTGGAAAAGGTATTAATTTCTAAGAATAAACAATGCCTTTAATTTATAAAGGGTCGAAGTAACTGTTTTATACTGCATGAATGTACTTATATATTTTGCTATTTATGTTTTAATGCTATGAATTGCTGACACTGCAGTACACAGAAAGTGAGAGGGATCTGAGTTGAATGAAACATCACACACAGCAAGTGCCTTTGTTCATGAGGATGCTCGCACAGCGCTTTGCAAACAATCCCAACTGCACATGGGATAATCCCATAGGGGAGCTGTGGATTTAGGATGCCTCCCCCAGACTGAAAGGAGCCAGATAATTGTACACAGTGGCAAAACCCAGCTGAGATACAAACTGCCAGTGCAACAAAATCAGCTGGAGAGGGTGCCAGATAGAAAGGGCAATGTTAATGTTACAAACAACTTTATTCCAATGCAGCACATAAGCTGAATGTTTCCAAGTATATCCCTCCTACATGTGTATTGCAGTTACAGTATATATGTTCAAATAAGGTTAAGACAAATATATCCTTTGAATCATGTTATTTCCCAATTTTCACATAGTAAACAGCACAGCCTCAAGTGTTAAATGATTAGAGAAAGATAATATTTTAACATATTATAACTGTTACTAAGCTTAAAAAATAGGGGAATTGCAATGACTAGGAATTCATAAAATGTGGGATAACATAAATGCTAGAAGAGAAACCATTGTATTCATGAAAGTCCAGACTAAAAGAACGCAGTCATCTTTCTTTAATAAACACAGTGACTTAAAGAGTTCTTGGAGCCAAGAGTTATTTTGCATTTCACACTTTCTCTCTGTCTGTAAAATTTTGCTGCCCTGATTTTATGTAAACTTCTATTGTATAGACTTGTGTTTAAATACAAGTTTATTGTCAACAGTTTATGGGAAAACATATGTTCCATGCAAGTCTGAAAATGACTTATGAAAATTTGTTCTTTTTTTTGTACATAACTAAAGAGCAGCACGATGACTGTAATATCTGAGCAAAAATATCTGCTGTGGCCTTATATCATGTGCTCGCCTGAGGGAGGAGACAGCACACAGGGAAAAGTTAAACACTAGCTCTTTGACACGACCCCTCCTGTCAGGGGGTGGTGTGTATCTGTATAGGGGGATTAAATATGTCACTGCCTCTGCCCCTTATAAATCCCCCCGCCACTCTATAAACAGGTTGGGGGGGAAGTATCCACAGCAGTTGGGAGTTTGGAGCAGTCACCCTGTCCGTGAATTTTTTGAGTTGTTTTTTAACGTTTAGTTTTTCTTTGTTAGTTTTAATTTTTTGTTAACCTTTTCTTGTATTGTTCTAAACTTTAAAGTAACAATTTTTTTTTTGTACGGATTTTGGAGGGGTCTTCCATAAACAGTTGGGGCATCTCCCACCAACTCTGTAAAATTTCCCTTGCCCCGATTTTGCGCTCCCTGCTCCTTATACACAACCCGCAATCATGTGGGAATTCCGCTCCTTCTCCTTTTGGAGAGCGGTTTTTGCTGAATTCTTTGGTACCATGTTCTATGTTTTCTTTGGCTTGGGTGCATCTCTAAAGTGGGCTGCTGGACCAGCTAATGTTTTGCTTATAGCATTAGCATTTGGTCTTGTTATGGCCACTATGGTCCAATCTATTGGCCATGTTAGCGGTGCTCACATTAACCCAGCTGTTACCTTTGCTTTTCTCATCGGCTCACAGATGTCCCTCTTCCGTGCCATTTTTTACATTGCAGCACAACTGCTGGGAGCGGTGGCTGGAGCTGCCGTTCTGTATGGTGTCACTCCTGCGGCAATCCGTGGCAACATGGCTCTCAATACGGTAATTACGTTTCTAACAAGGTTGTAACAAAGGGTGCAGAATTTTAGCAGTGTGTTTATTTGTGATAGTTTAACAAAGCATTTTTTTAATCTAATATCATAACAGGGTATCAAGCACAGAAGTTAGACTTTGCATGCATGTGGGCAACTGACTGCATTTTAGTGAGAAACTATAAAGCCTATATCCATTCAAAAGCACAACATTTTAGGTATGCCTTCCACAGTTAAACAAGATATCCCCCTAGTTCCCCTATATTACATGTACAGATTCAACGTAAATTTGTTTGGCATATAAACAAAATAGCTCCAACATTCCAATTACAGCTTTGGGCTGGGTTCACACTATGTATATTTGAGGCTGTATTTGGTCCTCATGTCAGGTCCTCATAGCAACCAAAACCAGGAGTGGATTGAAAACACAGAAAGGCTCTGTCCACACAATGTTGAAATTGAGTGGATGGCCACCATATAACGGTAAATAACTTCCATTATTTCAATACAACAGCCGTTGTTTTAAAATAACAGAAAATATTTGCCATTAAATGACGTCCATCCACTCGATTACAACATTATGTGAACAGAGCCTTTCTGTGTTTTCAATCCACTCCTTGTTTTGGTTGCTATACAGCCTCAAACATACAGCCTCAAATATACGTAGTGTGAACATAGCCTTGTAATGTATATGGGCTTCCAGTATTCTCCTACTTAAGATAAGCACTGGAACCATCAATAATCTTCATTAAAGTCAATGGAACCAGTCAGGATTCACACACACACACACACACACACACACACATATATATATATATATATAAACAAAAATGGATAAGGCATAGCTACCATTGCTGCATCATACATGTAAACATAGCCTAATCTGTAAAGCAGCTATTTATTTTAGGCAATGAAATCATTGGTGACCAATAGCTCTTTAATTTAGGGACCCTGCAAAACAAATCCCTATATTTCTGATGTTAACTGCAGTCACATCTCAGTTGATTTTGGCTTTAAACTTTAAACGTGCTCCACACTACAGTTCTAAAATTGAATTACAGTATATCACCATGTAACATGCATAAACTTAATAATTTAAAGAAACTAAGCAAAAAGTCTATAGCCATGTTTGTGTAAAAATATGTAGACAATTAATATGCATACACAAAATCCATCTGTATATTTGGTAAAATGAGAATGGCTGCTCATCATGCCTCATCATGCCTACTCCTTTAGAGCAGCTCTCATTTCCAAAATGTTAACTACCTATATATTATATCTGGTCTGAACAGAATTGTTAGTAGTATTGTGAAAGGATTTTTTACCTATCCATAAATAAAGTCTTTATTACTAGTATTTAAAGCATTACTGTTATTTCCCAAAACATTTTACATGTCATACAGATACGTGAAATGTTTTGATTGGTCGGGGTCCTGACTTTAAGGCTCCTAACACTTACTAGATAGAGCCATGAAAGAGAAGCGCATGGATGAGTGCTTCAATCCCTACCTCGCTGCTCTCCTTGTCATGTTGAACCTGAGTCAGCAACAAGATGGGAAAAGCTGCAAACCAGGGAGTAAAGCCCATAGCCTTACGCTTCTCCTGTCTCTATGTATCAATTGGTAGGGATCTTAAAATTCATATCCACTCATAATGAATTGAGATACACTCTGGTATGTATATTATTATGGATAGGATTTCCTATTATTACAAAAGTCTTTCTCAAAAAGGTTCTTAATGTAAAGTATATTTATGGCTTGGTAGAAAGATGTGAAAGATGTGAAGAAGCTGTGGGTAGTTTTCTTTATTGGGAAGAATGACACATAACTCCAGCTTACATATAGATAAAATCTAAATTGCACCTTTGGGCTATGTTCACACTACGTACATTTCAGGCAGTATTTGGTCCTCAAGTCAGGTCCTCATAGCAACCAAAACCAGGAGTGGATTGAAAACACAGAAAGGCTCTGTTCACACAATGTTGAAATTGAGTGGATGGCCGTCATAGAAAGGTAAATAACTGCCATTATTTCAATATAACAGCCGTTGTTAATTAACAGCAAATATTTGCCATTAAATGACGGCCATCCACTCAATTACAACATTATGTGAACATAGCCTTTCTGTGTTTTCAATCCACTCCTTGTTTTGGTTGCTATACAGCCTCAAAAATACAGCCTCAAATATACGTAGTGTGAACCCAGCCTTAGGGTAGCTTCACGCGTAACGTATCCAGTTCGCTGCGAAATCCGCTGCGGATACCTCTCCTGTCAGTGTCAATGCGATTACATACTGTCATCTCGCTGCGAGTATGTAAGTGCCGCCTTCACTAACCCCCCCCGCTGGCCGGAGAATACTGTACCTGCTCCACGCTCCGGCCGCATCTGAGGCTCCTGGCTCCCGGAGGTCCTGCGCAGCCAAACAGTGACTGCATCGGGGCCGTGCACTGATTGGCTGCTGACACTCACTGCGACCCCTGTGACACACACCTATTGAGAGAATGGAGGTCATATTAGACATTTCATGTTAGCCGCTTGCCTACCTGAGCCTAGCTCTTTCCATACCTCTTAGAGTGGCTTTACACAGACGAATTTATCTGACAGATTTTTGAAGCCATAGCTAAGAATGGATTTGAGAAGAGGAGAAATCTCAGTCTTTCCTTAATGACTTGTTCTCTGTTTATAGTCCTGGCTTTGGGTTAGAAAATCTGTCAGATAAATCTCTGTGTAAAGGCACTGTTAGGGTCCTTTTACACAGCCCAATGTGTGGCCTTGCAAGGACGCAAACAAGATAGGCACTTGTTTGCAGTGCCTGCAGGAGCTGCGGGGGCCACATTAACGATTACTGTATTGTTCATGCAGCCATTTAAATGTATTTCTATCGGCCACACATGCACTGTTAACACAGGGAGTTATGCGCCTAATAGCAAGAAGTTTGGTGCAGCACAAAAGATTCAATTAGTGGACGAGTTTACGTCTTCCCACTCCTCAGTTGATCGCTGCCACTTTTACTAAGGCCATTATCGGCCAAAGGAGCGTTTCAAGCTACGCTCAATGTGCAATAATCATCCTATGTAAAAGGGCCTTTACAGACTGCTACAGAGAGTGCTGTTCAAGTGAAGTAGAGGAATTGGCGGGTGTGGCTAAGACATAAATCATTAGGAGTTGTCCAAGGAAAGCAAACATTTTCTCCCTGGCTGCGTGTAAAAATAATAAACATGCTATAGTTGCCACCTCTGATCCCTTGCAGCTGCTGAACCAACACTCACAGTTCTTTACTGGTCTCCACTTCTTCCTGGTTCTTTGTCACCCCAATCCAGGACATGCGGGCTTAGCAAATTAGTGGAGTAGCAGTGTCCCACCTTAGTCATTGATTGGCTCAGTGGGCAGTGTGTGGGGCTAGTCTGACTTAAAACCACAAAGGTGTTCTTTTTACTAGTCTTCAATTGGATGAAAACATACACAGCTGGTGGGTGGAACTTTTATACCTGATATGTAACAGGCAAGTAGATCTTAGGGCCTTATGCTGCGATAATTCGCCCAATCGAAGGATTTACGATTTTGAAGTAACAATGTTTTTTTTTATAACGATTAGCGTTTAGACGGAACGATATGTATCGTTTGAAAAAATTGTTATTGCGATCGTTTTAAGACCACTTAAGCCTATCTCACACATAGAGCAAATCGGTGAAGGACTGTTTAAATGAAGCGATCTGCGAATTTTTATCGAATAACCAATGACGATTTGAGAACATGTTGAAAGATCACAATGAACGATTTCTCGCTTGATCATTCGCTGTGTTTACACAAGCCGATTATTGCTCAAATGCGATCGTTCGGACGATAATCGTTCCGTGTAAACGCACCATTACATAGCCTGAATTATAAATTAATAAATAATTATTGGGTCTAAGTTAGCTGCTGCACAAATGTAAACATTTAATTTCATTAGAGCTCTTTTTTGGGGGGCGTTTTTGGCCAGTTTTACTGCATTTCTTCCCTGAATGACCAACAAAGTTGCAAAAATCAGCTTTGCGTCTTGTGCATGCACGTAAAACAGCCGTAGTACACAACCTTGTGTTTTACGGAATAAAGTCTGTCTTTTTTTTAAAGCAAGTTTGGTGAGTGCCGCTTTTCTCTTAGGAGAGATATTAGCCATTCACTGCACAAAAGGAGCAAAAACATGGTACAAAAACAGTGAACACTTTATAAGAGAAATCTGACAGGATGACAAGGATGTGAATATAAGCTTGAATGCATTTACAGGCTATATTTTCTGTAGCTGGTTTGTAACCAGTGTAAAATAAGTATATTATTTTCTTCTTGCTTTCTATGCAGCTTCATCCCGGTGTGAGCATTGGTCAGGCAACAACAGTGGAGATTTTCCTTACCCTGCAGTTTGTACTTTGTATTTTTGCCACCTATGATGAAAGGAGAAATGGACGCCTGGGCTCTGTATCTTTGGCTATTGGATTCTCCCTGACTTTAGGACACCTGTTTGGGGTAGGTGGTTATACTGAACTTTATCAGAACGCTTGTCATGGTTCCTATGAAAATTTAGCAAAGCTGTAACCAAATTGTACCAGGTGAAGCCATAAAGAGTTTTTTTTCTCTTAAAACTAACTTGTCCCCTATTCACAGGATAGGGGACAAGTAAGATCCGACTTCCGTACCCCCCAGCGATCTCCAGATTGGCCCTTGGTGCTTTGTTTTTAATCAAGCTATGGGTACGGCACGTGACCTGCGGCTCCATTCATTCTCTATGGAGCAACTCTGTCCATAGAGAATGAACTTAGCCGCTGGAGAGAGCCAAAAACAGCACTCCATAGCACGGCTCCATAGAGAATCAATAGAGCTGTGGGTCACGTGCTGTACCCGCGGCAGTACTGAAACCAAAGGAGCCGGGGTCGATCTAGAAATCGCTATGGGGTATGGAGGTTAGACCCCCCAGTGATCTCTTACTTGTCCCCTATCCTGTGAATGGGGACAAGTTAGTTTTATGTGGAAAACCCCTTTAAAGCATACCCATCACTTGGAATGTGCAGCAGGGTATGTTCAAAAACTCCTGCAGGTATGCTGTCCTTTTCTAACACAAGTTAGAATGTATTGTAATACACTTACAATGCAGTCTATGGCATTTCTGGGAATTCCGTCTACCACCTGCATCAGGAGGACAGTATACCTGCAGGAGCCTTTCAACATATCCTGCCGCGCTGTCTGTGTAATCATAAAATTACCCATTGTTTTATGTTAGTGCTCCTGTCACAGTGTCTCAGTGACATGTTAAAAGTTTTGATTGGTCTGGGTCTCAGTGCTGACACCCCTCTTTGATGGTTAGACAGAACCAGAAGATTAGCACAACTAAGTAATTCAGAATAAAAATTCATATTCTTATTTGAATTCTGTTTTTCTTCCTACAGCTTTACTATACTGGAGCTAGTATGAATCCTGCAAGATCATTTGCTCCAGCTGTACTCACAAGAAACTTTACCAACCACTGGGTAAGACCATGATATGACATGTTTGTTTTTTTAACACTTTAGAGAAAGCATAGCTTAGTGTAATCAATTTAGCATAAATTAGGGACCAAAACGGTGCTTACAGGATCCCTTTAATCCCTTAGCACAAAATCACATACACGCAAGTTATCTAAGGGTTGTAGTTCTCACAGGTCGTCATTTATGTACATCTTGCTAATCATACAGGCAAAAAGCTTTGCGTGCATGATCAACACAGATGCTTGGTGGTGATTGACAACCAGACTCCCACTGTTATGGGCATTTATTACTATAGATGCCCCTGTCAAACCAATTCCTTCATCATAGGGTTCTCCTTTTTTAATCCAAAAGAAATGTAATAGCAGGGTACTGCTACATTGATTCTAAAGGAGTCACGTCACACTTGGGGCAGCCTGCCTCCAGTGCTTCATACCTGGCCAGTGTCTGGTAATAGACCTGTGCCGTGAGCGGGAACTAGGCCACGGTAAAAAACAAAATGGACCGCAGCACCGGCATCCCCACACCAGTGCCAGTCTATTAATGTATAAAACTTAAAGTGATGTACCTGATGGTACATTCACTTTAAGAATACTCTAATAAATAGATTTTGTTTGTTTAACACCTTTCCCCACAAACACAGACACAAATATGGTATTACCAGAACCATAAACATTTTAGCCACATGTAAACTACATAATCAATTTCCTCAATGTTCCATCCCCAAAATAATAAAAGCTAGGATATGCCATCACTTTATGACTGGTGAATGTCTGACCATTGTGATCCCCACGGATAATAAATATAAAGTTGACACACTGCAGGTGGAGACAGTAAAATGTGGTCACAGTGCAGTTCCTTGGATGCTGTTCAGGGGAAAACACCTACGCTTCATCCTCTTAATTCTTGCCATTGGTGGTGGTCCCAGTGGTTGTACCTCCACCTAGTCATATGCAGTCATTTTATGAGAGGTGAATATCCATTCAACACATCTGAATCATATAAGGCCATGTTCACATTATGTATATTTTCAATAAATAACAGCCGTTCCGTTGTTGCAGATTGCAACACCGGACACTATTTATTGATCGTGTGAAATAATATTATTTTCAATAGAGCAATGTCCAGAGTTTATACACTCTGTATACACTGCAGCCATTGTTCTATGCAGCCGCACACAAAAAACTCACGTGTGCACACAATGTAAAGTACGGCTCCCGGCTGTACTTTACATTGTGTGCTATGGTTAATTGGAGTGCGGGCACATTGAATGATAATCACCCAGACGGTACTGCAGTATCTACCAGGTGAACATCTCAGACAGCAGAAATACATAATGCGAACCTGCTAGATTCAAAAGTGAGTACAATATAAAAAAAAAAAAGATCATGGATGAACTAAAAATGTATATAGCAATTTTATTCTAGTGCTGAAAGTTAGTAATATGCTATAGATTTCTCCGATAATAACGAGGCTATATGTGCCTTTTTCACAATAAGGATTAATCAAATTACATGCATTAATGTAGACTTGTTATATAAATGGCATAGTTTTTTTTTTTTACAATTCTGAAAACTGATTCCCTCAATAACTCATACTTCTAGTATACAATGCATAGAATTAAGTATTCAGACCCTTTGCAATGACATTTAAAACTTGGGTATTTAGCTTTGAGGTGTCCCATTTCTCTTAATCATCTTTGAGATGTCTCTATACCTTGAGTGGGGCAACCTCTGGTTAATATAGTTGATTGGACTTGATTTGGGAAGACACCACCCTGTTTACATAAGGGTTTCAAAGCAGCTAAAACCAAGACATGAGGTGGAAAGAACTGCCTGTAGAGCTCATAGACAGGTAGAAAAACATTTCTGCTGCACTGCAATTTCCCACAGTGACCTGTGTGCAGATGGGATAAACTTCCAGAAGGTCAACCATCACAGCAGCACTCTATCTGGGGTTTAAGGCCCAGTGGCCGGAAAAAGCCTCTGCTCCGTAAACAACACCTGAAAGCTTACCTAGAGTTTGCAAAAAGGACTCTCAGACTGTCATTCTTTTGTCTGAAGGAACTAAGTTTGAACTTTTTTGCCTTAATTCTAAGCATTATCTTTTGAGGAAACCAGGTGCTGCTCATGACCTGCCCACTACCCCTACAGTGAAGCATTGTGATGACAGCATCACAATGTAGGGTTTTTTTTCAGCAACTAGGACAGGGAGACTAGCCAGGGTTAGGGGGGAGCTGTGAATGGAGCCATAGATAATTTTAATAAAAAACCTAACCAGAAATTCTGGACCTCAGACTGGTCCTAAGATTCACCGTCCAACGTGACAGCGACTCTAAGCGCACATCCAAGGCAACACAGAAGTGGCTTAGGGACAACTGTATGAATGTTCTTGAATGGCCCAGCCAGAGCTCTGAACCCAGTCCGACATCTCTGGAGAAAACTGAATATGGTTGTCCACTGGCGGATCCCATCTAATCTGACAAAGCTTAACAGGACTTGCAAAAGAAAAAAAAAGGCAGAAAATCTCCAAATTCAGCTGTGTAAACCTTGCTGTATCATACCGCAGAGGACCGGAGGCTATAATCACTGCCAAAGGGGCTTCAAATAGGTATTAAGTAAAGGGTCTACATACTAATGTCAATGCAATATTTTAGTTTTTCCTTTTCAATAAATTTGCTAAATATTTTTACTTTGTTGTTTTGGTGCATAGAGGTCAGAATAATTTGGAACAACTTTATGTTATTTTTTTTATTTCATCACAAGGCCTCAACATAAAATGTGAAAAATCAAAAATGTCTAAGGACATTCTGAACACATTGTACTTCTGTAGGAATAAATTTCTTATACATTTTCATGTAGTAACGAAAATGGAATATGAACCATGATATTTAGGTCTGCTTACCCACCAAGAAGGAAAAGCTAAATAACCTGTAAAAGTAGGAGAAGTGGCTATTAGGGATAGGGGTCAATATGCTTTTAATTGTCAGATAAAAAAATAAGCCATTCTTGTCCATGGCTTGCCTTTGGCATTAGAGATATACAATTCCCTTTAATTAAAGCATAATCAGCAATACGATATATAACATAACAATTTTTTGTTAAGGTTATCATTAGAATATTATCAAAAAACAGTATTGGTGGACAGTGAGTTCAAACTTAATAATACCTTATTGCCTCTTACCTGCTGCAGGTCTACTGGGTTGGTCCTATCATCGGTGGAGCACTTGGAGGTCTAGTGTACGACTTTATTCTCTTTCCAAGAATGAGGGGGCTTTCCGAGAGACTTTCAATCCTTAAAGGAGCACGGCCTGCTGAGCCTGAAAACCAGCAAGAAGCAACGGGGGAACCTATAGAGTTAAAAACACAATCCCTATAAATAAAACCTGCACATTTACATAGCAGCACACAAGCAAATTACACATGCACATAATTTGGGCATAGTTAGCTTAATATCCGTCACGGGAAGTGTGTTGGGGGGTCGGGTTACACTTTGAAAGACATTTCTTTTCTTACCAGGCTGTGGGTATTGTGTTGAAGTAGAAACAGGAAGGAACAGTTAATGTGCTTGACTTTCTTACCGAAGTGGAGATGGAGGCAAAGAAAGTGGGGTTGTTTGAAGGGGCCATACAACTCAGGGGTAATTCATATAGCATTTATATCCCACAGAAGGATGGTTATTGCTTGAACCATAGGGATTATTTCTCCTTGTCCAAGAAAAAAAAATTAAGCACTTAGGCAGACATTGCATAATTCATCCCCTAAGTGTCAGCAATTGATATCTAATTAGCAATAGCATAGGTCCTCATCAAACTTCCCACCCACCTTCCTAACTGCGCCTCTGATGCTGCTGTACATCTCAGACAAATTATTTTCTTTATACTGCGTTTTACTTTTTGCTGGTTTAAGGAAATGTTTTCATTTTTTGTGTTTTTTTTAAGAGGGTGGAGGAAAATTATGGGCCAAAACCTCTTTTATTTTAGAATGAGTTCCATTAAAACATTCTGTAGACATCTTGTAACAGTGGAGGTGTTTCCCACATAACTTATACTTATATCCCTTTGTGTGGAATTGTTTGCCCTGTAATCTTAAACAAAATCATAGTGCTTTGCAGGCAGAATGCCATTAATGGTCAGCTTGCAAACATGTTTATTTCTCCCTTTTCAAATATTTTAGAACACATTCTGTTAACAACCAAAGATTTGGCCTGAAAGAAGGATAGAATACTCTGTATATCAAAATCCAGTGAAGAACAATCTTCCCTTTGTCAAACTGGAAACGTTTTGTTGATTGTCCATGTTTCCACAAATCCCTCGAACTTCTGTCTCTCTAAAACAGTCATCTGATAAGCTATTTCCCGATGCTGATGTTTCCAGCATAGAGAATTCAGCTTCAGGAGGACTTTATTGAGTTAAAGATGTGTTTAATTATACTTGATTAATATAATTCTTGGTTTGATTCTGAACACAAATCTTTCGGTAAGTAGGTGTGTCTTTTAAAAAATGAATTTCACTCTAGATATATCTATGATTAAGCTAGTTTTTGTTTAGGTCTGATCACATCATTATACGACCTTTTCTAGCAAAGAATTCTATTTTGTGGTATATATCTCTTCATCTTAAATACCAAGACCTTTGTCTACATCTCTGTAAATGGCATAAATGTTTAGTGCATGTAAAAATAACAAATGGTACTCCTGTTTTAAAGATTATATGCCTGGGACTTTATGTCAGAGTGGGAATCTTGCTGAAATAATGGCACTCATGGGATTTGGTATGGTGCAAATGATGTTTAATTACATGTTACTGTTTCAGTCCCTACACAGCTCTGATAGTAATAAAATCATTATTAAAGGGCGAATGTGGGTCAGAATCCTTAATACTTTTTGATCATTGGAACATGCAATATTAAACAGCAACTCCTTTAATATCTTTTCTTTCAAATCAACTGGTGTCAGAAAGTTTCAGAAATTTGTAATTTACTTCTATTAAACAATTTCAAGTCTTCCAGTACTGCTGTATGTCAGATATAGACAAAGATATGTAGGACATATGGCAGCTGATAAGTACTGGAAGACTTAAGATTTTTTTAATAGAAGTAAATCACAAATCTCTGGCATTTTCTGACACCAGTTGATTTGAAAGAAATTTTTTTTTGCTGGAGATACTCTTGAAGTTATTAATCTTAAATGATGTATTACAGTCGGCATACAAGGTAATCAATTCATAGAGTTCTTTGAGGATATCACGCAGAAGACAAAACACATGAACAGGAATATGTGATTTATATATTTTGTGAAGAACAAGTACTTCAACTTTATTTAAAAAGGTTTAGGGGGCTTTATTTTTCAGCCCATTCCTACTTAAATAGAAATGAATTATGGGTAGAGACTGTTACAAAAAGTTCACTAAATATTTCTGAAGGACATTTTTTTCATCATCAGCAACTTATGTTTATGGAGTACTTAGTAGTCTTTAGAGTGTGGGTAGACTGTGGGTACACATCTGTAGTCCTGTCCATAACCGTGTGTCTGTGGCTATAGTGGGAATAAGCAAATAAATAAAATGGGGAAATCAAGAATATGCATTAGGAAGTGTTGATACATAATGATACATATAAAGATATTTACCTATACATCTAAATATTTCTCTTCAATGGTAGCAATTACTTCAAGACAAAATGCAATGTTTACAAAATTAAATATGTATAAGTATTGTTAAGTTATTCAGTCTCTATCTGTAGTTTAGACATTTATAATTTACAATAGCTTGTAGCTTCTCCTTTAGGCTATGTTCCCACACAGTATTTTTCAATCAAAGCCAGGAGTGGATTGAAAACACAGAAAGGCTATGTTCATACTCAATTTACTATGTTTTAATTTAGTGGATGGTCGTCATTTAATGGTAAATAATCACAGTTATTTTAAAACAATGGCTATTGTTTTGAAATAACGGCTTTTATTTGCCATTAAATGGCGGCCATGCACTTGATTTTAACATTTTGTGAACAGAGCCTTTCTGTGTTTTTAATCCTCTCCTGGTTTTGGTTGCAAAATACTAAGCAAAAATACAGTGTGGGAACATAGCCTTAAGTTGATTTTAAAGTTCTAAAATACATATCAGGAGATAAATACCTAAATCAGTGAAGCTGTTAGGAAATTATACTTGATATTGGTCCTTACTGACTTTAACACATAGCATGTTATTTTAGTAATCAGTAAAACGTATTATATGTATCAATATAATTCATATAGTTTCCCTTTTGTTCCATGTGAATACACTATATAAATATGTAAATAATAATATGTTTATATGAGTGTGTATACATGTATACATACATATGCATTCTCATAAACATATATATATGCAAATTTCATCCATAACTGTAGTAAAAAGCTGAGCACAGGACACAGGGACTTGTCAATGTTCATCTAAATGAACTGATCTTTTCTTTGGAAACTCCATTAATAAACGTTTGAATAGCTAAGAGATTATAAGCAGTTTCTTGTATACATTTATTTTCATAATTACATTTGTATTGTCATCTTTATTGTTTGCACACAGAAATGTGAGTGAATTATAGCAGAAAAATATCAATGGCATTGACAGGCAACAAAAATAGATCTATAAATTATAACAAAGCTACTAGGAAGAAGGGGAAGCAACAGCAAGATTTCTTTTCTCTATTGTTTTTTGTATTTTACCTTTTTACTTTTAAGGCTGTGTTCACACAACGTAAGTTCTGTAGTAATCAGGGCTGTTGTTGAAAATCGGTAACAACGGCCGTGATTACTACGGAACTTACATTGTGCTGCAGCTGAGGGAATCCCGGCTGGAGTGTATATACACAGTATACACTACGGCTGGGATCCCTAGTAGAGATGAGCGAACCTCAAGCATGCTCATCCGAACCTCAAGTCCATCCGAACCTGAACTTTTGGCATTTGATTAACAGTGGCTGCTGAAGTTGGATAAAGCCCTAAGGCTATGTGGAAAACATGGATATAGTCATTGGCTGTATCCATGTTTTCCAGACAACCTTAGAGCTTTATCCAAGTTCAGCAGCCACCGCTAATCAAATGCCGAACGTTCGGGTTTGGATGGACTCAAACCCGGTTCGCTCATCTCTAATCCCTAACGGTGCCGCAAAAACCTGACATGTCAGTTTTCTGTCAGTGCACACAAAGGAGCGTGCCGCTCACGTATCCGAATTCAGCGGCAGTGAAGATCACCCGGCCGGTGTCTCACCATGTGGGATCATGGCCTAAGGGTGCAGTCACACGTACAGGATCCGCAGCAGATCTGATGGTGTAGATCCGCAGATTTGATATCAATGTAACTAAATAACTGAACACAGCATCAAATCTACTGCGGATCTTGTACCCTTAGGGTGCGTTTACACGTACTGTATCCATAACGCACGTTTCTGAAGTTCAAACCGCTGACTCAGGTAGCTATTAGGTTGAGACTCATGGTAACTTTCATATATCCATCTTTGCTACCAGAACATAGAAGAATGCTTTTATTCTAAAATACAAAGAGTCAAAGTGGCTTTTCTGAACTCTTAACCCCTTAGGGATCAAGCCTATTTGGGCCTTAATGACCAGTCTCATTTTTCAAAATCTGACCTGTCTCACTTTATGCGCTTATAGCTCAGTGATGCTTTAACGTATGCTAGCGATTCTGAGATTGTTTTTTCGTCACATATGGTACTTTATGTTAGTGGCACCAGAGGGACCAGTTCTTTTTTTAAGTTGATTTAGGAGGCTAGTATACTGGAAACCCCCATAAGTGTCCCCATTTTGGAAACTAGACACCTTAAAGAATTAATCTAGGGGTATAATGAGCAATTTGACCCTACAGGGGCTTGAGGAAAGTATTCACAATTAGGCCGTAAAAAATGGAAAATAGAAATTTTCCAATAATATATTTGTTAAAATTAAAGTATCTCATTTTTATAATAAACATGAGAGAAAATGCACCCCAAATTTTGTAACGCAGGTTCTCCTGAGTACAACGGTACCCCATATGTGGGCATAAACCACTGTATGGGCACACAGCAGGCCTCAGAAGGAAGGGAGCGCCAATTAGCATTTTCAGTGCATGATTTTTCTGAAGAAGTTTGTGAGCGCCAGGTGCGTTTGCAGAGCCCCTGTAATGTCTACGAAATAGAACCCCTCCAAAAGTCACCCCATTTAGGAAAGTGCACCCCTCAAAGAATTCATCTTGGGGTGTGGTGAGCATTTTGACCCCACAGGTATTAGAGGAAAGTATTCAAAAGAAGACCGTAAAAATGAAAAAATAGAATTTTTCCATGTTTGTTTAGTTTGAAATTTCTCAATTTCACGAGGAACAGGGGAGAAAACTCACCCCAATATATGTAACGCAGGTTCTCCTGAGTAGAACGGTACCCCACACGTGGACATAAACCACTTTATGTGCACACAGCAGGCTTCAGAAGGGAAGGAGCGCCAATTAACATTTTCAATGCATGATTTTTCTGTAGAAGTTTCTGAGCGCCAGGTGCGTTTGCAGTGCCCCTGTAATGTCTACAGAATAGAAACCCCCAAAAGTCACCCCATTTAGAAAAGTAAACCCCTCAAAGAATTCATCTTGGGGTGTGGTGAGCATTTTGACCCCACAGTTATTGGAGGAAAGTATTCAAAACTAGACCATAAAAATGAAAAAATTTTTTTTCCAATAACATGTTTGTTTAGTTTGAAATTTCTCAATTTCACTAGGAACAGGGGAGAAAAAGCACCCCAACATTTGTAACGTAGGTTCTCCTGAGTACAATGGTACTCAATATGTGGGCAAAAACCACTGTATGGGCACACAGCCGGGCTCAGAAGAGGAGTGTAATTTTAGTTACAGGTAATATGTGGGTGTTTACTGGCTATCTGGGGTGGTAATGGACAATCTTGGGGTGTTTACTGGCTATCTGAGGTGGCGACAGGCAATCTGGTGTGGTAATGGGCAATATGGGGTGGTTACGAGCAATCTGTGCCAATCTGTGGTAGTTACGTGCAATCTGGGGGTGTTTACTGGCTATATGGGGTGGTTACGGGCAATCTGGGGGTGTTTACTGGCTATCTGGGGTGGTGACGGGCAATCTGGTGGTGTTCACTGGCTATCTAGGGTGGCGATGGGCAATCTGGGGTGGCGACGAACAATCTAGGGTGGCCACGGGCAATCTGGGGTGGCGATGGGCAATCTGGGGAGGTGACGGGCAATCTGGGGAGGTGACGGGCAATCTGCGGAGGTTGACAGGCAATCTGGGGAGGTGACGAGCAATCTGGGGAGGTGACGGGCAATCTAGGGGGTTGCAAGCAATCTGGGGTGGTTGTGAGCAATCGGGGGTGGTTACAGGCAATTTGGGGTAGCTACTGGCAGTCTGTGGCAATCTGGGGTGGTTACAGGCAATCTGGGGAGGTGACAGGAAATCTAGGGGTGGTGACAGGCAATCTAGGGGTGGTGACAGGCAATCTGGGGTGGTTACAGGTAATCCGGGGCACTTGACTTTGGTGACGGGTTAAAAAGTGCTGGCACTATTTGGAACAAGTGATCAGTGGTATATAGTATATACCGCTGATCGCTTGTACTGGGACCACATCGGGTGGTCCCTGATCATTGCCCCATGCTCTCTGCCACCTCTGGTGGTGGTGGTGGAGAGAATGGAGCTTTTAGGAATCCATCACTGTAAACAGAGTCTTTTCACAGTATGGCGGCGGCCAACTTGGATCAGATGGCCGCCTAGGGAGAAGAGGGTCAGTGACCAGTTCACTAGGGTTAATTCTGTGGATGGGGGGACCGGTCGGGACTGACCCCACATTCTGCCCCAACCCCTCAGCTACCTCCAATAGCTGAGAGGAGTGGGCTGCGAGCCTTACCGACACCATCGCCATAAAGAGCTGATGGCAGCAGTGATCGCCGTAAAAATCTATATCGGCAGTCACTAATAACATAATACATGTATTCTCTGGGTCACTAGGGTTACGCGCGATACCACATTTGTATAGGTTTTTTTTAACTATTACCACTTTGGCGCAATAGAAACCATCTATCTAGCGAAAACCCACAAAAACTGTCACCACATTGCAACATCCATAGCGTTCCTATCTTTTGCGCGACAGAGCTGGTTTGGGGCTTATTTTTTGCGGGAAGATCTGTAGTTTCTATTGATACCAAGTTTTATATGTATATGACTTTTTGATCTCTTTTATAACGTATTTTCTAAAGCAGATTGATAAAATACAGCTATTCTGATACTGGTTTTTTTTTTTTTTACAGCATTTTTCGTGCGGTATAATTATTGATATAGTTTTATAGATTATGTCATTACGGATGTAACAATACCAAATATGTATAGGATTTGTGTTTTTGATCTGTTTTATGTGATGTTTTATTGGGTATAGGGAATGTAATGCATTTTTATTATTGGGGGGGGCTGTGTTGTGTTTGGTGCACATTTTTTTTTTTTACTTTTACACTAGTGTACATTACTGTACACTAGTGTAAATACTTTGATCACTTATACAATACACTGCAGTACCTAATGTACTGCAGTGTATTGTATTATGCCTCATGCTGACAGCCACAGCCACCACTGTCAGCATGAGGCATCTCCATGGTGACCCCGGGGGCCTTCATTAGGACCCCGGGATCACCATGGAGACTGGAGACATCGGGAAACCGGACGGTGCCGCAGGACATCACGATCGTGTAAGTGACCCACGGCGCAGACCGGGACCCGTTAGATGCCGCTGTCATGCTTTGACAGCGGCATTTAGCGGGTTAAACAACCCTCCGCTCCGGGCAGTTTCGGGGGGGGGGGGGGGAACAGCTGATCCCCCGGTCTGCCGCCGTCGAACAGCAATTTATTCTGATGCGTCCGCCGCTAAAAGGCGTACGCATCGGAATAAAGTCCATTAGTGACTGCAGTGAAAAGGCAGTATGGCGGTCACTAAGGGGTTAAGATGCAGCAAGATGTAACACCCCCTCCTATACCTGAGCCTACTTGACAGGAAGGGGGGAGTGAATCTGTCAGCTGAAATTCATGTTCTAAACTGCTGACACTGTTAGATAGCTTTGGGAAGAAAGTGGATCCACGGTGCAATGTGTAATTTCCGCCATGTGAACAACAGAGCAGAAATGTCTTTGAACACAATGGGACATTGCTCTGTACGTATTTTACAGGCGGAATTTCAAGCAGAATATGCCTAAACAATTAGAATCAATAAAGCCACGTCATAGAGGGGCGGGGGTTTCCTCCTATTGGGGGCAGGACGGTCCGCCTCCAGTGTTTAAGCCCAGGTCGGTGCCCGGAAATAGAATAGCGTCGTGCGCGGAAAGAGGCCACGGTTCAAAAAAAATACCGCAGCACGGACTTCCCCACGCAGGTGCCATTCTATCCATGGGCAAAACTCAAAGAGAATGTACTGATGGTACATTTGCTTTAAGCGCTGATTGCACTTGAAATTCCTAGCCTAGCCTTACACTTGACCATGAAAAAAAAAACTAAATACCTCACATCAGTGCCAATAACAAAATATATCTAGACAAGTCACAGTCAGTAAAGACATCTGAAAGCAATTAGACTTTTTACTTCTTTGCATAGAAGATGAACTTTTGTCAGTCCAAAGTAACGTCTAAACAAAACTTTGATTCAGCCTGTTTACTTAGATGAAGCAAAACAATAGCTAAATTATTTATTTGGTGTCACAGGGCTGTTATTGTCAGAAACTGGTGACAACAGACACACAGAGACAGTGCACCCTAAGCTCCGCCCCGCCCACTGACTCTACCTACTTGCCCCCCTAGGCTAAACCCTAGGGCAGCAACTGGGCGGCGGTCCCTATACTGGCTTGGTGGGACACAAAGACAAGACAGACAGATATCTGGCAGGCTGGCACACACTATATAGGAGACCAGAGGTCCAGTGCAGGAGCTGATTGGACCAGACCCCTAATCTCCTCAGAACACCTGGGGCAAGAGCAACCTGACCAGACAAGCTAACCAGCATCAGAGTTAACTCCGAAATTGCCAGAAGTATCTCAGGCGGGTGTGGCTGAACAAACACAGAAGGAAATAGGCCAGTGTTCAGACAAGGCCCAGGACACCGCACAACCATACAAAAACACTGAATATCAGCGCCATTTCAAGCGCGCAGCACGAGCCAAGGGGCGCACGGAGTTCCGCACAGGCACATTCATGACAGTTATAACCAGAGTGATGGAGTTGGTAAGCCAACTTCCAACTCCTACTTCTGCACTATGACTTTGACTGTAGTTAAGACCCCAATATTCTAAAGATAAATTTTTTCCAGATTAACCCCTTAGTGACCGCCGATACGGCTTTTTACGGCGGTCACTAAGGGTCCTTATTCTGCTGCCATCAGCTTTTTACGGCGATGGCAGAGAATAAGGCTGCCCGGCCGGGACGGCCCCCACCCCATCCCCCCAGCTACCGGAGGTCCCGCCCCCCCCCCCCCCCCTTACCGACGATCGCCGCTATTAACGGCGCTATTTTCATCTCCCCCCCGCCGTGAATCCACGGCGGGGGGAGATGAAATAAGTGTCCCCTCAGACCCCAGATCAGCTCCCCCTAGTAGGGAATCACTAACCCCCCCTCCCCCGGTGGCCATCATTTCCAAGATGGCCGCCGCCATCCCTGCGAACAAACGATGTTTGTTCGCAGGGATGGAAAAGTTTAAATGAATGAAAGCCCCATGCTCTCTGCCACCGGAGGTAGCGGAGAGCATGGGGCAGTCATCAGGGACCCCCCTGTGGGGTCCCAATACAAGCGATCAGCGGTATATACTATATACCGCTGATCGCTTGCACCATGTGCCGCCGGCACTTTTTATCCCCTGTCACCATAAATGATTGGTGACAGGGGATAAAAAGTGATGTCCCCCCACCCCCCAAGTCACCCCAGCCACCCCCCAGTCACCTTCCCCATATACTCACCTGCTCCTGGAGCTCCGTCCTCCTCGACGTCCTGGCTGGTTATGAAGTGCGCATGCGCTTCACAACCAGCCAACTCTGGAAAATTTAAAGTGACAGAGACCAATTTGGTCTCTGTCACTGAACTATGATTACTGTGATAGAAAATATCACAGTAATCATAGTAATACAGTGAAAATGAATGTGTAAAGTACAAAAAGTGACAAACATACAAAAAAATAAAACACACACTTTTTATTATAGTAATAATTGCAGTTTACTCCCAAATTACCCCTAACCCTACCCCAGATTACCCGTAACCACCGCACGTTGCCCATAACCACCGCACGTTGCCCGTAACCACCGCACGATGCCCGTAACCACCGCACGATGCCCGTAACCACCGCACGTTGCCCGTAACCACCGCACGTTGCCCGTAACCACCACATGTTGCCCGTAACCACCGCACGTTGCCCGTAACCACCGCACGTTGCCCGTAACCACTGCACATTGCCCATAACCACCCCAAATTGCCAGTGACCCCCTCCAGATTGCCCGTAACCACCCCAAATTACATTTACCAACCCCAGATTACCTATAAGCACTTCAGTTTAGCAGTAACAATCCCAGATTGTCTGTAACCCTTTCAGGTTGCACATAACTCCCCCAGGTTTCCCGTAATCACGCCAGATTACATGTAACCCCCCAGATTGCACGTAACCACTGCACGTTGCCTCTGACCACGCCACAATGCCTCTGACCACCGCACGTTGCCTCTGACCACCGCACGTTGCCTCTGACCACGCCACGTTGCCTCTAACCACCCCAAATTGCCAATGACCCCCTCCAGATTGCGGTGCCCATGCCAGATTACAGGTATCCACCCCAGATTGCCTATAAGAACTTCAGTTTATCCGTAACCACCCCACGTTGCCCGTATCCACCCCAGATTGTCTGTAAACACTGCAGGTTGCCCGTAACCACCCCACGTTGCCCGTAACCACCCCACGTTGCCCGTAACCACCCCAGATTGTCTGTAAGCACAGCAGGTTGCCCGTAACCAGCCCACGCTGCCCGTAACCAGCCCACGTTGCCCGTAACCAGCCCACGTTGCCTGTAACCACCCCACGTTGCCTCTGACCACCTCACGTCGCCTCTGACCACGCCACGTCGCCTCTGACCACCGCAGGTTGCCTCTGACCACCGCACATTGCCTCTGACCACGCCACGTCGCCTCTGACCACCGCAGGTTGCCTCTGACCACCGCAGGTTTCCTCCGACCACTGCAGGTTGCCTCTGACCACTGCATGTTGCCTCTGACCACCCCAAATTGCCAATGACCCTCTCCAGATTGCGGTAACCATGCCAGATTACAGGTACCCACCCGAGGTTACCTATAAGCACTTCAGTTTATCCGTAACCACCCCACGTTGCCCGTAACCACCCCAGATTGTCTGTAAGCACTGCAGGTTGCCCGTAACCACCCCAGGTTGCCGTAACCACAGCAGGTTGCCCGTGACCACCCCATGTTGTCCGTAACCACCCCAGATTACCTGTAACTACCTCAGGTTGCCCATAACCACCCCAGACTGCCCGTAACCACCCCACATTACCTGTAATCTCATTTTTTTTATTTTATTTTAGTAACAGCGCTATTCTAATAACCATTACTAGCTGGGGTTTTGCTCCAGCAAATTGGCGCTCCTTCCCTTCTGAGCCCTGCTGTGTGCCCATACAGTGGTTTATGCCCACATATGGGGTACCGTTTTACTCAGGAGAACCTGAGTTACAGATTTTGGGGTACGTTTTCTCTCCTGTTCCTCGTCAAATTGAGAAACTTCAAACTAAACCAACATATTATTGGAAAAATTCGAGTTTTTCATTTTTACTGGCCAATTTTGAATACTTTCCTCTAATACCTGTGGGGTAAAAATGGTCACCACACCCCAAAATGAATTCTTTGAGGGGTGCACTTCCCAAAATGGGGTGACTTATGGCGAGATTTTACTTTGATGGCACTACAGGGGCGCTGCAAACGCACCTGGCGCTCGGAAACTTCTGCAGCAAAATCTGCATTGAAAAAGCTAATTGGCGCTCCTTTCCTTCTGAGCCCGACTGTGTGCCCATACAGTGGTTTACGCCCACATATGGGGTACCATTGTACTCAGGAGAACCTGCGTTACAAATTTTGGGGTACTTTTTTTCTCTTGTTCCTCGTGAAATTGAGAAATTTCAAACTAAACAAACATATTATTGGAAGAATTCGAGTTTTTCATTTTTACTGTCTTCTTTTAAATACTTTCCTGTAATACCTGTAGGGTTAAAATGCTCACCTCACACCAAGATGAATTCTTTGAGGGGTGCACTTTCCAAAATGGGGTGACTTATGGGGGGTTTTCTCTCTGCTGACACTACAGGGGCACTGCAAACGCACCTGGCGCTCAGAAATTTCTTCAGCAAAATCTGCATTGGAAAAGCTAATTGGCGCTCCCTTCCTTCTGAGCCCTGCTGTGTGCCCATACAGTGGTTAAGCCCACATGTGGGGTACCGTTGTACTCAAGAGAACCTGCGTTACAAATTTTGTGGTGCTTTTTCTCTCATTTTCCTTTTGAAAATGAGAAACTTTAATCTAAACGTATATATTATTGGAAAATTTTAATTTTTCATTTTTTTACTGCTTAATTGTGAATACTTTCCTCCAGCCCCTGTAGGGTTAAAATGCTCATTATACCCCCAGATTAATTCTTTAAGGTGTATAGTTTCCAAAATGGGGTCACTTATGGGGTTTTTCAGGATACCAGACTTCTAAATCCATTTAAAAAAAGAACTGGTCCCTAAAAAAATCAGTTTTGAAAACTTTGACGAAAATGTGATAATTTGCTGATGAATTTCTAAGCCCCGTAACACCCTAAAAAAGTAAAATATGTTTACCAAATTATGCCAGAATAAAGAAGACATATTGGTAATGTGACTTAGTAACTAATTTATGTGCTACGACTTTCTTTTTTTAGAAGCAGAGAATTTCAAAGTTCATAAAATGCAATTTTTTTTTAATTTTTCATGATATTTTGATGTTTTTCACAAAAAACACACAAAGTAGTGACCAAATTTTGCCACTAACAAAGTGCCATATGTGATGAAAAAACAATCTCAGAATCGCTAGCATACGTTAAAGCATCACTGAGCTATAAGAGCATAAAGTGAGACAGGTCAGATTTTGAAAAATTAGCCTGGTCATTAAGGCCCAAACTAGCTGCAGCACGAAAGGGTTAATAAATATATTATTTTCACTTTGTGGCTATGTTCACACATAGTATTTCTGTCAGTATTTTGGACATTTTTTTTCAACCAAAATCAGGAGTGGAACTGACAGGGCAAAAATATAATGGCAAGATTTGCACAGTTCCTGTGTTTTCAACCCTCTCCTGGTTTTGTTTAAAAAAAGACTGACGGAAATACTGTGTGTGAACACAGCCTGAGGCTATGTTCACACTGTGTAAAAACAATGGCGGTGTCAAACAACGGCGGCTGTCTTACATGTTCACCCATATGAACATAATTAAAAAAAATTGGAACACGGGCACATTTGGGTGTGCCCGCAACCCAATTGACCATTGACCACAGTGTAAAGTACCGGTGGGGGCCATACTTTACACTGTGAGCACAGACGGCCATAGAAAATAAACATGTTAGTAAACAGCGGCCATTTTTTTTTTTTTTACAAAAAAATGCAATGGTTGAACATGGCCTGAAGCTGTAAATGAGGTTGGAATTACTCCTACTACACCCAAAACAGACTGGCTCCATCACAGTCTAAAAGATTACTAGTCTAGATTTTATGGAAAGTACAAATAAAGGTTTTAATGCCAAAGATATGAAAAAAAAATATGAACTTACCTCGCTGAACCCTGTTTTCACCTGTTTACAAACATTTACCACCATGTGATGTCAAAATGAGCAAAACTCAACCGCTGTGTCAGTCTGCCACAGTGTGATAGGTATAATCTGTTTTTATTATTAACCTCTCTCAAGATATACAAACAATTTGTATGTAAAGATACAGTGGTACCTTGGTTAAAGAGTAACTTGGTTTAAGAGCATTTTGGTTTAAAAGCTCACAGCTTTTCAAAATTGTGAATTGGTTTAAGAGCATTGCTTTGGTTTAAGAGCTCCCTGTACTGGGTGGGATGGCGAGTAGAGGAGGGGCATGGTCTGCATAGCGGGGTCTACAGCACTGTACACTGACCCAGGAAGTCTCCCTCACCTTCCAAATCATAGCAGATCAACTTCAGGCTGGGGCTTACATCAGGGGACAGGACTGTGGAGGTAATCTCTTCATGGCTGTAACCCCTCTCTCCCCCGGACAGAGAGCGCTGCATATATGTGCCCACATATGTCCTGCTCATTCCTTCATGCTCCCTGCAGTCTCTGTCAGTCCTGATTGGTCCATGCTGAAACCCCCCCTCCCCATTGCTGTCATGTGACCACACAGACCTCTGACAGCATCCCTGCTTCTCTATTATAGCCTGTTGCACTACACTACTGCATTATGGGGATCTGCAGTTCCATGCTCTATCTACTGAACAAACTGCTGCTGTTTTTCAGGTTTATGCAGTTACTATACATTATACTCCACATGGTGATTGCTACAGTAACAGTACAGTTACAGTACAGTAACTTATAATATGACATATTCAGCTGTTTATAAATCATTATTTTTGGGGTGTGGAACCAATTGTCTGCATTTCAATGATTTCCTATGGGAAATTTTGTTTTGATTTAAGAGTGGATATGGATTACAAGCACGGTCCCAGAATTAATTATGCTCGTAATCCAAGGCACCACTGTACATTATTACACATTAAATACAAACTACCCCCTGAGGTCTTTTTGAAACAAAAAGAAAATAGTCATGTATGTCACAGTGTAACAAACCATATACACATATTCTCTATTTCCATAATAACAATACTTATCAAGCAACACTGTAGAGGTCCAAAGCCTTGGATCTCCTATCACTAACTGCAGATAGTAAACATAAACACTTAAGGCCCTATTACACAGAATGACTATCGTTTAAAAATTTGCTAAAACAATCGAAATGAACAATTATCTGTCCTTGTAAACACCCAAGGATGAAACGACGAATGAAAAATCTTTTATTTTGGTCTTCCAACATGTTGAAAAAATTTTTGTTGGTAGTTCGCTGATCATTCGCATATTTGTTTGTGTTATAAGCCGTTCGCTGATAAAACATGTTGTGTGGGCTGTCCTGAGGAACGATTAGCAACCATATAATGACATAAAAACGATCGTTCATAACAGTAATCAGTGAATGTAATAACCTCAGAATCGTTCGCTAAAAAATTGCTAGTTATCATTAGCGAACAATCATTATAGTAAATCTTTAAACGATAATCGCTATGTTTAATACGGCCCTAGTAATACACATACCCTAGTAAGGAAATAAGAAAATAAAAAAGCCACAGTCAAGGAAAACATAAGAGAAAAGGGGACAGTACATTTTGGATACATCTGCTTCTCAAAGCAACATATTGCTTAGCGCAGTTCTCAAGATATATGAAAGTTCTCAAGATATATGAAACACTTCAGTGTCGTAGCACATTTATCTCTATTCCACTGCATGTTCTGCCATGAACACCCTAACTATCTCAAGTCAATGTTGCAAACTCAGGAGAATCCATGAACACAGTCATGTCATGTTATATGATGTCATATCATTATATTTCCAGTTGTTTGTAAACAAGAAGAACTAGCGGGACACAAAGAAGGGTCTTCTACAGTCCCTAATATTTAAATTACAAGGAACAGTCAGGAATTATGAATTGCTAGATATGTTAATGTAATGCAAATGATGCAAAATGGAAACAAAATATTAACTTTTTTGTTGTTGTTCAGTATTGAGTATGGGAGTATAAGCAGTTACACACCTTGGCATGCGATCTATAAGGTTGTTAATGGTGTCTGAGGAAAGTTCTGCCATGCTAAATGTTCTTGCGCACAAAAATCATCAAGATCCGCCATTGGCAGCTCCCTTTACAATTGCCGACCAATGACGTCCCAGATGTGCTCAACAGGAAACAAGTCTGGAGATGCTGCAGACCATAGTAGCACATTTAGGCCATGTAGGCTGCTCACAGTAGCACGAGAAACATGGCCTGGAGATTTGTCAAAAAACGGGTACTGGGACACTTTAAGGAAATGGATGTCCAAATAGTTACGTGATCAAATCGATGTAATGCGGAGCTGTTAGCATACCTGGAATTAAGATAAAAGGTATCCAGCTACCATACATCATGGCACCCTACATTATAATCTTGGGAGTAGAACCATCATTGAAATTGCAGTACCAATAACAGCCGGAGATTTGTCTGGAGACCACATGGGAAACACCATGAAAAGGCCTTCACAAGGGAATGTGACTTTCCTTTTTGATGTTGCAATTTCAATACTGGGAAGTGTATATCTGATAGTATTTTAGGACATGCCTGAGTGTTTATGTCGGTAAGTTGAGTACTAAATAAAATGCGCTTTGTTTGATCAGCGATTTGCTCATCAAGCTCCCTGCCTCTCCTCCCAGGATACAATGAAAGCGATCCAATCCTGGGAAACTTCTCTCAGTTTCGCAGGATTGGAACCAGCTTTTCCCTAGCACCCTGGGTGGAGCATCAAGGATCGGAGCAGCGCTGACAGACAGGAGGCTTGATGAGCGGATCGCTGATCAAAGGAAGTGCTTTGCTTGGATGAGCGAATCGCTCATCTCTACTGAGTGCAAAGTCACAAATGTGGTTTTATTTACCCCTTAAATAGGTACGCCAGAAAAAATCAACTAGTGTGAGAAAGTGCCAAAGATTTGTAATTTACTTCTATTAAAAAAATATTGTCTTCCAGTACTTATCAGCTGCTGTATGCTCGGCAGAAAGTGGTGTATTCTCTCCAGTCTGACATAGTGCTCTCTGCTGTCACCAATGACTGTGATAGGAACTGTCCAGAGCAGTAGCAAATCCACATAGAAGACCACCCCTGCTCTCCAGACTGTAAAGAATACCAGTTGGTTTGAAAGAAAAAGGTTTTTGATGGAGCACCCCTTTAAACACGCAGATGCCAATGAGTCCCTAAGGGGGGGAGAGAGAGAGGTTACGCTGTACCCCACTCTGGGCCGCTATCAGCAGCAGGGAACTGCAGAAATTAGCTGGCGCAGGCTGATCGCCACGTTGGCTAATTAACCATTAAAATGCCACTGTCAAAACTGACAGTTGCATTTTAATGTAATTTAAAATCCAAACGTGGTGGTCTAGTCTAGTGATCAGCCTCCCAAAATGGGCTGGGCCTCAGTGATGCTATGATGCTAATCCCGGGTTGGCACTCGATTACTATGGGCTTCAGCAGCGCTTAGTAATCTAGCACCAGATTCATGGATCAATGTAATATATACATACTACCTTGATCCCTATGAGCAAGCAGTGCATTGTTTAAAGGCACCCCCCCTAGAGGGGCTAAAAGTTTTTCTTTTTAAATAATAAAAACCTCCTTTTTATATTAAAAATGTAAATTACCCTACTTTTTGCATTTTCTAAATAAATAAATTGAAAAAAAAACGTACTCGTCATACCCCAGCTATTTAATTATTGCATTCCTGATCTTGCATGGTAAACAGCATAAGCGTAAAAAAAAAAATTGGAATAAAAACTAATCAAAAATACAAAAAAAGAAAATCATTATAAGGATGGTAAAAAAGCAATTTTAAACACATTAAGTGTTTAATTTTTTTTTAATAAGGAGTCAAATAAAATAAAAGTTACCTGGCCCAGTTCCTGGGTATCCCGTCGCAGCCACTGGTTGAGTGGGGCACCAGGAAGCTGGGAGTGTTAGAAGCAAGCAGGAGTGCAACCAGGTAACGTATTAGCAGGGCAGTGCTGGGTTAAGTGGGTAGGGGCTTTACATACTCGCAGCAGAATTAAAAATCCACTGAAGTATGAAAAGCCATAGAAAAGGACAGTATCCGGAATTGTAGCGGATTTCGCAGTGTGAAATTTGACGCAATCCGGAACGTGTGAAGCTACCCTTAAAGGTACATTCACACGTACTGAGTTCCTCAGTGAAATTAGCTGTGATACTCTGTATTGTCATTGCCTAGGGGTCTACATTCTTGCAGTGGATTTTCATTTTGCTGCGAGAATGTAGCCACTGCCCACTTAACCCACCAGCTGGCAGGCTAATATATTATCTGCCTGTGCTTCATTTGCTCCCCAGTCACTGCTCAGCCAATCAGCGGCTGCGGCGGGACAGCGCACCGATTGACGTGAAATCCGCTGCAAACTCAGTACATGTTAGCGTACCCTAAGGAGTGTAAACACTATGTAAAGAAGAAGACCATACTAATGGGACATGATATAGAGATTGACAGGCAGAGAGGTCTGTTACTGGTGCCTCTCTCTATCAATCATCCCCGCCAAGTGTGCTGGCAGACAGAGAGCAGTGACTGCACACGGGCGAGAAGCCGCCCAGATGATTACCTGCCCGCCGCACACCCGGTGGATCAAAACTTCATTTTCTCTGGAATAAAACTTCTGCTGCAGCCGTGGCCGGTATATGGCGGGGCTGCACGGGAGCTTTATACTGTGCTCCAGGGAACCAAATTCCGGCTCGGCAATCTATTGCTCTCGGCTGCAGGAGCCAAGAGCAATAGAACACCTATCTCATTGATCTATGCAATATATCTATACTGCATAGATCCCCTTCCCTAATAAAAGTCTGAATCACCCCCTATTCCCCATTTTATAAATAAATAAAAATAAATGAACAAATAAATAAACAAACATATTTGGTATCGCCGCATGCGTAATCAACCAAAATATTAATTTATTTAATTCCTAATCTCACACAGCAAATGGCGTAAGCGCAAAAAAATTCCTAAGTGCAAAATTGTTCATTTTTGGGCACATGAAATCCAGAAAAATTGTAATAAAAAGTGATCAAAAAGTCACATACAGTGGTGCCTTGAATTACGAGCATAATTTATTCCGGGGCTGTGCTCGTAATACAAATCCACTCCACTAAACCAAAGCAAATTTTCCCATAAGAAGTCATAGAAATGCAGACAATTGGTTCCACACTTCAAAAATAATTTATTATTCTGAATAACATGTAAAACAAATGAAACAAACATTCAGAAACAGCATAATATGTGATATAATAAGTTATTGTACAGTTATGGAGAGGATGGGAAACACAAGGGCTGACAGAGACTGCAGAGAGCGTGAAGGAATGAGCAGGGCAGATGTGGGCACATGCATGCAGCGCTCTCTGTCTGGGGAGAGAGGGGTTACAGTTATGGAAAGATTACCTCCACAGTCCTGTCCCCTGATGTGATCCCCAGCCTGAATTGGATCTGCTATGATTTGGAAGGTGAGGGAGACTATCTGGGCCAGAGTACAGTGCTGTAGACCCTGCTATGCAGACCATGCCCCTCCCCTGCTCCCACCCAGTACAGGAAGCTCTTAAACCAAATCAATGCTCTTAAACCAAGTCACAATCGCCGTGCCCGCTAACACAGTAATCAGATGCAGCTGTCAAACATGACAGCTGCATCCGATTACCGGACGCAGCACTTTCCTGGTGTCTAGTGGGGGAGATCGCTCCTCCGGGACAACCAGAGGAGCGATCTCCGTGTCTGCAGCCGGCCGGGGACTGCTCCAAGATGGCGCCGTCCCCGACTCGGCACTCGTTTGTTTTTGGCTGCAGCAGCCGAAAGCAAACCAGTGCCGATCTCATTGATCTTTGCTGTATAAGTATACAGCAAAGATCTCAATGAGAGATCAAAGTGTATATACTAGAAGTCCCCCAGGGGGGCTTCTAGTATATGTGTAAAAAAAAAAAAAAAAAAGTATCGTTATAAGTAAAAAGCCCCTCCCCTAATAAAAGTCTGAATCACCCCCTTTTCCCAGGTTTTAAGTAAATAAATAAATAAATAAACATGTTTGCTATTAATTAATCCCATTCCTGATCTCGCACGGTAAACGGCGTAAGCGCAAGAAAATCCCAAAGTGCTAAATTGCGCATTTTTGGTCGCATCAAATCCAGAAAAAATTTAATAAAAAGCAATCAAAAAGTCGTATATGCGCAATCAAGGTACCGATAGAAAGTAAACATCATGGCGCAAAAAATGACACCTCACACAGCCCCATAGACCAAAGGATAAAAGCGTTATAAGCCTGGGAATACAGCGATTTTAAGGAATGTATATATGTTAACAATGGTTTGAATTTTTTACCGGCCATCACATAACAGAAAAGTTATACATGTTATATATCATTTTAATCGTAACGACTTGAGGAACATGCATAACAAGTCAGTTTAACCCCAGGGCGAATGGCGTAAAAACACATTCCTCCCAAATAAAAGAAATGAAATGCGTTCTTTTTTTTCAATTTCACCACACTTTGAATTTTTTTCTGGTTTCGCAGTGTACTTTATGCAAAAATTCAGCCTGTCATTGCAAAGTACAATTAGTGATGCAAAAAAATAAGGGCTCATGTGGGTTTCTAGGTGAAAAAATGCTATGGCCTTTTAAACACAAGGAGGAAAAAGCAAAAGCGAAAAAATCCTGGTCCCGGTCCTTAAAGGGGTAGTGCGGCGCTAAACATTTATTCAAAAAATAACACACATTACAAAGTTATACAACTTTGTAATGTGTGTTATGCATGTGAATAGCCCCCTTTCCTGTGTTTCCCCCCACCCACGCTAGACCCAGAAGTGTTGTTGCATTATACTCACCGCATCTCGTGTCGACCCCCGTCCGCCATCTTGTGAAAATGTCGTCTTAGGGAGGCCGGCCAAACCGCTCCATCTGTCCCTCATGCCACGTCATCAGTTGCTTAGCCGCGATTGGCTGAGCACAGTTATGCTCAAACGCAGCTGGGGAGAAACACAGGGAAGGGGGGCATTCACATGCATAACACACATTACAAAGTTGTATAACTTTGTAATGTATGTTATTTTGGAAATAAATGTTTAGCGCCGCACTACCCCTTGAGGGTATATTCACACGGACGGGCTCGCAGCGAGATTATCGCTGCGAGCCCGGCAGGTCCTGGCAGTTCCCACACACTACATACTTGCTGCGGTCTAAACGACCGCAGCGAGTATGTAATTATACCGCCCTTAACCCCTTCTGCTCCCGCCCGGCTCCCCCGCTGTAAGCATACATTACCTGTCCTCGCTGCACGGGTCCGGCGTCCTGCTCTCCCGTCCGGCCAATCAGTGGCTGCAGCTGGGCAACACACTGATTGGCCGGACGGGAGAGCAGGACGCTGGACCCGTGCAGCGAGGACAGGTAATGTATGCTTACAGCGGGGGAGCCGGGCGGGAGCAGAAGGGGTTAAGGGCGGTATAATTACATACTCGCTGCGGTCGTTTAGACCGCAGCAAGTATGTAGTGTGTGGGAACTGCCAGGACCTGCCGGGCTCGCAGCGAGAATCTCGCTGCGAGCCCGCCCGTGTGAATATACCCTTAGGCTGGGTTCACACACAGTATATTTCAGGCTGTATTTGGTCCTCATGTCAGGTCCTCATAGCTACCAAAACCAGGAGTGGATTGAAAACACAGAAAGGCTCTGTCCACACAATGGTGAAATTGAGTGGATGGCCGTCATATAACGGTAAATAACGGCCATTATTTCAATACAGAAGCCATTGTATTAAGATAACAGAAAATATTTGCCATTAAATGGCGGCCATCCACTTGATTACAACATTGTGTGAACAGAGCCTTTCTGTGTTTTCAATCCACTCCTGGTTTTGGTTGCTATACAGCCTCAAATATACAGCCTGAAATATACTGTGTGTGAACCCAGCCTTAGGGTGCGTTCACACCTACAGGATCTGCAGCAGATTTGATGCTGTGTTCAGTTATTTACATGAAATCTGCTGCAGAAAATCAGCTGCAGATCCTGTAGGTGTGAACGCACCATTAAGGGGTAAAATTCTTGGTAATTTATGTTTCAGTATCAGAAGCACCAATTATACTACTGAGATATTTTATGAGGAAAACTTCTAGAAATGCCAGACAAGGAATATATTTGTATAGCAAAACGCAGTGTTAACATAGAGGCCAAAACCACACCATTTTGGCCTGTGGAATACCATGGATACATTTAACGCATGCGGCAAGTGTACCCTGGTGCCCGCTCGTGTGAACGCAACCTAAGAGGTTAATGGTGCGTTCACACCTACAGGATCTGCAGCTGATTTTCTGCAGCAGATTTCAGTTAAATAACTGAACACAGCATCAGATTTGATGCTGTGTTCAGTTATTTAACTGAAATCTGCTGCAGAAAATCAGCTGCAGATCCTGTAGGTGTGAACGCACCCTAAAGGGGTATTCCCCCCCCAAAATTTTTTGCATTAATACGTTGCTCACCCGTAGCTTTCCATCTTTCCAATATAAAGTTATTACGGATTCTGCACAGTTTTTCTGTTATCTAGAAGCACTCACCCCCACCGTTTGCATAGAATCATCAGCTCTCAGTCCACTCCGACACGCTCCCTGCTCCTGGCCCCGACCCTCCGAGACGGCATCACGTGTCCTCCCTCTCTTCAATGGGCTGGCTTCTAAACCCTGCCTATTGAAGTGAGGGAGGACACTGACAGCTGCTGCTGCTGTCTCCCGACTGCCTCCCCCCAGGTCACCTGTGTGCCCCCTCACCCCTGAACACACCTGTGCCCCCCCCCCCCGCAGCTCACCTTGGCACCCCCCGCCCCCCCTCCGGGACTCACCGGCACCACAACCCCCGTTCTCACCCGCGGCACGACCACCCCCGTTCTCACCCGCAGCACCTCGGCCCAAGACCCCCGTCTCACCCGCGGCACGACCACCCCCGTTCTCACCCGCAGCACCTAGGCCCACGAACTCCCCCCCCCCCCAGCTCACCCGCGGCACGACCACCCCCGTTCCCACCTGCAGCACCTCGGCCCACGAACTCCCCCCCGTCTCACCCGTGGCACAGCTGGCAGCGGCGGTACCAACACCCCCGGACCCCACACAGCTCAGTACAGCACCCCCCGCCGCCGGCTACTTTGCTTGGTTGCCGGGATGCGCGGGGGGGGGGGGTGGGGGTGTGTGCTATGGGGCGCTCACTAATCGTCCGATCCCCCCCCCTCCTCCTATACCAAGTACATCCCCCCCCCTTCCGATACCGAATACATCACCCCTCATCGGATCTGCAGCCCCGGCCCGTCTCTCAGCTTCCATCACAGCAGGAGCTCACAGCGTTCTCTGCGGGACAAAGCACGGTGAGCTGCTGCAGCTGCTGTGATGGAAGCTGAGACGGCCCGGTGCTGCAGATCTGATGAGGGGGTGATGTATTCGGTATCGGAAGGGGGGGGGGGGGGGTGTACTTGGTATAGGAGGAGGGGGGGGGATCGGACGATTAGTGAGCGCCCCATAGCACCCCCCCGCATCCCGGCAACCAAGCAAAGTAGCCGGCGGCGGGGGGTGCTGTACTGAGCTGTGTGGGGTCCGGGGGTGTTGGTACTGCCGCTGCCAGCTGTGCCACGGGTGAGACGGGGGGGGGGGGGGGGGGGCGAGGTGCTGCGGGTGGGAACGGGGGTGGGGGTGTCTCCCCCCCCCAGCCTTCACCTCCTCTCCCCCCCCCCCCCCATCACATCTCTCTCTCCCCCCCCTTCACATCTCTCTCCCCCCTTCACATCTCTCTCTCCCCCCCTTCACATCTCTCCCCCCTTCACATCTCTCCCCCCTTCACATCTCTCCCCCTCCACATCTCTCTCCCCCCCCTTCACATCTCTCTCTCCCCCCTTCACATCTCTCTCTCCCCCCCCTCACATCTCTCTCCACTCCCTTCACCTCCTCTATCCCCCTTCACATCTCTCTCCACCCCCTTCACCTCCTATCTCCCCCTCCACATCTCTCTCCCCCCCTTCACATCTCTCCCCCTCCACATCTCTCTCCCCCCCTTCACATCTCTCTCCCCCCCTTCACATCTCTCTCCCCCCCTTCACATCTCTCTCCCCCTCCACATCTCTCTCCCCCCTTCACATCTCTCTCCCCCCCTTCACATCTCTCTCCCCCTCCACATCTCTCTCCCCCCTTCACATCTCTCTCCCCCCCTTCACATCTCTCTCCCCCTCCATATCTCTCTCCCCCCCCTTCACATCTCTCTCCCCCCCTTCACATCTCTCTCCCCCTCCATATCTCTCTCCCCCCCTTCACATCTCTCTCCCCCTTCACATCTCTCCCCCCCTTCACATCTCTCTCCCCCTCCACATCTCTCTCCCCCCCTTCACATCTCTCTCCCCCCTTCACATCTCTCTCCCCCTCCACATCTCTCCCCCCCCCTTCACATCTCTCTCCCCCTCCACATCTCTCTCCCCCCCCCTTCACATCTCTCTCCCCCTCCACATCTCTCTCCCCCCCTTCACATCTCTCTCCCCCTTCACATCTCTTTTCCCCCTTTCACATCTCTCTCCCCCCCTTCACATCTCTCCCCCTCCCTTCACATCTCTCTCCCCCTCCACATCTCTCTCCCCCTCCACATCTCTCTCCCCCCTTCACATCTCTCTCCCCCCCTTCACATCTCTCTCCCCCTCCATATCTCTCTCCCCCCCCCCCTTCACATCTCTCTCCCCCCCTTCACATCTCTCTCCCCCTCCATATCTCTCTCCCCCCCTTCACATCTCTCTCCCCCTCCACATCTCTCCCCCCCCTTCACATCTCTCCCCCCCCTTCACATCTCTCTCCCCCTCCACATCTCTCTCCCCCCCTTCACATCTCTCTCCCCCCCTTCACATCTCTCTCCTCCCCCTTCACATCTCTCTCCCCCCCTTCACATCTCTCTCCCCCTCCACATCTCTCCCCCCCCCTTCACATCTCTCTCCCCCCCTTCACATCTCTTTTCCCCCTTTCACATCTCTTTTCCCCCTTTCACATCTCTCTCCCCCCACCTTCACATCTCTTCCCCACACCTTCACCTCCTCTCTCCCTTCACATCTCTCCCCCCCACCTTCACCTCCTCTCTCCCTCCCACCTCCATCTCCCCCATCACCTCCTCTCTCCTCCATCTTCACCTCCTCTCTCCCTCCCTCCCTCCTCCATATAGATATATAGGGTCATTGTACTTCGCAACTCAATCCACGGCACCCAACCCCCCCACGCACGGCTCACCGGCTGACCTGCGGCCCCCCTCACTCAAATAACTCAACTCTGCTAAGCAATACTCTCAACTCTGCTATGCAACGCACACAACTCTGCTATGCAACGCACACAACACTGCTATGCAACGCACTCAACACTGCTATGCAACGCACTCAACACTGCTATGCAACTCACTCAACACTGCTATGCAACTCACTCAACACTGCTATGCAACGCACACAACTCTGCTATGCAACGCACACAACACTGCTATGCAACGCACTCAACTCTGCTATGCTACGCTCTCAACTCTGTTATATCTTGTGGATATCAGCTCTGCTACATCATGGACCAATCAGACATGGAGCCATGTTGGATATAGTTCGGCTTTCTAAAAAACTTGTAACTCAGGAACGGAAGCAGCTAGAAAGACGGGAGACGGCTTAAAATTCTCAGGGGGACTTGGTGAGTAAGACCAGCTAGGTTTGGGAGCATTTCTTTTTTTAGCTCTTGGGGGGAATACCCCTTTAAAGTTTCCAGACACTTTTTTTTTTACTAAAAGTTCTCAATATGCCAGACCCTGTTAATAATTGGGCTGCACCCTGTGCTCGGTCAGAGACTCCTCCTAACTTGTGGGTCTTCCCTGTCACCAGCCATGCCCGAGATGTGGTCACATAGTCAGTCAGAGCCTTCGGTCTCCACACAAGGTTTACAGAACCCGCCAACTGCGCGCAGACTGTTCCATCTATCCCCAGTATGGGGGAATGTACTACCAGAACTTTAACAAAACTAAAATCACAAGAGATAATTTATGACTTTTTAATACTAATGTTAATGTAAATGTTAATTTATTTGAGAATTGATCGCTGAACGAGGTAAAGAGCGTTACGACGTAAATTTATCTCCTCCTCCTTTCAGGCAATCAATGGTACTGCCCTGCAGGGATCTGACACTGTGGTAGGTGACTGAGTTTCCCGCGCCCTGTTTGGAGCCGTGAAGAAGCTGAGCCCGGGAAGTGTCTGAGCTGAGGCGCTGACCTAGAGAGAGGCAGACGGGCCGGGGCCTGTGATGCAGGTCAGTGACTGTATAGCTAGTTCTGCCATGTTTTCGTCATGTACGGGATCGGTGTACGAGTTTACCAGCTCTGCAGTGAGATATGGCTGTATAGGTCATGGACACTAGTTTGGCCGTAGGAATGGTAAAGCATGCAGCACGATTCTGAGGAAAAGCCTTGAAAATCCTGACAGACCCAAATATATATCAGTGAAAACCAGCAGGATTAGTTACGCTGGGTCAATGTTCTCTGTCACAGCTGATGTATATGAATGTTCTGGCATCTGCCCATGCACGTTAACCCCTTCATGACCCAGCCCTAAATGACCAATGCGCCAATGTTCATTTATTACACTTTTGTTTTTTGAACCAGTGTACTTTATAATGGCGCCTATCAATCTACCATAAAATGTATGACAGCCCCACAAATATTGATGGTGTGAAAATGGGGAAAAAAGTGCAATTTTGTAACTTTTGGGGGGTTCCTGTGTCTATGTAATGCACTTTACAGTAAAACTGACATGATCTTTATTATATATTGCAGTCCGAACACAACAACATGTATGTGTAGTTTGCAAATAATTATCAGTAAAATGTCCCTATTGTGACTCTTATAATGGGTTTCTTTTTTTCACCTATAAGGGCTGTATGGAATGTAATTTTTTGTGCCATGATCCCTAGTTCTTATTAGTACCATACCATACATTATATTATAATGTAACAAAAAATCTGCAGTCCTGTCATTTTTTTTCCACTCCTCTTTTTGTTTACACCTTTCACTGTACGGGGACAATATTGTTATATTTTAATCGGGCAATTGCTCATGCTCAGGTATAGAGCATTATTTTATTTTATTTTTTTATGTTTTATTTGTCTAATGGGATAGGGGAGTTATTTTAATTTTTACATTTTTTAAGTCCCCTTGGGGGACATTTACATGCAAATTGCATACACTGATCATTGCTATGCTATAGCATAGCATTGATCAGCATTTAGCAGGTTCTATGAGAAGATCGCGCATCACACCACACAGAGGTGAGCAGATTTCTTCAGGCTAAACAATTGGGAGTGTAACTGTGGGTCCCGATCAGTAAGTGACAAGAGCTGCTCCTGTTACTTACAGTACACTTAAACGGCGCGATTGCGGCACGATTAAAGGGGTTTTTGACAGCCTTCAGCGCAATCAGTGCAGTCTGTCATTAACCCTTTAAGGACGGGGCCAATTTTTGTTTTTGCGTTTTCGGTTTTTCCTCCTTGTGTTAAAGGCCATAGCACTTGCATTTTTCCACCTAGAAACCCATATGAGCCCTTATTTTTTGCGTCACTAATTGTACTTTGCAATGACAGGCTGAATTTTTGCATAAAGTACACTGCGAAACCAGGAAACAATTCAAAGTGTGGTGAAATTGAACAAAAAAGCGCATTTCTTTTATTTGGGGGGACTGTGTTTTTACGCCATTCGCCCTGGGGTAAAACTGACTTGTTATGCATGTTCCTCAAGTCCAAACAAAAATGCCCAAAAGTAGCTAATCCCAAATGCATCAAAAATTTCAAACACCAAAAGAAAAAATCCAATGAAGGATCAAAAAATGCAGGACAATCATAAATCTATATAACATAAGCTTTTATTGAAACAATTCATATTCAATAAGATTCAAAACAATATCAAAAAATAATAAAAAATAAATAAATGAAGGAAGAGGTAAAACAGAACCAGACACATGGAAAAACAAACAGCCAGTGAGGGGATGTATGGATGTACTTTATAGGATCATATATTGCACATGCTAATAAAGGTATATGAAATGAAGGAATACAGACAGCCTCCACTAGGTGGCACATTTAATAATATACATAACAAACAGTGATATGTGTATAATCGGGCAAAGGCCCTAGGAAATAAGGGAGATACACAGATAGGTATCTCCCACACAGTAAGATCACCTTATGGTGTTAGATAATTAGAAACAGTGGAGGATGCCTGTATTCAACAAAGTCCCACTCACCTACTCACCCTACGCGCGTAGGGTGAGTGGGTATCAAGCCACGCGAAACGCGCGTAGGGTGAGTAGGTGAGTGGGACTCTGTTGAATACAGGCATCCTCCACTGTTTCTAATTATGTAACACCATAAGGTGATCTTACTTTGTGGGAGATACCTATCTGTGTATCTCCCTTATTTCCTAGGGCCTTTGCCCGATTATACACATATCACTGTATGTTATGTATATTATTAAATGTGCCACCTAGTGGAGGCTGTCTGTATTCCTTCATTTCATATACCTTTATTAGCATGTGCAATATATGATCCTATAAAGTACATCCATACATCCCCTCACTGGCTGTTTGTTTTTCCATGTGTCTGGTTCTGTTTTACCTCTTCCTTCATTTATTTATTTTTTATTATTTTTTGATATTGTTTTGAATCTTATTGAATATGAATTGTTTCAATAAAAGCTTATGTTATATATATTTATGATTGTCCTGCATTTTTTGATCCTTCATTGGATTTTTTCTTTTGGTGTTTGATGTTCCTCAAGTCGTTGCAATTAAAATGATAATATAACATGTATAACTTTTCTTTTATCTGATGGCCGGTAAAAAATTCAAACCATTGTTAACAAATATATACGTTCCTTAAAATCGCTCTATTCCCAGGCTTATAACGCTTTTATCCTTGGGTCTATGGGGCTGTATGAGGTGTCATATTTTGCGCCATGATGTTTACTTTCTATCGGTACCTTGATTGCGCATATACCACTTTTTGATAGCTTTTTATTACATTTTTTTCCGGATTTGATGCAACCAAAAATGCGCAATTTTGCACTTTGTGATTTTTTTTTTGCGCTTACGCCATTTACCGTGCGAGATCAGTAATATGATAATTAATAGTTCGGGCGATTACGCACGCGGCGATAGCAAACATGTTTATTTATTTACTTTTATTTAAAACCTGGGAAAAGGGGGATGATTCAGACTTTTATTAGGGGAGGGGGCTTTTTACTTATAACAATACTTTTTTTTTTTTTTTTTTTTTTTTTTTTACACGTATACTAGAAGCCCCCCCTGGGGGACTTCTAGTATATACACTTTGATCTCTCACTGAGATCTTTGCTGTATACTTATACAGCAAAGATCAATGAGATCGGCACTCGTTTGCTTTTGGCTGCTGCAGCCGAAAACAAACGAGTGCCGAGCCGGGGACGGCGCCATCTTGGAGAGGTCCCCGGCCGGCAGCAGGTACAGAGATCGCTCGAGGAGCGATCTCACCCACTAGACACCAGGGAAGTGCTGCGTCCGGTAATCGGATGCAGCTGTCATGTTTGACAGCTGCATCTGATTACTGTATTAGCGGGCACGGCTACAAGGGGCACCCGGAACCGCGGCGGTTCATAGCGGGGTCGCCGCGCGGCCCCGCTCTGAACACCTCGTATGGGTACGTCATGCGTCCTTAAGAGGTTAAGGGGGTTGGACTGGCTGCTGACATAGCAGCTCCATAGGGAAATAAAGACGTATCAATTCCCCAGGGTCATCTGGTGACAGGGGAATTGTAGTTTTGCTACAGCTGGAGGGCCAAAGGCTCTCCACCCCTGTGCATGAAACATGGGAATAAGGCCTTAGGACACCTGCACTCATAAGTGCAAGGTGGTCCAAGTACCTATATCCAAATTCCCTCAGTGTGTGTGTGTGTATGTATACACTGCACAGTACCACTTCCCTCAGTGTGTGTGTGTGTGTATGTATACACTGCACAGTACCACTTCCCTCAGTGTGTGTGTGTGTATATATACACTGCACAGTACCACTTCCCTCAGTGTGTGTGTGTGTATATATACACTGCACAGTACCACTTCCCTCAGTGTGTGTATATACACTGCACAGTACCACTTCCCTCAGTGTGTGTATATACACTGCACAGTACCACTTCCCTCAGTGTGTGTATATACACTGCACAGTACCACTTCCCTCAGTGTGTGTATATACACTGCACAGTACCACTTCCCTCAGTGTGTGTGTGTGTGTATATACACTGCACAGTACCACTTCCCTCAGTGTGTGTGTATATACACTGCACAGTACCACTTCCCTCAGTGTGTGTGTGTGTGTATATATACACTGCACAGTACCACTTCCCTCAGTGTCTGTATGTATACACTGCACAGTACCACTTCCCTCAGTGTCTGTATGTATATACACTGCACAGTACCACTTCCCTCAGTGTCTGTATGTATATACACTGCACAGTACCACTTCCCTCAGTGTGTGTGTATATACACTGCACAGTACCACTTCCCTCAGTGTGTGTGTGTGTATATACACTGCACAGTACCACTTCCCTCAGTGTGTGTGTATATACACTGCACAGTACCACTTCCCTCAGTGTGTGTGTGTGTGTATATACACTGCACAGTACCACTTCCCTCAGTGTGTGTGTGTGTGTGTGTATATACACTGCACAGTACCACTTCCCTCAGTGTGTGTGTGTATATACACTGCACAGTACCACTTCCCTCAGTGTGTGTGTGTATATACACTGCACAGTACCACTTCCCTCAGTGTCTGTGTGTATATACACTGCACAGTACCACTTCCCTCAGTGTCTGTATGTATATACACTGCACAGTACCACTTCCCTCAGTGTCTGTATGTATATACACTGCACAGTACCACTTCCCTCAGTGTCTGTATGTATATACACTGCACAGTACCACTTCCCTCAGTGTCTGTATGTATATACACTGCACAGTACCACTTCCCTCAGTGTCTGTATGTATATACACTGCACAGTACCACTTCCCTCAGTGTCTGTATGTATATACACTGCACAGTACCACTTCCCTCAGTGTCTGTATGTATATACACTGCACAGTACCACTTCCCTCAGTGTCTGTATGTATATACACTGCACAGTACCACTTCCCTCAGTGTCTGTATGTATATACACTGCACAGTACCACTTCCCTCAGTGTCTGTATGTATATACACTGCACAGTACCACTTCCCTCAGTGTCTGTATGTATATACACTGCACAGTACCACTTCCCTCAGTGTCTGTATGTATATACACTGCACAGTACCACTTCCCTCAGTGTCTGTATGTATATACACTGCACAGTACCACTTCCCTCAGTGTGTGTGTCTGAGGGAAGTGGTACTGTGCAGTGTATATACAGACACACACTGAGGGAAGAGGTACTGTGCAGTCTATACATACTGAAACTGAGGGAAGTGGTACTGTGCAGTGTATATACAGACACTGAGGGAAGTGGTACTGTGCAGTGTATATACAGTGTCTGTATATACACTGCACAGTACCACTTCCCTCAGTTTCAGTATGTATAGACTGCACAGTACCTCTTCCCTCAGTGTGTGTGTATATACACTGCACAGTACCACTTCCCTCAGTGTCAGTATGTATATACACTGACTCAGAACCTGACTTGTAGACCACCTCACACATTCTAGTGGACTGTATATTGTTGTCAAGTTGCAAGCTTTTAAGTTCAAGTTCAGAAGAGTAAGCCTCATTAAAAGGCTAGCCAAGTGAAGCTGAAGTACTGAGTCAGACTGTATATGGTTGTCAAGTTGCAAGTTTCCATGTTGAACGTTTTCAAACTAAGAAAAGAAAGAATCTAAAGGAGGAGGATGCTGCTGTGGTCTCTGCACACAGTAAGTCCCATTTAACATAACATTAATTTTACATGTTTTAAAATGTTGGCGACCAAATATACTATTTGGCGCCTAAATTTTTCAGGTTAGGAGCCAATGGCTCCTAGGTAAATTTTTTAGTCTGGACCCCTGTGTGGCGATAGTTTTTGTGGGTTTTTGCTAGGAAGATAGTTTCTGTTGTGCCAAAGTGGTAATAGTTAAAAAAAAAAAAATTACACAAATTTGATATTGCCATAACCGCAGTGACCCTGAGAATACATTTATTATGTTATTAGTGACTGCTGATAAAAGATTTTTACGGCGGTCACTAATTGGCTCTATTCTGCTACTTTTTACAACGATGGCACAGAATAGTGCAGCGGCGCCAGTAAGGCCTGCGGCCCTCTCTCAGCTACCTCCGGTAGCTGAGGGGTTGGGGCAGAGTGTGGGGCCGGTCCCCTCATCGGCGATCACCGTTATTAACAGTATAACGACGGCCACCGGTAACGCGTATTGCCGGCCCAGCTAAACGCTTTCATCTCTTCTCACCGTGAATCCTCCCCTCCCCGGGCGGTCATCTGATGCAAGATGGCCGCCGCCATCCCTGTGAACAGACTGTTCAGAGATGGATTCCTAAAAATAATTAAAGCCCCATTCTCTCCACCACCGGAGGTGGCGGAGAGCATGGGGCAATGATCGGCGACCACCCGGTGTGATCCTGGTACAAGTGATCAGCAGTTTATACTATATACCGCTGATCGCTTGTTCCAAATGCTGCCGGCACTTTTTATCCCCTTGCCAAAGTCAAGTGCCCCAGATTACTCATAACCACTCCGGTTTACCTGAAACCAGATTGCCCGTCATCACCCCAGATTGTCACATACTGCCCGTCACCACCCAGGATAGCCAGTAAACACCCACAGATTGCCCATAACCAAAATGACACTTCTTCTCTTCTGAGCCCTGCTGTGTACATGATGTGGTTTATGCCCACGTATGGGGTACCATTGTACTCAGGAGAACCTCCGTTACAAATTTTTGAGTGCGTTTCTCTGTTTCTCGTGAAATTGAGAAATTTCAAACTAAACAAACGTATCATTTTTACGGTCTAGTTTTGAATACTTTCCTTTCATACCTGTAGAGTCAAAATGCTAACCACACCCCAAGATGAATTCTTTGAGGGGTGACTTTTGGGGGGCTTCTATTCTGGTGGCACTGCATACGCATCAGGAGCCCGGGACCGCAGCTACTAGCGGACACGGTCCGATCGCTGTGCCCGCTAATTAGATAATCGGGTACAGCTGTCAAAGATGACAGCTGCGTCCGATTACCTGATGCAGCCGTTACCTGGTGTCTAGTGGCAGAGATTCTGCCCCCCTGGACGTTGTCCCAGAGGAGCGATCCCCGTGTCTTCACCTGACCAGGGTCTGCACAACTCCGGCAGGGGACCCCCAACCCCCCCCCCCCCACCCACACACACACACACACACACACACACACACACACAAAAAAAACCCCACAGACACCATACTCACCATCCCTCCGGTGACGATCGCCACTCGATTCGCCCGCCGTCTGCCTCACCGTCACCTGCGTCCGCCGTACAGCGATGTCTCTCACTTCCAGGTCCATGGGAGAGAAAAGGCTGCCAGTGCGCGTGTGCCAATCAGGGCTGAGCAAGCTGGAAGCCATGTGATGTGCTCCAGCCAATGAAAAGGCTGCTGGTGCGCATGTGCACCAGCAGCCTTTTCTCTCCCATTCACTTTCCATGAAGACGCCGAGGAGGAAGAAGACCCGGACCGCCCCCCGGCTCTGACGTCGTCGTCACCAGATGGCGCCCGGGAGAAGAGGACCGTGATGACTGTAATCGGTACTGTATACATTCTTTAACTTCCGGGGGGGGGGGGGGGGTTATAACTTTGTAATGCGTGTTAAATAAGCCCAAAATTTTTTTCCGTGGGAGTTTTCCTTTAAGGAAGGCTTAAAGGGGTTGTGTGGCGTTTATCTTTTATTTACTAAATAACACACATTACCAAGTTATACAACTTTGTAATGTGTGTTATTTAAGTGAATGGCCCCATTCCCCGTGTTCCCCCCCCCCCCCACCCCGAAAGTGTTGGTGCATTATACTTACGTGTTCGCTGTCGACGACGTCATCTTCAGGAGGCCGACCAAACCGCTCCAGCTGTCGCTCATGCGGCCCAATTGCGGCTGAGCAGCTGATGACGCGGCAGAGGGGGGCCGGCATGAGGGACGGCTGGAGCGGTTTTGTCGGCCTCCTGAAGATGACGTCGTCGACAGCGAACACGTAAGTATAACGCACCAACACTTCCTGGGTGGGGGGGAACACAGGGAAGGGGGCCATTCACTTAAATAACACACATTACAAAGTTGTATAACTTTGTAATGTGTGTTATTTAGTGAATAAAAGTTAATCACCGCACTACCCCTTTAACAAATGATGTTGACATTGTAAATGTGAGGTATTAACATATTTATGTGGTATGATCTTACAAACTCACGGAAAGTATAATGTGCCACAATTTTTTTTTTTTTTTTTATCAGGATTACTTGTATATTTTAAAGCATTATAACATTGTTAGCATACAAATCAGGACAGGTTAGATTTGGAAAGCGAGGCTGCGTCCTAAAGGCCAAAATTAAAGAGTTAAAAACGTTTTTCCTGTTTGGAACAACGTTGTAATGTAACTTAGTTAGGCAACCAAATGTACAAACTGTTGTCACATGGCAGAGATGCATGAAGTAACCTTAGATCTTTAACCTTAAGGGGTTAAAGATCTATTTTCGTTTTTGCGCTTTTGCTTATTCCATTTTAAGTTTAAAAGTCCATAGCGCTTGCATTTTTTCACCTAGAGACGTATATGAGCGCTTATTTTTTGCGAAACCAATTGTACTTTGCAATGACAGGCATTATTTTTCCATAACATATGCTGCGAAACCGGAAAAAAATCATTTGCGCTGTCAAATTGAAAAAAAAAACGAATTTGTTTTGATTTCGGGGAGTTTTGCATTTACGCCGTCCGTCCTATGGTAAAACTGACTTGTTATGCATGTTCCTCAAGTCGTTACGATTACTATGATATATAACATGTATAACTTATATTGTATCTGATGGCCTGTAAAAAATTCACACCATTGTTAACTAATATACGTTCCTTAAAATCGCTCCATTCCCAGGCTTATAGCGCTTTTATCCTTTGGTCTATGGGGCTGTGTGAGGTGTCAGTTTTTGCGCCATGATGTGTTCTTTATATCGGTACCTTGATTGCGCATATACGACTTTTTGATCGTTTTTTTATTACATTTTTTCTGGATTTGATGCGACCAAAAATGCGCAATTTTGCACTTTGGAATTTTTTTGCGCTGACGCCGTTTACCGTGCGAGATCAGGAATGTGATTAATAGTTCGGGCGATTACGCGCGCGGCGATACTAAATATGTTTATTTATTTATTCATTTATATTTATAAAATGGGAAAAGGGGGGTGATTTGGACTTTTATTAGGGGAGGGGATTTTTTATTAATAAAAAACACTTTTTTTTACTTTTTTTTTTTTTTTTTTTTTTTACTGTAACTAGAAGCCCCCCTGGGGGACTTGTCTATAGACAGCCCTGATCTCTCATAGAGATCAATGCTGTGTATATACACAGCAAAGATCGATTAGATCGGTCATAGATTACTATGGCCTGCTGCAGGCCATAGCAATCTATTGCCGAGCCGGGATCAGCGTCATTCCGACGCTGAGGCCCGGCACGGGCAGAAGAACGGATCTCCCCCCCCCCCCGCGATCGCATCGCGGGGGGGAGATCCGTCCCACTAGACACCAGGGACGTGAGGTCTGAAGCCTCTAAGTGCAGCTGTCAGGTTTGACAGGTTTTAATATGTTTGTTTATTTATAAAATGGGAAAAGGGGGTTGATTTGGACTTTTAATGGGGGAGGGGATTTTTTTATCAATAAAAAAACATTTTTACTTTAACTAGGGGGGACTTGTATATAAACAGCACTGATCTCTCATAGAGATCAATGCTGAGAGAGGTGGGGGGGGAGATCCGTCCCACTAGACACCAGGGACAGGGAGAGCACAGCATCTAAGTGCAGTTGTCAGGTTTGACAGCTGCACTTAGAGACTTAATTAGCCGGCGCGGCAACAGGACCCGCGCCGGCTAATAGAGGCACTGCCCGGCTGCACACATCAGCCGGGATCAGCGCCGTTCAGAGCGGGGTCCCGGCGGGACCCCGCTCTGAACACCCCGAGCGGCACCATGACTTATCAGATACGTCATGGGTCGCTAAGGGGTTAAAGCATAAGAAACAGCCACATGGTGTGAATGTATGGTTTTTGCTCATATGTTGCATTTATTAAGCTGTTTGGTTGCCTAGTCAGTTTTTCATTTTGTTTGTGTTCTCTCTGATGTATCATGTGGACCAGGCAGATTAGTGATACTGTAGCCCTCTTTTTAGTAGGTGCCAATTTTTGCACCATCAGATACTATGCCTGCTGTATGTTCCAGAAATACCGGCAAACTGCTTATCAGCCTGACCTACTGGTCAGGCTTCACATACAGTACAGTTCTGTATAAGATTGGTGGATTGCTTATACAGTAAACAGTACAGTCAGTGCACCACCATCTCCCATCCTTTACAAAGGTGTGTGTGGGGTGGGGGGGGGGGGGGGGCGGAGGAGATACAGTTAAGTATAAAGGAAGAGTTGGTGCACTACTGCACTATAATTGCTTGTTTTGTTAAACATTTGTTTAAAATGTACTCTACAGTATAGTGCTGTTCTGGTCTGTACTGTAGTGAATCAACTGTGCATCTTTCAGTGTAATGAGTACTGCAGGTAATTATTGGTAGGTGCTGCAACCAATTAAACACATTTACATTGTTTCCTATGGAAAGACACTGCTTGGTTCTTAAACTGCCCTCCAAAACCAATTAGGTTTAGGTTCTATTCACATTTCGGTATATATTTCAGTCTGCAAATTTGAGTCCTCTGTTTTTCATTAGCAATCTGTAAATCTCCATTCGTATTGCATCCATATTTTTTGCTAATCTGCAGAAAATGAAAAACTGGGGTTAAAGGGAACCAATCACACAAAAATTGGCTATAAAGTTAAGGAAATGTGCTAGTAGATCAGCCAGCACGCTTCCTAACCATCCCCCTGTACCCTCCGTCCCCTGTACATAGAGCCCGCAAAGTTAGTTTCTGAAGACTCCCGGGCTCTATGCAAATTACCATGTAAGTAGTCATGGTGGTCGGGTGTCTTCTTCAAGTAGTCCGTGTCCTGGGCCGGCTCCAGCGCTGTAATCAAGCCCCTCTGGGCTTGTATAGAAGGCGCCGCATGGTGACGTCATTAGGGGGGGGGGGGCGGCATTGCACGTCGGCCCGGCCGACATCTTTACTAAGCTGCGCATGCGCAGTGCAGCCGGAGAAGATGCTGCGGTACTGCACCTGCGTGGCGTAGTACAGCAGTGGCTTCACCCACAGTACTGTACATGCGCAGCTTAGTAAAGACGTTGGTCAGGCCGACGTGCAATGCCGCCCCCCCCCCCCCCCCCCCCCCCCCCCCCCCCCCCTAATGACGTCACCATGCGGCGCTTTCTACACACGCTTTCTACATTACAGCTCTGGAGCCGGCCCAGGACACGGACTACTTGAAGAAGCCGCCCGCCCACCGTGACTACTTATGTGGTAATTTGCATAGAGCCGGCAGGTAATTTGCAGACGGCAGGAGCAGCCCTGGAACGTGGATGGGTAATGTATGCCAGTTTAGCAAGGGCTGCAAGGACATCGGTAACGATGTCCTTGCAGCTCTTGTCAAACGATTATCGGGCCGTGTAATAGGCCCAGTAAACGAGCAACGATCTAGCAGATCGCTGCTCGTTTACAGGTATTATCGGGCCCTGCTCGGCCAGTGTAATACCACCCTAAGAAACTAACTTTGCGGGCTCTATGTACAGGGGACTGAGGGTACAGGGGGATGGTTAGGAAGCGTGCTGGCTGATCTACTAGCACGTTTCCTTAACTTTATAGCCAATTTTTGTGTGATTGGTTCCCTTTAATAATAATCTAGTCACTGTGCGGATTGCAGATCTGTATTTTTGCGGATCGCATCTGCAAAAAATACAGATCCCACAGGGTTCTATTAGTGTGTCCGTGGAGGAATTTAGGAATTTCAGTCTGCACTAGGGCTTGTCTTTTTTTTTTTTTTTGTGGTATGGATCACAGCCCTGTACACAACTAAGGATGTGTGAATGGGGCCATTGAAATACATTGATCCTGTTTTGTCCAGAATTGCGGACATGAGAATAGGGCCTTACTTTTTTGCATGAAGGTGCCTAGGACTGTAAAGTACTGCATAGCCTTTTCATAATGTGCTTGGTATGTGATTTGAATTAAAAATATAAGCATATGGCATAACATTATTTTATTTTAAAATTGAAGTTTTATTTTTGAGTAGTTAAAGCTTTAGGTAAACAGGACTTATGCTGTCGCACGTGCCCATAGCCTAAGTGGGTGTTCTGTCATCTATTATCTATACACCTGATGACAGTGTTAATAAACAGGAGGCTGAATATAGCTCCTGTATGTCATCACTCTTAAGATTTAATTTCGCTCCTCACGTGTTTCAACACAAAGACTGATCTGTCTGTAGGCAAGTATGCTGATTTCAGTGTCTCAAGCTGCTGACCTATTTGTTTCTAAGGGCTCATGCACACTAAGCAATAGATGAGGAATTGAAGAGGAAAGATTTCTGCTTGCAAATTCCTCCTCTATTCTGCTCTGGCAGAGTAGGAACTGAATGCAAGCAGAATTTTAAGCCGCATTCAAGACCCTTTGACTTCTATAGGATTCCTCTAGCGGAATGTGCCCAAAGAAGTGACATGTCACTTCTTTGGGTGGAAAGTAGATGTGCAGCAGGAAATTCTTCTAGAAAATTTTGCAGTGTGAACAACAGAGCAGTAATCCCATTAAACACAATAGAACACTGCTCTGTTCATATTTTACGGGAGGAATTTCAAGCAGAAATTAAGAGCGAATTCCTCTTTCAGGGCACGTGCACACTGCGGAATGGTGACTGATAACCGTCACGCATTCCGCAGCTCGCACCCAGTGGTGGACTGATGCGGGCGCGTGCGTCTCTGCCCGTCATACATTCTATGCATGGGCGAATTCAGTCCTCCGTCCAAAGAATGAACGTGTTCGGACGGACGACGGAATCCGCTCGTGCATAGAATGGAGTCTGAGACTGGTGGAGACGTGCCTGCCTTAGTCTGCTGGTGGTTGTGAGCTGCGGAATGCGCAACGGATTATCTGTCGCCATTCCGTAGTGTGCACATACTAAATTTTATAGTGGAAGCAGTACTTTTTTTTTTTTTTTTTTTGCAAAAACTCAGTCAGCCGTAAAAGAGGTTTCAAGGAGTAAACGCACAGGTTGTGGAAGTTCCTTAAAGGGGTACTCCGGGCCAGCTGTATAATCCGTATCTGGCTGGGGAGGGGGTGGAAATAGAAGGCTCCGGTGACTTGCCTCCCTGGATCGCGCCGCTCCATGCTCCTGTCCCGCGGCCACTTCCTGGACTTAGCTGTGGCTGGATGAGCTGCCTTGAGACGTCATGTCTCAAGCAGCAGCTCAGTCCAGGAAGCAGCCGCAGGACGGGAGTACGGGGCGGCGCGGTCCGGGAGCCGGCGCTGGAATCGGGGAGGTAAGTCACCGGAGCCAGGAACAGACTAAAAACAGATATCAGGTCATAAAGGAAAGACTGATAGCCCTATTTCATGGAACGATTATCGTTCATAGACTCGCTCCAACGACCGCTCGTTATCGAGCACTTAAAGGGGTTGTCCGGCGATAAAAAATTATTCACAGAATAACACACATTACAAAGTTATACAACTTTGTAATGTATGTTATGTCTGTGAATGGCCCCCTTCCCCGTGTCCCACCACCCCCACCCGTGTACCCGGAAGTGTGGTGCGCTATACATTACCTGTCACGTGCCGACCACTGTCTCCGATCCTCAGCAGTGACGTCTTCTTCGGGAGGCCGGCGGATCTTCCCGAGTGCCGACCGCCCTCTGCAGCGTCATCCGAAGCTCAGCCGCGATTGGCTGAGCATAACTGTGCTCAGCCAATCGCGGCTGAGCAGCTGATGACGTGGCCACGTCACTGCTGACGATCGGAGACCGTGGACGACACGAGATGCGGTGAGTGTAATGCACCACACTTCCGGGTCTAGCGTGGGTGGGGGGAAACACGGGGAAGGGGGCCATTCACAGACATAACATACATTACAAAGTTGTATAACTTTGTAATGTGTGTTATTCTGTGAATAATTTTTTATCGCCGGACAACCCCTTTAACGATTTTTTTTGTAAGCGAACGATAACACATAATACGTGTGGGAACGTGAACGATATCTGTAGTGTAACGATTTTTTTGCGGTCGTTACATGGTCGTTTAAAACGTTCGCCGGGCTAAGCATGTAGGTGGGGAAATGTAGGTAGACATTTCAAGAAAGACCTGAAAGATTTTTTTATTCAACAAAAAGATTAGCGAATTATTGTTGAAAGACCAACGATTTTTTATTTCCGACATGTTGAAAAAAAAGTGAACGACTCAACGACGATTTCGTCGTTGTCGTTTGCTCGTTTACAGCTATTCCACAGAACGAATATCGTTAACGAGCGGTCGTTTGAGCGATTTTATGAACGATAATCGTTCAAAAACGTTCCGTGGAATAGGGCCTTGAGATTTCTTTTTTTGACATCCATTACTGTCTTTGGCTTCAAATATTTGGCACATAATCTGCCAGATAATCTTTCTGTGGAAATGGACCCTAACCCCTTAATTGGCTCCAGATGTCTGTATACATTACCTGTCTCCTCGCTGCACGGGGTCCCAGCTTCCTGCTCTGCCGCCCAGCCAATCAGTGTGTTGCCCAGCCGCAGCCACGGATTGGCTGGGCGGGAGAGCAGGAACTATGTAGTCACAGGGGCCTGAAAATGCAGTACATGTGAATCCACGCTAAAGCTATGTTCCCTCACAGTATTTTTGCTCAGTATTTTGCAACCAAAACCAGGAGTGGATTGAAAACAGAGGCTATGTTCACACACTGCTGAAATTTAGTCGATAGCTGCCATTTAATGACAAATAATGGCTGTTATTTCAAAACAAAGGCTGTGGTTTGGCAGGACACAGCCTGTGGAAAGGTAAGCGTATTCTGTTATGTTATCCCTGAGGGCAGCAATATGGCAAGTTATTTTTGATCGGTATACCCCTTTAGGCTGTTCACACTATTTAAAAACAACGTCCATATATCATAAGTCGTGCAAACAACGGTTGTTGTTTTTAAAACAACTGTTATGAGATATGGCCATTGTTTTTACATTGTGTGGACATAGCCTTAAATGGATATTCTCCCTACAGCAAGTTATTCCTAATAGAAAAGGACATTGCTTACCACTATGCTGAGGTCACTTGGGCACAGCTTACCTGTGATCTTGGGATCAGAGAGGGTTCCTGCTGTTGGGCCCTGGGCAATTCACAAGTTATCTGCTGAGAATACCCCATTAATCAGTGGAGGTCTCCTCCATGAGAACAGGGAGCAGTGGGTAGCGCATGTCATTTTGGTGGGATTGCCAGCCTGCCTTTCCTAATAAATGTCACCAGAGCGGGCCAACTGGGGTGGATCGGTGCACTGGGGTTGGTAGTCCCACCAAAACTACTTAGCAGTTTAATTCTTATGCTGATAAGAGCAAGAAAACGGTATAGAGGATGAAGGTATGAAACTTGCCTTTCGTGCGCTATAGGGACATATCAGCAAGTTAGATTCTTCTAACCTGCAGATAGTTTCTGATTTTATGCAATTTGCTTCTTCATAGCCTTCTCTTTGGCTAGAAAAGAGCCGCAGTTCTGTCAGCGCTGCCCTTTTTCTTGCTGTCAGTCTGACTGATTTCTGGTGTTTTGTTTTGTGTGTATGGATATTTATGTGTGTGTAATGAGAGTGGTATTAGAGTACACTAGATAAATTGTGTGAATTTGTATGGGCATTAGTACAATAAAAGTACCAGCAGACTGGTGACCTTGCTTTATGACTATAGAGATGAGCGAACCTGGAGCATGCTCGAGTCGATCGGAACCCGAACTTTTGGCATTTGATTAGCGGTGGCTGCTGAAGTTGGATAAAGCCCTAAGGCTATGTGGAAATTATGGATATAGTCATTGGCTGTGTCCATGTTTTCTAGACAACCTTAGAGCTTTATTTAAGTTCAGCAGCCCCCGCTAATCAAATACCGAACGTTCGGGTTCGGATCGACTCAAACCCGGTTCGCTCTTCTCTATTTATGACCATACACTGCAAGGTAATTTCTACATTGAGTCATTGAGTTGTCTGTGACCCAGAAGCTCTTGTTCTTTCTGTCTGAATAGTACTTACCATTCTATTGCAAATGAACAAGAGTTATGGTCCTTTTAAATGTAGCCAGTATCAGGCAAAAACTCGCGTTAATTACTGAAACCTAGTGGTTATCTTCTTGTAATCTATTTAAACTATCTATGTAAATAAATCTACTAATCTAACGACGAGTGATAAATTGTTAATCGTTGTCTTTCAGCATGTTGTTGTTTATTTATAAAGCGCACTTAATTCCAGAGCGCTATACAGGCGACAGGGGTAACAAACAAGAACATTACAAGATCAAAACACATTACATGAACGCAGATGGCAGACTAATACATGGGGAAGAGGACCCTGCCCACAAGGGCTTACAATCTATAATTATCGCTGCCAGTTTATTGATCGGTCGCAGATGTTTTTTTGTCTAAACCGTTCAAAGCAAAAAAAAAAATCTTTAGAACGATCTCCCAATGTTTGAAATCACGATCTCCCAATGTTTGAAATCACAAGATTTTTACGTCTTAATGCTGATTGCTTAAAATGCTATATCGTGCTATTGCTAAACGATCTAAAAGTGTAAATGCATCCTAAAGTATCAGACAAATACAGATAAATCCACTTCTGCAAAGAAACTGTTGAATTCTAGATACTTAAGGTTACAAACACACTTGGCGGGTCTGCAGCGAGTCTCCATGCTGCGTTTTTGCAGCGAGACTCGCTGCAGATCCCGGCCCTATACTTTTAATGACAGACAAACACGCAGCAGGGATGTACATCCCTGCTGCGAGTTTGTCTGCCGCCCACCCCATTAACCCCCCGGCCGCCGGAGCTGATACTTCACCTGATCCCGGCTCCGGCGGTTCCCGATGTCTTCAGCAAGCCGGAGCGGGGACCAGGTGAAGTATATCCTCCAGCCAGCCGGCCGCCCGATCGCACGCCCAGCCCCGCCGCCCCCCCCCCCCGCAGCACCGATTGCACGCCCCCCCCCCCCCCCGCAGCACCGATCGCTTGCACGCCCCCCTGCAGCCCCAGCCGCCCGATCGCGCGCGCGATCGGTGCTGCGGGGGGGCGATCGGGCGGCCGGGGCTGCGGACGGCTGGCTGGAGCATATACTTCACCTGGTCCCTGCTCCGGCTTGCTGAAGACATCGGGAACCGCCGGAGCCGGGATCAGGTGAAGTATCAGCTCCCGCGGCCGGGGGGTTAATGGGGTGGGCTGCAAACAAACTCGCAGCAGGAATGTACATCCCTGCTGCGTGTTTGTCTGCCATTAAAAGCATAGGGCCGGGATCTGCAGCGAGTCTCGCTGCAAAAACGCAGCATGGAGACTCGCTGCAGACCCGCCAAGTGTGTTTGTAACCTAAAGGAGAATTAAGGCAGTTTTGAAAATTCGGCAGGGGATGGGATCCCAATTGACCACACACACTGTCTTCTGTCTTAGTGATGCAGGTGTAGTGAGAACAGGTAAAAACACAGCGACTTTACTACCCAACTGTGCCTGCACAACTGAGATGGGATGGAGCGGGCAGTGCAGCTGGATTCTCCCCTAGCCCCTGCAACATCAAATAAGGTGGATCACAGCGCTGGATGTTGGCAGGCAGATGGTTAACCAGGCCAGGAATCCACTGCTTAGAACTTTTTAAAAAGAAGCATTTGTTGTTTGCATCTGGAACTCCCTGGCAACATCACAAGAGGACTGGATTGCATAGTGGATGACACCAAGGAGAGGGTTGTCTTCGCTTTATAAGATGCACTAACTTTTTGCTTACACTTTGGGAGAAAAAAAGGGTCTCTATAAAGCGAAAAATACAGTAATTGAAGAAAGTGTATAAGCATATGGCTATAATGTGATTTTATTATTTTAAAATTCCGGTTTTTTTTGTAAGTAGTTGTGTGGATAGTGAAAGGTTTAGGTAAACCACAGGATTAATGCTGTCACATGTGCCTATAGCCTAAGTGGGTGTTCTGTTCTCTATTATCTATACACCTGATTACAGAGTTAATGAACAGGAGGCTGAATACAGCTGTAATCGCTCTTAAGATTCAATTTCACTCCTCACGTGTTTCACTGTGAAGACTGATCTGTCTGTAGGCAAGTGTGCTGGTTTCAGTGTCTCAAGCTCCTGACCTATTTCCCACCTCCCAGTGGACACTGGCAAGTTGTTTCATAGTTCATTGTTGTTCGAATAATTTTTGATAAGTGCAAGTTGGACTTTGTCTTTTAAAGACTCAAATAGTCAGCAGCATTTGTTATAGCTGAAAATTATGACTGTGAGTAGTTTCAAGGGGTAATGGCAAAAGCACAGGTTTTGAAAGTTCCTTAAAGAGAACTTGTCACTATGAAAATGCTACCTAAGCTATTGGCATCCTATTCTAAAGCAGAAGGAGCTGAGCGGATTGAAATTTATCTTCATAGGAAAAGAATCATAACTTGTTATGTATTGTTTGAAATCTTTTCATGCTAAGGGGTCCAGTACATTATGTGACACTGTTAATTGGATTCCTTAAAGAGGTTTTGCAAGATTATTAACCTAGTCTAAAAAAACATACAACTGCATTGCCAAAGCCTAGACAAACCTCCCCTTATACTTTTTTTTTTTTTTTTTTCTACTTCCTCAGCTTCTCCTGTTAGGATACAGCTTTGTTTACATCTTAGGCTCCGTTCACACAGAGTAAAACTGGCAGAATTCTGGGGCCAGTTCTTGAGCGCGGAGAGAGGAGGTGCATGAGCCTTCCATAGACTCCTAGTATGACATGGAGGCTGGCAGGATTCTCCACTGCGGAATTCCGCCAGTTTTACTTTGTGTGATGTTCTGCTTGTTTCCCTACACAGCACACCTAGTGGCCAGAGGTGAAACCGCATTGTATACTTGTTACAGGCAAACTCCAGTTTCTGTTTGAGTGCGTTATGGCGTGTCTGTCTGTGCATGTGCAACTGTGTGTTACAGTGCACATTTCTGTGTAAGTGTATTTCTGTCTTTTTTTTTTTTTTTTTTTTTTTTTGTGTGTGTGGTTGTTTACAGGGGTAGGTAGATGCTGCAGTCGTACAGTAGATATGCCCCTGCCAGTTGCAGCCAGGCACGATACTTACCTGTCAGTACGCTGTCCTGGGAGATCACTGGTCAGGTCATGTGACCCTCCGGTCGCGATCTTCAGCCTACGTTACCGGACCGGAAGAAGAGAGGATCCAGAACGTCACAGGAAATAAGAGCAGCGTCCAGAGCATCACATGACCGGACCAGGATCTCCCAGGACAACGCACTAAGGACAGGTAAGTATTTTAGGAGAGGCCTAACCTTGGTTAACCCTTTCCATATAAAAGTTTTCCTTTTTCCCCAGATTACCTCTTTAAGGCTGGAAACACATGCTGCAGTCTTTTTTTGAAAACTGCCACTGCTGTTGTGCCAAAACCAGAAGTGGATTCAAATGGGATGGAAAATGTAAACACCCACTTGACTTTGCAAACCTGGTGATAATTTGTTTAAATAGATTTTTTAAAAAGTGCCTCACTGAGCAGCAACACAAGGCTGTGCCATATATTCTATTGTCATTATTTATTATTTGTCATTAGGGGGTCTCAGCAGAGACCTGGATGTTTGTATACAGGAATACAGCTACTACAGGATGTGTATGTACAGGTATACAGCCACTACAGGACATGTATATACAGGTATACAGCTATGTACTACAGAGCTGTATACATGTCCTGTAATGTGAACATAGCTCTATACCAGTATATACACATCCTGTACCTGTAGTTTGTACATACCTGTATATGCACATCCTGTATTGTGTACATAGCTGTGTACCCATATGTACAAGTCCTGTAGTGGCAGTGCTATGTATGTATGTATGGATGGATGCACACACTGGAAGATGTGTGTGTGTGTGTGTGTGTGTGTGTATATATATATACAGATATATAGCTATGCAGATTATCCATTGGAGGAGATACAGTTTATGTACAGCATCAGGTGGCTCAAGGTGGTCCTCTGCTGTACATATATAAGTTGTAACAATCCAAGCAGAGAAGTATAAAGCAAGCGGCACTCACCGAATATCTTTCAGATCCTTTATTGTATAAAACAAACACTGAAGAAAATGTGGATAGAGAGCATCTAATAGAGACAGTGAAAAAAAGGAGAGGCGTTTGGTGTGGGATCCGACTGGAGCAGGAGCCTAAACTCCTCTTGAAACTCCATCCAGGCAAGCAAGGTTCTTGTGAAACGAGAATTGGTATTGTGTAGCGAAGAGGTCAAGTGTTACATTCTCATGAGCTCATTAACTTTTGAGACCCACAGGGAGAGAGGACCGTACATTTCCAAAAAATAAGCATGCATGCCTGCACCGCCAGAGCAAAGAGCGTCTGTACTTTGTTGAAATATTGCTGTGATGCAGGAGGAAAAGAGCTGGTGTGAGATCAACAATAAGACCAGTGACCCGATGGGTGACCACCTTCTTCTTATCCCAGAAGGCTGCAAGAATTGGGCCCAACCAAAGATGTGTAGGAAGGAGCCTTTTGCAGCCCCACACATACAACATGTCGGGTCCATCTCTGGCCATATTGTGTGCGATTTGACTGGCACCTGATACAAACAAGATAAGATTTTGTATCCCCCTTTTGGAGAGCTCAACAATGTTTTGGATGCAAGTGAGAGAATGTGTCTTCAGGAGTCAGAGTGAGTTGGAGGTCTTTCTCCCACTTTGCCAAAAGAGGGACCGAATCAGGCTGAGACATCAGGTAGGAGTACAGGAGAGCTAAGGAATCGCATAGCTGGCCAATACGTCACACAACGCTTCTAAATAGGTTTTTGATGTAGAGGATTTTGAGGCAGTGGGGAGTTTGCGTAGAAAGTGTGAAAGCTGAGTGACTTTCCATGTGCCTAGCAGTTGTGAGTTGGTGATGCCTTCCAACTCTGTGGGAAAGAGCCAGGTGGAGCAAGCAATGAAATGTGACACCATATACTCTTAAGCAGAAATTCAGGAGCTTGACTCCGGATCTGAGATACCAGGTACAAAGTCAGGATGCTCAATCACTGGTGACATGGGAGAGGACAGAAGGAGTAAACAAGAGCGTATCTCTGGATCATTACAGATGGGGCGAGATTAAGTGTGTCATTTCACAAAACTTTTGACACGTCAGAGACATGTTAAAGGTTTTGATGGGTCGGGGTCTAAGTGTTCAGACCTGTACCGATCAGGAGATAGAGCCGGGAGAAGACCATGCTAGGCGTGGTCCTCTCCCGGCTTTGTGTCACATGATCATTTAGACTTAAAATAGAGTGCAGACAGGAACTGCTTCGGTCACCAGAGGACGCACAACGCTTTTTTCAGGACAGCAGTGGTTGTTGAATCAGTGGCACAAAATGAAGTTTTCTCCAAGGACCGCAGTGGACACTTTATAGTGACACACCCTTAGGGGCAATCTATTTTACCCCGAGGGGCCTAGAACAGACACCTGGAAGTGGCAGCACCAGCATTGGCACTTTTTTAGACCCAAAGGGAGGATTAGCGCAGAGACCTGGAAGTGGAGGCTGCAGCAAACTAGATTATGAGGGGAAAAAATGACGTGACACAGGTCATTCACGGCCATCATCTGAATTATTTCTCTATTCTTTTACTTCTGGGGGTCTTCCATAGAGGTTGCGAGGGGGCTGCACCTTGGTGGTTAATCGTGGTACTTGTAGTTATACCGGGACTCTCTCTATCACAAAACAGGAGGGCTCTGGCCCAGTTTTGAGATACTGTTTTAGTCTTTTGTATAGCACTTGTGAATCAGTGTCCATTTTATTATAGAGCATTCCAGGAAACCAAAGTTTTTTCATATGACAGTCATTATGATGAAATCTGCATACTTGCTATTTTTAGGAAGTCCTTTCTATAAGCAGAGTTCCTCTGGTACATAAACTCTCCTCCCTAGAGTCTCAATGACATTGGCAGTTCATGGCATATAAGTGCGAATTAACACACTAAACCCCAACAAAAACGATATATCTGCCCCCCTATATTTCCCCTGGCTGCATCTGATTGTGGCCTCCCCCTTACCCCTGCTGATAAAGGGGGCACCTTTCTTCTGGGCGGAGTTTTTACTGCCTCTTGGAGATGGTCATCCACTGACTAGCTGGCATCATTGCTGAATTGGATCACAAGGGCAATCCGTAAGCCCCGCACAGAGTTGGCCTCTACGGTAGTATGAGTCGAGAAATCGTAGCCTGTTGGTGAGGCTGACAGCCAAAATGGTATTGTGTTGGGTGTCAGTTGGGGTTACCACCCAGTTGTAGTCACGGCTGTGGTGGGAGTAGATTGAGCGACCACCACTTTCCTGACTGGTGTGGCCGATATGGAGCCAGGAACTTGCCTAGGTAGTAGCCAGGCTGAGATTGGTTGCAGGCGCAGACCCTCTGGTGTAATGCCAGGAACAGCCAATTCGAAACCTCCCACAATTCTGATGATGTTGATTAGGGAGTTTCAGGAGGTATCACCCAAGGACGCGTGACAGTCGCCTTTCACCATCCTCATGGGCCCGTCATAGGTGTATGCTCCACCTCTTCACTTGATTTTAGGTTGTGGAGATGTTCAGGGAGGTACTGCCACTTGACACAGGATCCTGCTGTGACACAGGAGGCCTAGGGGAAGCTTCTTGATGTCACAGCAACCATCGCTTGGCCAACCGCGATGGGGAAAGAAGGGAGGATTCTTCATTCTTTAGCTGTCATCCAGGCATGACAGTGGTCGGCCTCATAGCAGGTTGCTCAGATGTTAAAGGAGAAGTCCGGCCAAAATGAATTTTTTTATATGTTATTACATATGGAAAGTTATACAAATTTCTAATGTACATTAATTATGGGAAATGCACATATAGGGCTATTTCCCTTAAAGAGGACCTGTCACTCCTCGTGCTGGGGTGACAGAGGCTCCCAATCCCCAGTTAGATCCCCTTATACGTACCTCATCCCGACGAGTCCCGGAGACGGTCCGGGGACTGAGATATCCCGGTCAGAAGCTGACGCGCGTGCTCTGGAGAGAGGTCTGGCGTCCATAGAGAATTAATGGAGCCCTGCGTGCGCTGCAGAGATGAGTCCGGCTCCATTCATTCTCTATGGACGCCGGACCTATCTTCAGAGCGTGCGCGCCGGCTTCTGACCGGGATATCTCCGTCCCGGGACCAGCTCCGGCAGCAGGACTCGGCGAGATAAGGTAAGTATAAGGGGATCTAGCTGGGGGTCGGGAGCCTGTCACCTCGGCATGGGGGGTGACAGGTCTCCTTTAATTTAGTAGATCAGGAAGTGTTAGAATTCTCTCAGATACAGTGACGTCACGACGAAAGGTGTAATTCCTATGGAGTGTCCAGCAGGGGGTGCTCTATATGTAGAAGTCTATGGGACTTTATTGTTTCTATGGATGTCTATGTAAAGTAATGGAGTGTACAGTGTGCTTTATTAAATGAATACATCTATGGAATACTTTTGTGGAGCCAAGTGTCCTTGCTCCCCAAAGTATTGCATAATTGTATTCAATCAGTACATTCGGATATCACAGTAAGCCCGCCAATCCGCCGCACTCCCGCCGATCCGGACTATATACACTGAACTACTGCTCCCATCATCTGCTCATAGTATGAGCAGGTGATGGGAGTAGTAGCTGGGTTATGGCTATCACTTGCCTGCCGCCAGGCGCAGCCGCTCATCACACAGAAGAGCCCCCCCCCCCCCCCCCATCCACCTCCTTCCGGGATCCGGGGAACCCCCCCCCCCCCCCCCCCCCCCCCCCCCCCCTTTCCATCCCAGGGCTGACTCCCCGCCTGGCCGACGCTCTCCCCCCACACATAACTGCTCCCGATGCATCCTGGTGTCCGCACTGACCGTCCTATCCCACACATGCTGGACAGGAAGCATCGGGAGCCGGTACTGTATGTGTGTGTGTGGGGGGGAGCGGCGCGGCCAGCCGGGGAGTCAGAGGGTGGCTGGCGGCATGGACCGGTGTGGGGGGGACCTTGGGGGGCTGGGACGTAGCTAAAGGCTGATGGGCCCTGGTGCAAAATTTTAGCTTGGGGGCCCCCCCCATCTCACCCGATCAGGCAAAGTCATATCTAACGTTATATATCAAATTACTCTGTGCCACCATGTTCTAATGCACTGTCACTGCCTCCACCTTATGTACTGCACCCTATAATTAATGGACTGTACTGTGTCATTGTCTAATCATTGTATTCCAATCTTTGACTTTCCAGCTGAAAAACTACAACTCTCATCATGAACTGCAAGTTGGAAACAATGGGGGTTGTAGTGCTGCAAAAGAGCCACATGCTGCAAAACTACAACTCCCATAATAAACTCTGTCAGCAGGGCACGATGAAGTTTGAACTTCTGCAACCTGGATAAGTCACCTGAGGTCACCTGCAGTCCTATGTAACACCACAGATAATGCAGTGATATCTCTGAGTACAGATAATGTAGTAGATGTCCCCTGCAGTCCTATGTAACACCAAAGATAACAGTGATATCTCTGAGTACAGATAATGTAGTAGTCACCTGCAGTCCACTTCTCCTCTCCTCAGTGGTGTAAGTGGCTCCCGCAGGGTTGATGCTCCCCCCCCCACCGGATCACAACATTGCTGTACTCTCTGATGTTACTTGCCGGCTGTACAGTGATGTCATCTGACCTGGGGGAGGGGCCTCAACGCTGAGGAGAGGTGGATTGCAGCACAAGCTGGAGCTCAACGCCGTAAAGGTACTGCCAGAGGACACAGCTTGGGCCGCCAACGCAGATGTCTGGAGGAGGAGTCGCTGGTACTTGCTGTCATCTGATTAGGTAAGAGGCCCAGAGGCCCAATCAGATGACAGCATGTACCAGCGGGCGCAGCGGGACAGATTAGTGCAGTGCTTCCCAACCTTTTCCACCTCGGGGCACCCCTTGGAGAAAAAAAATTAGCATGGGGCACCCCTACTAAATGTTCTACAAAATAAGAAAACTGTCACACAGTGACTCACAGGTGAGGTCTTCTTTAATCTGAGGCGTCACTTTCCCTTTTACTCTTAGTCCAGTCCAGTCCTCCATGATGATTCCTTCCAGATACGTTTCATCTTTTCAGAACCTGCGAGACAAACAATTACACCCAACTCTGCCCTGATTCGTGACGTCATGTTTTTTTTTTTTTTTTTTTTGGGAGAAATTGAAGTCTGCGCGATCTACTAAATTGAGGAAAAAGCAGTAAATGTGCATTTCCCATAAGTGTATATTAGAAATTTGTCTAACTTTCTTTATGTAATAACATAAAAAAATACTTTTGGCTGAACTTCTCCTTTAAAAGTGCCAACACTGTGTGGACCTAGCCTTATTCTCATTTTATAGATAGACTTTGATAAATCACTGCAAATTTCTATATTTCCTCTTTGCCTCAAGGGTTTGCATTTCTTAAACCTTATAAAATGTATATGGGGCTTATGTTTTTTTTTCCTTTATCCTAGTTTTATATTTATGACCTGATTTTTTTATCTGCTTGGCCCTTGCAGATTTGTGCTGCTTCTAGTTGACTGGTTAAGAATGTAGGTTAGTTCAGTGGGTGCCTCTGGGTAAATAGACTGCTTGCATAACCTAGGTTATGTGATGGCCCCTCCCTCTTCTCCCCTCCTACTCTCAGCCCTTTATCAGTTCTGAAGTACTTCCTTTGCTTCGTAACACTGCAGCTGCTACTGTGAGTAGTTGGATATCAGAAGGCTTCCAGTTAAGAATTTCTCAAAGGCCCCTTACATCACTTTTCTATTGGGCAGGTATGAAAACATGAGAGGCAGACAGAGAGGCTGCTGTTTGTGTGCTGTACATTATATGTTTGTGTAAACCTATAGCCTGCACACATGTAACACTATCAGTTGTCACTCTTGGATGATTTTCTTTCATGCACTGGTGCTGAGCACTCGTGACAGCTAATTATATTAAGGGAAGGAAGCTTTTCTGTATGTAGTCTTTATGTGGAATACTGGGGGGAGGGGTATAGCTAGGATGTATGAGCTAAGAGGACCAAGCAGTTTTTCGAGTTGAATAGTAGTAATACTTAACAGCGTTTCTATATAATTACTTTCCCCATAACTTTAAAAAGTGAAAATAGGCAAAGTTATAGTTACAAGGTGTAATACTATGGTGAAAGGCCAATATTCCATTTTGTATTTTACCTTGTCTAATTTAACAATTTAAAATTTTTCCCTTTTAGTGTAAGTCTGTAGCTTTCTTGATCAGTGTGCTTGTTTTAGTCATGTACAGGTATTGAAAATGGAAAGTTGTTTTAAACTGAACCTTTTCCTTTGCTGCTGTGTGTGCCTTGGGCAGTATGCAGAAAAGAATGGGAGGAAGCAGGGCCGCCATCAGGAATTTCGGGGCCCCATACAACCAAGTGTCAGGGCCCCCCACATTAATAAAAAAAAAAAATAGTGTGTTCGCCCCACGCCTTGCTGGGAGGTATAATTTGGTTCCGATCAATTCTAGAGAACTGGCTCATATTCCCCATTTCCCCCAGTGGCTTAAAATGTAACCTCTGTTATACAGTTATAAAATTGTAGAAACTAAATGTGAACAAGGTGCAATTCAAATGTCACCATACAGATACTTACTTGTATAGCTGCCTCTTGTGCTCTGTATGCAGTGCATTATATCCACCCCTGCAACGTACAATTTATAGCGTGTCTACAAGCCCAGCGGGGCTCATTATGATGGAGACTAAAACTTATACAAGAGTGGGGTAGGGGTTCCCTGTATTCAGAATGCTGTTTGAATGCCCCGTTTGGGGTTATTGAATTTCGAGGGTCTGGGGGGCTGTTTGATTTGTATATGTTCACCAATAATAATGCCCCCCAGAGGTGCCCCCATATACTAATAAGGCCCCCAGAGGTGCCCCCATACACTAATAATGCCCCCAGAGGTGCCCCCATATACTAATAATGCCCCCAGAGGTGCCCCCATACACTAATAATGCCCCCAGAGGTGCCCCCATACACTAATAATGCCCCCAGAGATGCCCCCATATACTAATAATGCCCCCAGAGGTGCCCCCCATGAACTAATAATGCCCCCAGAGGTGCCCCCGTATACTAATAATGCCCCCAGAGGTGCCCCCAAAAAAACAAACATCCTACTCACCTAATCCACGCTGTGCAGGCAGCAGCTCTTCCTCCTCTTCGGGCTCCATCTTGCGAGCCGCAGGGACGGGACTTCCGGCAGGCGTGATGACGTCACATGATCACGCCTGCCGGAGAGGTCACGGCCCGGCCTCCCATAGGCTGCTGGTATGAAGTGCCGGCAGCCAGGCCTGTATTTAGAGTTTATGCTGCCCTAGGCACTTTGCACGCTGAGGCGCCCCCCCCCCCCCCCACGTTGCTGTACATGCATGGTATATACCCTGGCACTTGAGTGTCGCTCTGCTTGATGCCCGCTGTTCTTATCAAACAAATGTGATGGAGGAAGGAAGGAGGCCGGGGACGTCTTAGTTTGGGGGCCGCTTCTGTCCAGTGTCGGACTGGGGGACCTGGGGCCCACCAATATAGAACCAGTGAGACACGACATGCTGACCCGCTCCTTTCCTGGATTCATCTGTATTTGTGACAAATCCCTACATTTATACAGCTCTCAGGGTATGCTGGGAGTTGTAGTCTCTGAGAAGACAACCCTGTAATAAATCACTGTGTGCAGAGGCTCCTGGTGGCTGCAATCTGTGGGTGACAACCATCAGCCCTGAAGGTCCAGCAATACATCTGTCTACACTGTACTACAATTCCCAGCATATCCTGAGGGCTGCAGACTGTCAGTACATGCTGGGAGTTGTAGTGCCTGCAGCTGTTGTAGTTGGGTCCTATACACTGGATGCTTTGTGACATATAAGAATACAAAGATCTGTGGGGGCTCAGTGCAGGGAAGTGACCCCAGAACATCACTAATAGGGGATAGAACAAAACATCTACCACTATCCCCTATTAGTGCTGTTCTGGGGTCACTTCCCTGCACTGAGCCCCCACAGATCTATGTATTCTTATATGCCACAAAGCATCCAGTGTATAATGCACCTAGGACCCAACTACAACAGCTGCAGGCACTACAACTCCCAGCATTTACTGACAGTCTGCAGCCCTCAGCATATGCTGGGAGTTGTAGTGCCTGCGGCTGTTGTAGTTGGGTCCTAGTTTAAAAGTTTGCGCTAGTGTACTGTAGTGACCGCGGGGCTGTGTCAGTACACTAGCGCAAACAATACACTGACCCATTTAGACCCCAATGGTACACAGGCTCTGCACACTATAGAAGTGATTACAGTGCAGTTACTAATGACTCACAGGTGACGTCTTCTCCGATTGCCGTCGCTTCTTGCTTTCTTCTCCATCTGGCGCAGCAATCAAGAAGACTTCTCCGACCACAACTAGTCTGCAAGCAGGCAGCTGGGGGTGACTGGGGAAGGGAGGCAGCTGGGGGTGGCAGGGGAAGGGAGGCAGCTGGGGGTGGCAGGGGGCGGGAGGCAGGTGGGGGTGGCAGGGGAAGGGAGGCAGCTGGGGGTGGCAGGGGAAGGGAGGCAGCTGGGGGTGGCAGGGGAAGGGAGGCAGCTGGGGGTGGCAGGGGAAGCCGCTGGGGTGAAGGGGAGAAGCTGGGGTGACAGGGGGAAGGAGAGCAGCTGGGGTGACGGGGAGGGGGAGCAGCTAGGGGTGGCAGGGGGAGAATCTGGGGAGGCAGAGGGAGCAGCTGGGGGCAGGGGGAGTAGATGGGGGCAGGAGGAGGAGCAGATGGGGGGCAGGGGGAGCAGCTGGGGTGAGAGGGGCAGGGGTAGTAGATGGGGGCAGGGGGAGCAGCTGGGGTGAGAGGGGCAGGGGGAGCAGCTGGGGGGGCAGAGGGAGCAATGTGGGGCAGAGGGATCAGCTCGGGGGCAGCAGCTGGGGTGGCAGGGGGAGTAGATGGGGGGCAGGAGGAGCAGCTGGGGTGGCAGGCAGGGGGAGCAGATAGGGGGCAGCTAGGGTGACAGGGAGAAGATTGGGCAGCTGGGGTGGCAGGGGGAGAAGATGGGGGACAGGTGGAGGAGCAGATGGGGCAGGGGGAGAAGATGGGGGGCAGGAGGAGCAGCTGAGGGGCAGGGAGAGCAGCTGGGGGTGCTGGTGGAGAGGCTAGGGGGTGCAGGAGGAGAGGCTGGGGGGTGCTGACAGAGAGGCTGGGGGGGTGCTGACGGAAAGGCTGGGGGAGAGGCTGGGGGTGCAGGAGGGTAGGCTAGGGGGAGAGGCTGTGGGGTGCAGGAGGAGAGGCTGTGGGGTGCAGGAGGAGAGGCTGTGGGGTGCAGGAGGAGAGGCTGGGGGTGCAGGAGAAGAGGCTGGGGGAGAGGCTGGGGGGTGCAGGAGAAGAGGCTGTGGGAGAGGCTGTGGGGTGCAGGAGGAGAGGCTGAGGGGTGCAGGAGAAGAGGCTGGGTGAGGCTGTGGGGTGCAGGAGGAGAGGCTGGGGGGTGCAGGAGAAGAGGCTGGGGGAGAGGCTGTGGGGTGCAGGAGGAGAGGCTGTGGGGTGCAGGAGGAGAGGCTGTGGGGTGCAGGAGGAGAGGCTGTGGGGTGCAGGAGGAGGGGGTACAGGAGGAGAGGCTGGAAGGGGGTACAGGAGGAGAGGCTGGAAGGGGGTACCGGAGGAGAGGCTGGAAGGGGGTACAGGAGGAGAGGCTGGAAGGGGGGTACAGGAGGAGAGGCTGGAAGGGGGGTACAGGAGGAGAGGCTGGAAGGGGGGTACAGGAGGAGAGGCTGGAAGGGGGGTACAGGAGGAGAGGCTGGAAGGGGGGTACAGGAGGAGAGGCTGGAAGGGGGGTACAGGAGGAGAGGCTGGAGGGGGGGTACAGGAGGAGAGGCTGGAAGGGGGGTACAGGAGGAGAGGCTGGAAGGGGGGTACAGGAGGAGAGGCTGGAAGGGGGGTACAGGAGGAGAGGCTGGAAGGGGGGTACAGGAGGAGAGGCTGGAAAGGGGGGTGCAGGAGGAGAGGCTGGAGGGGGGGTAGAGGAGGAGAGGCTAGGGGAAAGGCTGTGGGGTGCAGGGGGTGAGGCTGAGGGGTACAGGAGGAGAGGCTGTGGTGTGCAGGAGGAGAGGCTGTGGGGTGCAGGAGGAGAGGCTAGAGGAGGTACAGGAGGAGAGGCTGGGGGTGCAGGAGGAGAGGCTGGAGGGGGTACAGGAGGGGGGGTACAGGAGGAGAGGCTGGAGGGGGGGTACAGGAGGAGAGGCTGGAGGGGGGGTACAGGAGGAGAGGCTGGAGGGGGGGTACAAGAGGGGGGGTACAGGAGGAGAGGCTGGAAGGGGGTACAGGAGGAGAGGCTGGAAGGGGGGTACAGAAGGAGAGGCTGGAAGGGGGTACAGGAGGAGAGGCTGGAAGGGGGTACAGGAGGAGAGGCTGGAAGGGGGTATAGGAGGAGAGGCTGGAAGGGGGGTGCAGGAGGAGAGGCTGGAAGGGGGGGTACAGGAGGAGAGGCTGGAGGGGGGGGGTACAAGAGGAGAGGCTGGAGGGGGGGTACAGGAGGAGAGGCTGGAGGGGGGGGTACAGGAGGAGAGGCTGGAGGGGGGGGTACAGGAGGAGAGGCTGGAGGGGGGGGTACAGGAGGAGAGGCTGGAGGGGGGGGTACAGGAGGAGAGGCTGGAGGGGGGGGTACAGGAGGAGAGGCTGGAAGGGGGTACAGGAGGAGAGGCTGGAAGGGGGGTACAGGAGGAGAGGCTGGAAGGGGGGTGCAGGAGGAGAGGCTGGAGGGGGGGTAGAGGAGGAGAGGCTGGGGGAAAGGCTGTGGGGTGCAGGGGGTGAGGCTGAGGGGTACAGGAGGAGAGGCTGTGGTGTGCAGGAGGAGAGGCTAGAGGAGGTACAGGAGGAGAGGCTGGGGGTGCAGGAGGAGAGGCTGGGGGTGCAGGAGGAGAGGCTGGAGGGGGTACAGGAGGAGAGGCTGGAGGGGGGTACAGGAGGAGAGGCTGGAGGGGGGGTACAGGAGGAGAGGCTGGAGGGGGGGTACAGGAGAGGCTGGAAGGGGGTACAGGAGGAGAGGCTGGAAGGGGGGTACAGGAGGAGAGGCTGGAAGGGGGGTGCAGGAGGAGAGGCTGGAGGGGGGGTAGAGGAGGAGAGGCTGGGGGAAAGGCTGTGGGGTGCAGGGGGTGAGGCTGAGGGGTACAGGAGGAGAGGCTGTGGTGTGCAGGAGGAGAGGCTAGAGGAGGTACAGGAGGAGAGGCTGGGGGTGCAGGAGGAGAGGCTGGAGGGGGTACAGGAGGAGAGGCTGGAGGGGGTACAGGAGGAGAGGCTGGAGGGGGGGTACAGGAGGAGAGGCTGGAGGGGGGTACAGGAGGAGAGGCTGGAGGGGGGTACAGGAGGAGAGGCTGGAGGGGGGGTACAGGAGGAGAGGCTGGAGGGGGGGTACAAGAGGAGAGGCTGGAGGGGGGGTACAAGAGGAGAGGCTGGAGGGGGGGTACAGGAGGAGAGGCTGGAAGGGGGTACAGGAGGAGAGGCTGGAAGGGGGTATAGGAGGAGAGGCTGGAAGGGGGGTGCAGGAGGAGAGGCTGGAGGGGGGGTACAGGAGGAGAGGCTGGAAGGGGGTACAGGAGGAGAGGCTGGAAGGGGGTACAGGAGGAGAGGCTGGAAGGGGGGTGCAGGAGGAGAGGCTGGAGGGGGGGGTACAGGAGGAGAGGCTGGAAGGGGGGGTACAGGAGGAGAGGCTGGAGGGGGGGGGGGTACAGGAGGAGAGGCTGGAGGGGGGGGTACAGGAGGAGAGGCTGGAAGGGGGGTACAGGAGGAGAGGCTGGAAGGGGGGTACAGGAGGAGAGGCTGGAAGGGGGGTACAGGAGGAGAGGCTGGAAAGGGGGTGCAGGAGGAGAGGCTGGAGGGGGGGTAGAGGAGGAGAGGCTAGGGGAAAGGCTGTGGGGTGCAGGGGGTGAGGCTGAGGGGTACAGGAGGAGAGGCTGTGGTGTGCAGGAGGAGAGGCTGTGGGGTGCAGGAGGAGAGGCTAGAGGAGGTACAGGAGGAGAGGCTGGGGGTGCAGGAGGAGAGGCTGGAGGGGGTACAGGAGGGGGGGTACAGGAGGAGAGGCTGGAGGGGGGGTACAGGAGGAGAGGCTGGAGGGGGGGTACAGGAGGAGAGGCTGGAGGGGGGGTACAAGAGGGGGGGTACAGGAGGAGAGGCTGGAAGGGGGTACAGGAGGAGAGGCTGGAGGGGGGGGTACAGGAGGAGAGGCTGGAAGGGGGGTACAGAAGGAGAGGCTGGAAGGGGGTACAGGAGGAGAGGCTGGAAGGGGGTACAGGAGGAGAGGCTGGAAGGGGGTATAGGAGGAGAGGCTGGAAGGGGGGTGCAGGAGGAGAGGCTGGAAGGGGGGGTACAGGAGGAGAGGCTGGAGGGGGGGGTACAAGAGGAGAGGCTGGAGGGGGGGGTACAGGAGGAGAGGCTGGAGGGGGGGGTACAGGAGGAGAGGCTGGAGGGGGGGGTACAGGAGGAGAGGCTGGAGGGGGGGGTACAGGAGGAGAGGCTGGAGGGGGGGGTACAGGAGGAGAGGCTGGAAGGGGGTACAGGAGGAGAGGCTGGAAGGGGGGTACAGGAGGAGAGGCTGGAAGGGGGGTGCAGGAGGAGAGGCTGGAGGGGGGGTAGAGGAGGAGAGGCTGGGGGAAAGGCTGTGGGGTGCAGGGGGTGAGGCTGAGGGGTACAGGAGGAGAGGCTGTGGTGTGCAGGAGGAGAGGCTAGAGGAGGTACAGGAGGAGAGGCTGGGGGTGCAGGAGGAGAGGCTGGGGGTGCAGGAGGAGAGGCTGGAGGGGGTACAGGAGGAGAGGCTGGAGGGGGGTACAGGAGGAGAGGCTGGAGGGGGGGTACAGGAGGAGAGGCTGGAGGGGGGGGTACAGGAGAGGCTGGAAGGGGGTACAGGAGGAGAGGCTGGAAGGGGGGTACAGGAGGAGAGGCTGGAGGGGGGGTGCAGGAGGAGAGGCTGGAGGGGGGGTAGAGGAGGAGAGGCTGGGGGAAAGGCTGTGGGGTGCAGGGGGTGAGGCTGAGGGGTACAGGAGGAGAGGCTGTGGTGTGCAGGAGGAGAGGCTAGAGGAGGTACAGGAGGAGAGGCTGGGGGTGCAGGAGGAGAGGCTGGGGGTGCAGGAGGAGAGGCTGGAGGGGGTACAGGAGGAGAGGCTGGAGGGGGTACAGGAGGAGAGGCTGGAGGGGGGGTACAGGAGGAGAGGCTGGAGGGGGGTACAGGAGGAGAGGCTGGAGGGGGGTACAGGAGGAGAGGCTGGAGGGGGGGTACAGGAGGAGAGGCTGGAGGGGGGGTACAAGAGGAGAGGCTGGAGGGGGGGTACAAGAGGAGAGGCTGGAGGGGGGGTACAAGAGGGGGGGTACAGGAGGAGAGGCTGGAAGGGGGTACAGGAGGAGAGGCTGGAAGGGGGTATAGGAGGAGAGGCTGGAAGGGGGGTGCAGGAGGAGAGGCTGGAGGGGGGGTACAGGAGGAGAGGCTGGAAGGGGGTACAGGAGGAGAGGCTGGAAGGGGGTATAGGAGGAGAGGCTGGAAGGGGGGTGCAGGAGGAGAGGCTGGAAGGGGGGGTACAGGAGGAGAGGCTGGAAGGGGGGGTACAGGAGGAGAGGCTGGAGGGGGGGGGGGTACAGGAGGAGAGGCTGGAGGGGGGGGTACAGGAGGAGAGGCTGGAGGGGGGGGTACAGGAGGAGAGGCTGGAGGGGGGGGTACAGGAGGAGAGGCTGGAGGGGGGGGGGTACAGGAGGAGAGGCTGGAGGGGGGGGGTACAGGAGGAGAGGCTGGGGGAAGAGGGAGCGGCCGGGGGAGCAGAGGCAGGTGAGGCAGGTCCCCCCTTCCCATGCAGCTTTAGTCCGGTGAGCTTCCGGCACACGCTGCCTCTATCACTGGCCGGAAGCTCACAGCTGCAGCCCCGCGGTCCAGGAACTTCTCTCCTGCTCGGCGCGATGACGTCACGTGCGCCGCTGCCGAGCAGGAGAGAAGGACCGCAGGGCTGCAGCTGTGAGCTTCCGGCCAGTGATAGAGGCAGTGTGTGCCGGAAGCTCACCGGACCGAAGCGGCACAACCCCCCCCCCAGGTGGCAAGGGGGGCCGTGCGGGCCCCCCTAGCGTAGCGGTCGGGGAGGGGGCAGCGGTCGGGGAGGGGGCGGCGGCCGGGGGAGGGGGCAGCGGCCGGGGGAGGGGGCGGCGGCCGGCGGGCCCGCCGGGCCCCCCCATGTCTCTTAGGGTCCGAGCCCCATACGGCAGTACCGGTTGTACTGCCCTATCGGCGGCCCTGGGAGGAAGGTATACTGCCAAGTTTTTGTGTATGTGCATTTATATTACTTTGCAAGCTATTCCTTATTGCAAAAATTGGATTACATTTTTTATTTTTCAGTGGTGCTTTTAAAAATAAAAGTATAAAGAAAAACTGTATGCTTATAAGTGTACCTAATGTAGTCACCACTGCTACTACATTGTCACAATTAAGTAGAGGGGGTCAGTTAGCTTATAGGCAGTGGTGCACGTGGATTGAGGAAGTTCTTTAACAGGGATGCAGATAGTGTCAACACTGCTTTAGGGTGCCTTCGCACGTTGCGGATTTTCAGCTGCAGATCCGCAGCGGATTTAATGATGCGGATTTGATGCGTAGGTCCATTCATTTAGTCAAATCCGCTGCGGATCCGCAGCGGAAAATCCGCTACATGTGAAGGCACCCTTATACAGAGGTGAGCCAGGTTTACTCAACCAAAATGTTCATACAGCAATGCTTCAAGGGCCACCTTTTGGAAACTGCCTTTCTCAATGTAGTATGATTAGTGAGCTTTCACTTGTGACAGATATAAGTTGCAGATTTTCTGCAGCACATCAGTGTTAAGAGAAACTGTAGAAATTTGTTACCAGCATTGTGTACAATATTTTAATAAATGTCATTCTTGCGCCACAAAAATAACACACATTGCTGATCAACTGTGGGTTAATTTATTTTTCTTTTGTGCACTGAACCTGGAAGCACTGCAGTACCAGGTCAATGCAGTGCTCTTTTTCCATCTCCCTGTTCTAAAAACTCCTTTAGTATATGGACCCCAGATAGGGGATGTATCTGATCTTAAACTGATAAGAACGGATACTACTAGGGATGGCCCGAACCTGCTGAGGTTCAGGTTCGTACGAACCTGAACTCTCTGCAATGATTACCACTGTCTTCCACCGCCGTGGAGAGGGTGGATACAGCCGGAGGACCGCCTGGAAAACTGGGATACAGCCATAGCCATAAGCTGTATCCCAGTTTTCCAGGCGGTCCTCTGGCTGTATCCACCCTATCCATGGAGGTGGAAGACAGCGGGAATCATTGCCAAGAGTTCAGGTTTGTACGAACCCGAACCTCGGCAGGTTCGGGCCATCCCTAGATACTACACTTGATCTAAGCCAAAAGGCCGAGAAGCGATAGCTGTGGGTTTATTGTGGATTCCCCCATTAACTTTAGTGGAGGTTGTCCAACTTGACAGTAAAGCCAGTGTTGTTGTTTATGCTTTATTTATAAGATGCTGCATCAAAATTGCAGCAGCAATCTGCACCAAAAGTGATTTTGGAGGTTTAGTTTCAACATGAAGCACCCTTATACAGCTATAATCACATGTTGTTCTTTAACCCCTTAACGACATCGGGCGTAAACTTACGCCCTGGCGCCCTGGTACTTAGCGCATCAGGGCGTAAATTTACGCCCGATGTTTCCCCGATCGCTGCGTGTTCACACACAGCGGTCGGGGAAGATGGCCTGCTATAAATCATAGCAGGCCATCATAGCTTCTCGGCACGGGGGGTGGTTAACACCCCCCGTGCTTACGATCGCTGCTATAGGCTGATCAATTCAGATCAGCCAATAGCGGCGATCGGAACCTTTCCGGGTCATCGGTGACCCGATGACCCGGAAAAAAATGGCGGTCGGTGCTGTCCGAGGACGGCACCGACCGCCATTACTGTAAAAAGTAATGTTGATCGCCGTGCCACCGGCCCGATCGCCGTGAACGGCCGGCCGGCCGTTCACGGCGATCGGGCCGGTGGCACGGCGATCAGAGTCCCACAAAATAGTAAATACCTGCCCTGGACCCCTCAGCTAGGTAGCCGAGGGGTCCAGAGCAGGTATTTGTACATTACTCACCTGTCCCGGGCTCCTGATCGGCGGCTTCCGGGTTCGCGGCGTCCTCCGTCATTCCGTTCGGTCTTCGGGTCTTTCCGGCGGTCCTCGTCGTCTTCTTTCGGCTATTTTCGGCTCCAGCCTCGTCATTTTCCGGATTTTGCGCTCTGCTGCCCCCTAGCGGCTGATATGTGTAATACACTTATCAGCAGCTACAGGGATATTCAGAATATAGAAAAAGTGTTTTTTTTTTTCCCCCAATTTTTTTTTTTCTATTTTCCGCACCCTATCGCCGCTGAGTGTTGATTAGCATCGCACGAAAGTGCGCTGCTAATCAGCAACTCCTCCTTTTTGGCGTAGGGTGTTTTTTTTCTATATTCTACTGCCACGGTCTGCTTATAAGTGCCGCACATAAGTGCGGCATTTATCAGCAACTCCTTTGTTGGCGTAGACTTTTTTATACTTACTGTAAAAAAAAAACGTAAAAAACACTACATTACACCACACTACATTGAATAAAGTTTGACACTACACCACTACATACCCCATATACTAGTCCCCATATAAAGATTGCCCCCAGGGTGTTTTCGGTGTCAGAGGGATACGTTATTATTGCCTCCGACACCGAAACAGCCAGTGAGGATGAATGGGGGGGATCCTTCTTTCCTCCATTCATCCTCATCATCCAGTGACGTGTCTGGGGGTAGCGTAGCGTACGCTGCCCCCCAGACACGTCTTTTCCGCCAGTACCGTCCCAATAAGAGATGACGGTATGGTGTGAAATTCTACAAACTCTGTGAGCGTACCTCAGGGTACACTTACAGATTTAGGGTACGTGCACACTGCGGAATGGCGAAGGATAACCCTTTGTGCATTCGGCAGCTGGCACCCGCCGGCGGACTGATGGAGGCACGCGTCTCCATCCGTGTCATAGACTCCATGTTATGCACGGGCGGATTCCGTCGTCCATCCAAAGAATAAACACGTTGGACGGAGAGCGGAATCCGCCCGTGCATAGAATGGAGTCTATGACACGGACGGAGACGTGCACCTGCATCAGTCCGCCGGCGGGTGCCAACTGCGGAATGCACGAAGGGTTATCTGTCGCGATTCCGCAGTGTGCATGTACCCTTAGAGTGTATGTAGGAAGGAACACCCGAATCCAGCCCCAGATGCCCCCTCTCCTCCCATCCTCGGAACAAGTGGAAAGATCGTCCGGGAACTGATCTTCCCACTGCTGGATAAAGGTTACCACCACCTGTACGGGGATAACATTTATACCAGCACCCCCTCTTCCGGTCCCTCACTGCCCGAGCTACTGTAGCTTGCGGCACGATCCGAACATATCAGAAGTAGTAATAGCGCCCTAATATTTAGCAGCCATGGAGCGGACCCAGCGCTTCTGGATATGAGGGACCCCGTATCGCACCAGGACAACATTTTCCAGGTGACGTCCCCCACACTGGAGAACAGGAGACCCCAGAAGAAGTGCAGAGTGTGGCGTAACAGGGGGATCAGGAAGGACACCATTTCCAGTGTGACGCCTGTCCTGATCACCCCGGCCTCTGCATATTGGATCGCTTCAAGGCGCACCAGACGTCACTGGGGTTCTACATTATCTAAATTCTGTCCCTTATTCCTATTTCAGGGGTCACGTTGGTCCGGGGATTATTCTGATCGCCATTATGGAGTCGGGAAGGAATTTTTCCCATTGATGAGGCTACTGTCGTCTGCCTCACGAGGGTTTTTTGCCTTCCTCTGGATCAACACAGGTTGAATTTGATGGACACCTGTCATTTCCAACCTTATAAACTAATAATTGGCCTAATACCCCCAAATAAATTAGAATTGTCCCTTTTCCCCAGCTAAGTAGGTATGGCCGCCATTCCCATTAGAGGATGCCATGATGCAATTACAAAGCCTCTGTGCGGCCAGGACAGTAGAAACCCCCCACAAGTGACCCCATTCTGGAAACTACACCCGATAAGGAATCTAACAAGGGGGGCAGCGGGGATATGGCCCCCAAGTGACGGCCACATTTGGGACGTGAAAATGAAAAAAAATGGTATTTTTTATTTTCTCGGCACATGTTCTACGTAAGTGCCTGTCACCAGTGGGGTCCATATGCTCACTGCACCCCTTGTTAGATTCCTTATGGGGTGTAGTTTCCAGAATGGGGTCACTTGTCGGGGGTATCTACTGACCTGGCAGCACAGGAGCTTTGTAATTGCGACATGGCCTCCATCCTCCATTCCAGCCTCTAAATGGCGCTCTGTCCCTTTGGTGGCTTGCCCTGTGCCCATATGGCACATTATACCCACATATGGGGTATTTTCGTAATCAGGGGAAACTACCCTACACGTTTTGTGTTAATTTTCTTTTTTAACCCCTTGTGGAAATGGAAAAAATCAAGGCTAGACCAACATTTAGTGTAATTTTTGTAAAATTTTTACTCTAAATCATTAATCTTGTCATGATTTTTTCATTTTCACAAGGGGCTAAAAGATAAGAAAAAAAACACTAAATGTGTAGAGCAATTTCCCCTGAGTACGGAAATACCCCACTTGTGTACATAAAGCGCCATTCGGGTGCAGGGTAAGCCTCCGAAGGGAAGGAGCGCCATTTCGTTTTTGAAGGCTGGATTTGGATGGAATGGATTTTAAGGGGCCATGTTGCATTCAAAAGGCCTCTGTGTTGCCAAGACAGTTGAACCCCCCCACAAGTGACCCCATTATGGAAACTACACCCCTCAAGGAATGTAACAAGGGGTGTAGTGAGCATATGGACCCCACTGGTGATGGGCACAAATGTGGAACAATGTGGCGTGAAAATGAAATATTACATTTTTTACACTATAATGTTGGTTTAGCCTTGAATTTATCATTTTCACAAGGGGTTAAAAGAGAAAAAAACACACAATATGTGTAGAGCAATTTCCCCCGAGTCCGTAAATACCCCACATGTGGACATAAAGCGCCATGTGGGCGCAGGGCAAGCCTCCAAAGGGAAGGAGCGCCATTTGGATTTTGGAGGTTGGATTTGGCTAGAATGGATGATGAACGCCATGTCGCATTTACAGAGCCCTCGTGCTGCCAAAACACTGGAAACCCCCCACAAGTGACCCCATTCTGGAAACTGCACCCCTCAAGGAATCTAACAAGGGGTGCAGTGAGGATATGGACCCCTTGATGACGGGCACATTTGTGCCATGAAAGTGAAAAAATGAAATTTTTTACTTTTACGTCACATTGTTCCACATTTGTGCCCGTCACCAGTGGGGTCCATATGCTCACTGTACCCCTTGTTAGATTCCTTGAGGGGTGTAGTTTCCAGAATGGGGTCACTTGTGGGGGGTTTCCAGGGTCTTGGCAGCACGAGGGCTCTGTAAATGCGACATGGCCCTTGAAATCCTTTCCAGTGAAATTCAGCTTCCAAAAGCCAATTGGCGCTCCTTCCCTTTGGAGGCTCGTCCTGCGCCCCCTTGGCACTTTATCGCCACATGTGGGGTATTTCCGTACTCGGGAGAAACTGCGCTACACATTTTGTGTCTTTTTTTTCCTCTTATCCCTTTAAGAAAATGAAAAATTGAAGGCTAGAACAACGTTTTAGTCTAAAAAATTATTTTTTCTTTTTTCACGCCATATTGTTCGGAAAATCTGTGAAGCACCTGTGGGGTCCAAATGCTCACCGCACCCCTTGTTACATTCCTTGAGGGGTGTAGTTTTCTAAATGGGTGTCCCTTTAGGGGTGTTTTTTAGGTTTTGGCACCCCAGAGCCTCTGCCAACCTGAAGTGGTACAGTCAGAAATGACCAAACATAACGGAGGCGTTGAAATTCACTGGGCGCTCCTTTGTATCTGAGGCTTGTGGTTGCGTCAAATAGCGCAATAGGGCCACATATGGGGTATTTCTATAAACTGCAGAAACGGGGCAATAATTATTTGGGTGCATTTCTCTGGTAATAGGTTTATAATTATGAAAAATATTGGATTACAATAAAATCTCTGCACAGAAAATTAAAATTTTCAAATTTCTTACACACTTAGCTTTTATTTCTGTGACTCCCCTAAAGGGTTAAAACACTTTATGGATATGCTTTTGCAGAGTGTGGGGGGTGCAGTTTCTGAAATGGGGTGCTTTGTGGGGCTTTCTAACATACAGGCCCCTCAAATACACTTTAAACCTGAACAGGTCCCTAAAAATATCTGATTTTGAAATTTTACTGAAAATTTGGAAATTTGCTGCTAATGTTTTAAGCTTCCTATTGTCTAAAAAAAATTAAAGATCGTTTAATAAATGCCGCCAACATAAAGTAGACATGTTGCTAATGCTATTTAATATATAATTTATGTGGTATAACCACTTTCTGTATACGCAAAAAAGTTTCAAAGTTGGAAAAATGCAGTTTTTCACATTTTTTCACATTATTTGGGTTTTTTTCATAAAGATTTGTTATGATTATCGACTCCAATTTACCAGAAATGTAAAGTACAATATGTCACGAGAAAACAATCTCAGAATCAGCCAGATAGGTAAAAGCATCCCGAAGTTATTAATGACTAAAGTGACACTGGTCATATTCATAAAATTTGTCTCTGTCATTAAGGCCATTTCAGGCTCTGTCCTTAAGGGGTTAAGGCTCCAAAAAAAAAAAATAAATCTAAACAACTGTTAAAGTTCTTTTGAGCTACCTTTTTTGTATGTGTGCTTGACAATGTCTTTTTTTTTTTTTTTTTGTCCCTTTTCTTTTGTGGTATGTGTAGCAATGTATCAATTTTTAGTTTGGGATGTATTTTGGGCAGTTTACATTCCAATGTACATGTCAAAATATTGTAAATAATTTCTCATTAAAGGGGGTGAAACCTAATTTGTCTGTAAGACAGTTATGGATGCTCAAACAGGCGTTATACTATACAACTCAATAATAAAAATACATTTGTTTCTTCTTGTGTCCTTTTGAGTTAGTATTTTCGCCGCTTTATGGACCATAAAACAATGTGCCCTTTACAGTTTTGAATGAACATCGCACGTGGTAAATCTATTCTGTTCTTAATAGCAAATTTTTCTTTTTTATCTTATTGAATTACAGGGCCTACTGGTTCATGGGGATAGTACGTTTTATCCGTGATCAGCTCCATATCAGGTTAGTAAGTCTTATGATTCACACCAACAATAGCAGTGCACTTTTTTTTCTCTCCTGATTCCTATTCTACTTAAAAATGTGTGTAATAAGTACAACAGCTATATGGTCGCAGGCTATGTTTCTACGGCTCAACAAAAGGCTGTATGTTATTGGGATGATATGTTTAACCCCTTAGCAACCCATGACGTATCTGATACGTCATGGTGCCGCTGGGGGTGTTCAGAGCGGGGTCCCGCCGGCACCCCGCTCTGAACGGCGCTGATCCCGGCTGATGTGTGCAGCCGGGCAGTGCCTCTATTAGCCGGCGCGGGTCCTGTTGCCGCGCCGGGTAATTAAGTCTCTAAGTGCAGCTGTCAAACCTGACAACTGCACTTAGATGCTGTGCTCTCCCTGTCCCTGGTGTCTAGTGGGACAGATCTCCCCCCCCCCCCCCCCCCCCCCCCACACCTCTGTCAGCATTGATCTCTATGAGAGATCAGTGCTGTTTATATACAAGTCCCCCCTAGTTAAAGTAAAAATGTTTTTTTATTGATAAAAAATCCCCTCCCCCATTAAAAGTCCAAATCAACCCCCTTTTCCCATTTTATAAATAAACAAACATATTTGGTATCGCCGCGCGCGTAATCGCCCAAACTATTAATTAATCACATTCCTGATCTCGCACTGTAAACAGCGTTAGCGCCAAAAAATTCCAATGTGCAAAATTGCGCATTTTTGGTCGCATCAAATCCAGAAAAAATGTAATAAGTGATCAAAAAGTCGTATATGCGCAATCAAGGTACCGATAGAAAGAACGCATCATGGCGCAAAAAATGACACCTCACACAGCCCCATAGACCAAAGGATAAAAGCGCTATAAGCATGGGAATAGAGCGATTTTAAGGAACATATATTTGTTAACAATGGTTTGAATTTTTTACAAGCCATCAGATACAAGAAAAGTTATACATTTAACATATCGTTGTAATCGTAACGCCTTGAGGAACATGCATAATAAGTCAGTTTTACCATAGGGCGAACGGCGTAAACGCAAAACTCCCCCAAATCAAAACAAATTCCTTTTTTTTTCAATTTGACAGCGCAAATAATTTTTTTCCCGTTTCGCAGCATATTTTATGGAAAAATAATGCCTGTCATTGCAAAGTACAATTGGTTTCGCAAAAAATAAGGGCTCATGTGGGTCTCTAGGTGAAAAAATGCAAGCGCTATGGCCTTTTAAACATAAAGTGGAAAAAGCAAAAGTGCAAAAACGAAAATTGGCTTTGACCTTAACGGGTTAAAATACAAAAAAATAAGTATAAAAAAAATTATATACAGCGGTGCCTTGGATTATGAGCAGAATATGTTCCAGGACTGTGCTTGTTATCCAAAACCACTCTTATACCACAGTAAAGTTTCCCAAAGTACAGTGCTGCAGACCACCCTGTGCAGGCCATGCCCCTCCCCCGCTTTCCCCCCCCAGACAGTACAGGGAGCTCCTAAACCAAGTTACAATTTTGAAAAACTGGGAGCTCTTCTTGTAAAATGCTCTTAATCCAAGTTACTATTAAACCAAGGTACCAATGTGTGTATGGGTGTGATATAGATATAGATATATATATATATATGTGTGTGTGTATATAATATAAAAACATATACAGCGGTACTTCGTTTTAAGAGTAACTTGAATTAAGAGTGTTTTGCAAGAAGAGCTCACAGTTTATAAAAATTGTGACTGTTTAAGAGCTCCCTGTTCTGGGTGGGAGGGTGAGTGGGGGAGGGGCATGGTCTGCATTGTGTGGTCTACAGCACTGTACTCTGCCCGAGGAAGTTTCCCTCCCCTTCCATATCATAGCAGATCCACTTGTAATCCCTCTCTCCCCGGACAGTGTGTGCTGCAATTAGGTGCCCACATATATGCTGCTCATTCCTTCCTGCAGTCTCTGTCAGCCCTTGTGCTTCCCATCCTCTCCATTCCTGCTATTATGTGCCTGCACTTACCCTCAGCTATACACACTGCTGCTATAATGTGCCTGCACTTACATTCAGCTTTTACACACTGCTGCTATGTTCTGCACTCACACTCAGCCATTCACACTGCAGTATAGAAAAGTTTCTGTCACTGTCCTCTGTGATTCTCACTTCCTGATTGGTCCATCTTGAACAAACCCCCTTCCCCTTTTTTTGTCATGTGACCACACAGACCTCTGACAGCAGCCCTGCTTCTTTATTCTAGCCTGTTGTACTATGCTACTGCATTATGAGGATCTGTAGCTCCATCCTATATCTACAAACTGCTGCTGTTTTTTTTCAGGTTTATGCACCTTCTATACATTATATGCCACATGCTGATGCTATACTGTACAGTAACTTATAATATCACATATTCAGCGGTTTCTAAATGTTTGTTTCATCTGTTCGACATGATGTTCAGAATAAAAAATTACTTTTGGTGAATTACAAGTGCAGTCATGTGTATGTATAATAAATTATTTATATATATATATATATATATATATATATATATATATATATATATATATAAATATTATATAACACACACACACACACACACACACACACACACACACACACACACACACACACACACTCACTCACTCTCTCTCTCTGTGCAGGGGGACAGTGACAGAAACTTTATTATACAGCAGTGTGAGTGTAAGTGCAGGCATATTATATAATCAGTGTGTATAGCTGAGTGCAGGCACATTATAGCAGCATGGGCAACACAAGTGCTGTAGACCAGCCTGCGAAGGCCATTGCCCTTTTACTATAAAGTGGCCAACCCCTTTAATCATGTTTACTGCTGGAATGGAAACCGAGTACAATGGATGCAAGCGGATAACATAAATTCCGAGAAAACATTTTAACCCCCTTCACGTCAGCCATCTGTATATATACGTTCCTATTGCACATGCCCCGTGCAGTAGGAATGTACATATACGTTCCTGCTTTGACGGGGGTTTGTGATGAGAACGGGATCGCTCATCTGAGTGAGGCACCGGAGATGAGAATCAGCTGCGATCCCGTAGCTGACCCCCATTAACCCCTTAGTGACCGCTGAAACGGTGGTCACTAATGGGCCGGTGCCGCAGCTATATTTCATCTCCCCCCACCGTGGGGGGAGATGAAATAGTTCAGATCAGACCCCAGACCAGCCCCCCTAGTGCCCCGGTATCTAACCCCCCCTCCCCGCGGCGGCCATCAGATCCAAGATGGCCGCCGCGATCACTGTGAACAGACTAATCTCTTAGTAAAAATGAATGAAAACCCCATGCTCTCCGCCACCGGAGGTAGCGGAGAGCATGGGGCAGTCATCGGGGACCCCCCCTGTGGGGTCCCGGTACAAGCGATCAGCGGTATATACTATATACCGCTGATCGCTTGTGCCATGTGCCGCCGGAACATTTTATCCCCTGTCACCATGAATGATTGGTGACAGGGGATAAAAAGTGATGTCGCCCCCCACCCCCCCCAGTCACCCCTGTCCCCGAGTCACCCTCCCCTACCCCATATACTCACCTGATCCTGGAGCTCCTTCCTCCTCGGTGTCCTGGCTGGTTATGAAGTGCGCATGCGCTCCACAACCAGCCAGCTCTGAAAATTTAAAGTGACAGAGACCAATTTGGTCTCTGTCACTAAACTATGATTACTGTGATAGAAAATTCTATCACAGTAATCATAGTAATACAGTGAAAAAGAATGTGTGAAAAGTACAAAAAGTGACAAACATACAAAAAATAAAACACACACTTTCTATTATAGTAATAATTGCAGTTTACTCCCAAATTACCCCTAACCCCCCCAGATTACCCGTAACTACCGCAGCTAGCCCGTAACCACCCCAGGTTGTCCGTAATCACGTCAGATTGCACGTAACCACCGCACGTTGCCCGTAACCACCGCACATTGCCCGTAACCACCGCACGTTGCCCGTGACCCCCTCCAGATTAGCTATAAGCACTTCAGTCTATCCGTAACAATTCTAGATTGTCTGTAACCCCTCCAGGTTGCCCGTAACCACCGCAGGTTGCGCATAACCACCCCAGGTTGCCCGTAATCATGCCAGATTACATGTAACCCCCCAGATTGCACGTCGCCACTGACCGCCGCACGTCGCCACTGACCGCCGCACGTCGCCACTGACCGCCGCACGTCGCCACTGACCGCCGCACGTCGCCACTGACCGCCGCACGTCGCCACTGACCGCCGCACGTCGCCACTGACCGCCGCACGTCGCCACTGACCGCCGCACGTCGCCACTGACCGCCGCACGTCGCCACTGACCGCCGCACGTCGCCACTGACCGCCGCACGTCGCCACTGACCGCCGCACGTCGCCACTGACCGCCGCACGTCGCCACTGACCGCCGCACGTCGCCACTGACCTCCGCACGTCGCCACTGACCACCGCACGTCGCCACTGACCACCGCACGTCGCCACTGACCACCTCCAAATTACCTGTAATCTAATTTTTTTTATTTTATTTTAGTAACTGCGCTATTCTAATAACTATTACTAGCTACTGTTTTGCTCCAGCAAATTGGCACTCCTTCCCTTCTGAGCCCTGCTGTGTGCCCATACAGTGGTTTATGCCCACATATGGGGTACCGTTGTACTCGGGAGAACCTGCGTTACAGATTTTGGGGTACGTTTTCTCTCATGTTCCTTGCGAAATGTAGAAATTTCAAACTAAACCAACATATTATTGCAAAAATTCAAGTTTTTCATTTTTACTGGCCAATTTTGAATACTTTCCTCCAATACCTGTGGCGCCAAAATGCTCATCCTACCCCAAGATGAATTCTTTGAGGGGTGTACTTTCCAAAATGGGGTTACTTTTGGGGGGGGTCTATTCTGTAGACATTACAGGGGCGCTGCAAATGCACCTAGCGCTCAGAAACTTCTTCAGAAAAATCTGCACGGAAAATGCTAATTGGGGCTCCTTCCCTTCTGAGCCCGGCTGTGTGCCCATACAGTGGTTTATACCCACATATGCGGTACCGTTCTACTCAGGAGAACCTGCGTTACAGATTTTGGGGTGAATTTTCTCTCCTGTTCCTTGTGAAATTGAGAAATTTCAAACTAAAGGAACAAATTATTGGAAAAAGTCGAGTTTTTCATTTTTACTGTCTACTTTTGAATACTTTCCTCTTATACCGGTGGGGTCAAAATGCTCACCGCACCCCAAAATGAATTCTTTGAGGGGTGCACTTTCCAAAATAGGGTGACTTATGGCGAGATTTTACTCCGCTGGCACTGCAGGGGCTCTGCAAACGCACCTGTCACTCAGAAACTTCTGCAGCAAATTCTGCATTGAAAAAGCTAATTGGCGCTCCTTCCCTTCTGAGCCCTGATGTGTGCCCATACAGTGGTTTATAACGACATATGAGGTACCTTTTTACTCAGGAGAACCTGTGTTACAAATTTTGGGGTACTTTTTTTCTCTTGTTCCTCGTGAAATTGAGAAATTTTAAACTAAAGGAACATATTATTGGATAAATTTGAGTTTTTCATTTTTACTGTCTACTTTTGAATACTTTCCTCTAATACCTGTGGGGTCAAAATGCTCACCACACCCCAAAATGAATTATTTGAGGGGTGTACTTTCCAAAATGGGGTGACTATGGGCGAGATTTTACTCCGCTGGCACTACAGGGGCACTGCAAATGCACCTGGCGCTCAGAAACTTCTTCAGCAAAATCTGCATTGAAAAAGCTAATTGGCACTCCTTCCGTTCTGAGCCCTGCTGTGTGCCCATACAGTTGTTTATGCCCACATATGAGGTACCTTTTTACTCAGGAGAACCTGCGTTACAGATTTTGGGGTGAATTTTCTCTCCTGTTCCTCGTGAAATGGAGAAAATTCAAACTAAAGGAACATATTATTGGAAAAATTCGAGTTTTTCATTTTTACTGTCTAATTTTGAATACTTTCCTCTAACACCTGTGGGGTCAAAATGCTCATCCTACCCAAAGATGAATTCTTTGAGGGGTGTACTTTCCAAAATGGGGTGACTTATGGGGGGTTTTCTCTCTGCTGACACTACAGGGGCACTGCAAATGCACCTGGCGCTTGGAAACTTCTTCAGCAAAATCTGCAATGGAAAAGCTAGATGGCGCTCCCTTCCTTCTGAGCCCCGCTGTGTGCCCATACAGTGGTTTACGCCCACATATGGGGTACCGTAGTACTCAAGAGAACCTGCGTTACAAATTTTGGGGTGCGTTTTCTCTCATGTTCCTTTTGAAAATGAGAAACTTTAATCTAAACGTATATATTATTGGAAAATTGTAATTTTTCATTTTTTTACGGCCTAATGGTGAATACTTTCCTCCAGCCCCTGTAGGGTTAAAATGCTCATTATACCCCTAGATTAATTCTTTAAGGTGTCTAGTTTCCAAAATGGGGTCACTTATGGGGGTTTCCAGTATACAAGCCTCCTAAATCAACTTAAGAAAAGAACTGGTCCCTAAAAAAATCAGTTTTGGAAACTTTTACGAAAATGTGGTAATTTGCTGATAAATTTCTAAGCCCCGTAACACCCTAAAAAAGTTAAATATGTTTATGAAATGAAGCCAGAATAAAGAGGACATATCGGTAATGTGACTTAGTAACTAATTTATGTGATACGACTTTCTTTTTTAGAAGCAGAGAATTTCAAAGTTCATAAAATGCTAATTTTTTAAATTTTTCATGATATTTTGATTTTCACAAAAAACACACAAAAGTAGTGACCAAATTTTGCCACTAATATAAAGTGCCATATGTGACGAAAAAACAATCTCAGAATCGCTAGCATACGTTAAAGCATCACTGAGCTATAAGAGCATAAAGTGAGACAGGTCAGATTTTGAAAAATGAGCCTGGTCTTTTAGGTGCAAATAGGCTTGAAGGGGTTAAAAATGTACATATTTTCATACCTTTTGTTTAGAAACGTTTGAATGAGAAATGAAGGGTAAAAATCGTGATGTGAATCCTGCCTAAGATGCTAACATTTCTTTATAATTACTAGGTGAACAGCACCTTTATTCCTTAACGTGGCAAGAAATTTATGGACTTGTACATGATGAATTGTGAGTTATTAGCAACGTGCAGTGCCTTGGGGTACCTAGAGGGTGATACCTACCACAAAGAACCTGATTGCCTTGGTGAGTCAATCTATTGTAAATGTTTGATGTAATGCAAATGTTGTTGCCATGAAATGCAGGTAGTGAAAATTAATGAGTTATGTTTCCGAAGTTTTAACCCCAGAGCTGTACCATACTTTTTATGGGGCAGACACTAGTAATGGATGATTTATATTTTGAAGCATGCATGAAACTGAAGATAAAATAAATCTGCAAATAAAACATCCAACATACAGATGTGTCAAGCTTGGTCATTAAAAGCAATAAGCCATCTGTTACACTGTACACACTGGTGTCATGGGTTCTGTTGTAATTGTGACCAGTTCAATGTCAGGACATTTTATGCTATATGTGAATCTATGAGCCTGTCTGGTAGCCAGCAGCTAAATAGTTAAAGGGGTTATCTGTCAAATGAAGTGTAAATAAAGTAAATAAAAACATTAAAGAAGCTATGCTTACCTCTACATGCTCTCCAGTGCCCTCCTTTGGGTCTCCAGGGCCCCACTGAATGATCCCACCTCCACTTTGGCAGTGGCAGCCTACTCAGTCAATCACTGGCCCTGGTGCTATCCTGTCTCAGTCAGTGACTGGCTAAGCAAGCTGTCACTGATGAGATAAGTCTGTCTTGGAAGCAGAAGCGGAAATCGTTTAGCATGGGACCCAGAGACCCATAGGCGGGCACCAGTGGAGCGCAGAAGGGAAAGCATAGTGTTTTGGTTTTTAAAAAATAAATAAATGTGTTGTATTAGTAATGTAATCTCTTGTATTTACCTGTTATACATTAAGTTTGTGTGTTTTCCCTCCTGTTAGTGCTGCACAGACCAACACTAAGCACAACAGTATCTATATTATATCAGAGGTGTCAAACTCCGGCCCTCCTGCTGTTGCAAAACTACAGTTCCCATCATGTGGGAGCAGGGGTAGACTGTATGCATATGCGCCACGCTGTAGTGAAGCAGCCATGCGGCGCTGTCATTACAGCGCGGCACATATGCATACAGTTCCCCCACTCTCAGCATCTTATAAGAGATGCTGCCTGGGTGGGGAGGGGGAATCTTTTACAGGCATTCCATGTCCGTGTACTGTGCAGAACACGGAACATGTGAATGCAGCCTAGAACTGTAATTGTTTAAATAAAATATAAACAGGTGTGCAACACTAAAAAGAGGATTAATAGGTAATTGCTTTAGATAACGATAACACACAATATTCAAATCATTAGGGTGCCCTTACACAGTGAAATGTTGTGTGGAGTGTATTAAAAAGGGGGTGAAAAGGGTAACTTCAGTTCTTTATATTACGCAATTTATTATCATCCACACCGGGTTGTAGCTTTAAACTGCACTGTGTAAAAGCACCCTTAGGCTGGGTTCACACTACGTATATTTCAGTCAGTATTGTGGTCCTCATATTGCAACCAAAACCAGGAGTGGATTAAAAACACAGAAAGGCTCTGTCCACACAATGTTGAAATTGAGTGGATGGCCGTCATATAACAGTAAATAACTGCCATTATTTCAATATAACAGCCGTTGTTTTAAAATAACAGCAAATATTTGCCATTAAATGGTGGCCATCCACTGAATTTCAACATTGTGTGAACAGATCCTTTCTGTGTTTTTAATCCACTCCTGGTTTTGGTTGCAATATGAGGACCACAATACTGACTGAAATATACGTAGTGTGAACCCAGCCCAAGGCTGTATTCACACATTGGTATTAATCAAGACGAGCATACTCGTAGACCTTTTTCCCCGCCAGAGTTACAGAGAGACTGGCGCCTCTTTTGTAAATCCGGCAGGACCTTCATCATGATGATTGTCGAGCGCATAAATTTACACCGGCTCTCGGTAGTGTGCACAAAAAAATTACATCAAACAGGAGCACAGCCTTGGTAGTATTTTTTTAAGTAGTGGGGAGTCCATCCTTAAGATTCTTTCAACATTGGCTGAAAAATAAATGCTACAAGTTGATGTAAATTAGGAAAAGGGTGATGTCTACACTTTGTTTTTCAATTGTCTTTTTCTCATGTTTCAATCTAGAGAGTGTGAAAGACTTAATCCGTTACCTCCGTCATGAGGATGAAACCAGAGATATCAGACAACAACTGGGTGCAGCCCAAATCCTGCAGAATGATCTTGTACCGTTAATAATTCAGCACCACAATGACAAGCATCTTTTTGATGCTGTCATCAGGTAACTAGTTTTATTTAGGTTGGGATTAGAGATGAGCGAACCTCGAGCATGCTCGAGTCTATCCGAACCCGATTGTTCAGCATTTGATTAGCGGTGGCTGCTGAAGTTGGATAAAGCCCTAAGGCTATGTAGAAAACATGGATATAGTCATTGGCTGTATTCATGTTTTCCAGACAACCTTAGAGCTTTTTCCAACTTCAGCAGCCACCGCTAATCAAATGCTGAAGGATCGGGTTCGGATGGACTCAAGCATGCTCGAGGTTCGCTCATCTCTAGTTGGGATTGATGCATAAGTGTCTCCTATCGTCTATTAAAGTTTTATAACCAGAAAACATTGTTTTTCAGGTTGATGGTTAACCTCACCCAGCCAGCACTTTTGTGTTTTGGAAAGATTCCACAAGACCCTACTTTTCGCCATCATTACCTGCAGGTTGTGTCCTACCTGCAGGCTTATAAGGAGGTGAGATTACTTTTTTGTTTGTTTGTTTGTTTTGTTTTGAGTCAGAAACTTTTCTGATAATACAAATTGAAACTAGACAGTTTTTACAGTTTTTATTTTTGTTAGTAGACAAAACTTTATTATAATACAACATTATATATTTTATTAACATTTTTGACATCCTTTATATATTTTTTAATTGTCACAAATCGTTTACAATCACGTGTGCTGTCATAGGCCTTTGCAAAAAAAAAAAAAAAAGCTTTAAAAGTAATGTTGATTTTGGTTCAAGCGGGGAGCCTGAGATATGCAGCCCAGCCTAAATATACTTCAACTTGTGCTGAGTTCATACATGCCACTTATTGCATAGGTCTACATGTCTACATTTTCTATCCACATGCCAGTAAACAGTTGAGTCACAGCATTCACAGATGGTGCAGCCGCTTATTTAATGTTTACATTGCCTTGTATGTGTCGTCGCCATAGTATATGTAGGGGATGGTGCCAAGTACTCTTATGTTGTCCTATTCGAATGAGATTGACGGGGGTTCCATGATTTGATCTAATATTAAAGGGGTTCACAAAATAACACACATTACAAAGTTATACAACTTTGTAATGTATGTTATGTGTGTTATCTATGTTTCCCCCCCACCCACGCTAGACCCGGAAGTGTGGTGCATTATACTCACCGCATCTCGTGTCGACCCCCATCTGCCATCTTGGGACAATAACGTAGTCTTCGGGAGACCGGCTGAATCGCTCCATCCATCCCTCATGCAGCCCCCCCTCTGCCGCGTCTTAACTGTGCTCAGCCGTGATTGGCTGAGCACAGTTATGCTCAGCCAATGGCGGCTGAGCTGCTGATGACGCAGCAGAGGGGGGCGGAATGAGGGACTGATGGAGCGGTTCGGCTGGCCTCCCGAAGACTACGTCATTGTCTCAAGATGGCGGACGGGTGTCGACATGAGATGTGGTGAGTATAATGCACCACACTTCCGGGCCTGGCGTGGGTGGGGGGAAACACGAGGAAGGGGGCCATTCACATACATAACATACATTACAAAGTTGTAAACTTTGTAATGTGTGTTATTTTGTGAATAATCGTTTAGTGCCGCAATACCCCTCTAATGTCCTTTCCTGAGCATAGTTATGACATGTAGGTGTGGCCCATTTGTTACATGACTATCTCAAACACATTACACAAGTTAGCAGCTGTAGGGACATGATAGGAGGAGTTTTACTCACCGTAAACTCTTTCTCGTAGTCTTCATTGGGGGACACAGACACCATGGGTATAGGCTGCTGCCATTAGGAGGCTGACACTAAGAAAAAACAAAGCAAGTCGGCCCCTCCCAGCAGGCTATACCCGCCCATTGGCACTGAGCTAATTCAGTAGTGAAAAAGCAGTAGGAGGAGCCGAAAAGAAAAAGGAAAAAACCAAAAACAGTCCGCACTCAAAGTCTGAAAACACAGGCCAACCGGCAACTACAACAGAGAAAAACATAGGGTGGGTGCTGTGTCCCCCAATGAAGACTACGAAAAAGAGAGTTTACGGTGAGTAAAAACTCCTCCTTTCTCGGGCGTCTTATTGGGGGACACAGACACCATGGGACGTCCAAAAGTAGTCCCTTGGGTGGGAAAGAGAAATCAAAAGAACTTAAGGAGAAGGAGCCACCGCTGCCTGCAAGACCTTGCAGCCCAAACTCGCATCAGCCGATTGCAAAGGTGTCCACGCGGTAAAACCTCGAGAAGATATGCAGAGATGTCCACGTGGCTGCCTTACAAACCTGAAGGGCCGAAGCCCCGTGCCGGATAGCCCAGGAAGCACCCACCGAACGGGTAGAGTGAGCAGAGACTCCGAACGGAGGCGCCTTACCCTTACCGCGGTAAGCCTGAGAGATGGCAGAACGAATCCAGCGGGCAAGAGTCGCCTTGGAAGCCGCCGATCCCTTGCGAGGACCCTCTGGGATGATGACGAGGGAGTCAGAGTTCCGAAACGACCTCGTCCGTACAAGGTAGACGCGCAGGGCGCGAACTACGTCCAAGTGGTGAAGAGCCCGCTCCCTCGGATGAGAGGGGGCAGGACAGAAAGAGGGGAGGACAATATCCTCATTGAGGTGAAAAGGCGACACGACCTTGGGCTGGAAGATGGCCACGGGCTGGAAGGAGGCCACAGGCCGAAGCACCGCCTTGTCCTGATGAAAGAACGGAAAGGGGGGACGGCAAGAAAGAGCGGCCAACTCCGACACCTGTCGAACAGACGCGACAGCTACCAAGAAGACCACTTTGAAGGATAAAATGGACAGGGGCACGTCCCGGAGGGGTTCAAACGGAGAAGACTGCAAAGCATCCAAAACCAGGTTCAGATCCCAGGAGGGATCAGAGGACGATAAGGGGGGGCGAGATGTGCCACCCCCTGGAGGAAAGTCTTGACCTGAGGAACTGAAGCCAAAGGTCTCTGGAAAAAAACAGAGCGCGGAAACTTGACTCTTAAGGGAACTAAGGGATAAACCAGACTCCAGCCCTGCCTGGAGGAAAGCGAGGAGCCGAGCCAACGAAAAGGAAAGCGGGGGCACAGAGCAGGCTTCACAATGTCGAAGGTAGGACTTCCAGCAGCGATAGTAAATCCTGGCGGATGACGGCTTTTGCGCTCTGATCATCATCCTAACGACCGTGTCCGAGAAACCACGGGATTTCAGAATCCAGGCTTCAAGAGCCACGCCATCAAACGAAGCGAGGCGGCAGATCGGGCCTTGACTGAGAAGGTCCAGACGGTCGGGAAGACGCCAGGGGGTGTCGGCGGCAAGGTTCACGAGATCCGCGTACCAGGCGCCATTCCGGGGCCACTAGGATGATTGGAACCCCTTCTGCCTTGATTTTTCTCACAACTCGCGGGAGGGGAGGGAAAATGTAGGGCAGGCTGAACTGCCGCCAGGGGATCAACAAGGCGTCCGACGCCAGAGCCTGAGGGTCCCGCTTCGGCAGACATCTGTTGATCCGAGATGCCATCAGATCCATGTCGGGCGTCCCCCATCTGAGACAGATCTGGGAGAACACCTTGGAATGCAGGGTCCATTCCCCTGGATCCACACGTGCGCGACTCAGGTAGTCTGCCATCCAATTGTCCACTCCTGGGATGTGGACAGCGGATAGGGCCAGCACGTTTACCTCTGCCCAGGAGCGGATCAGCGCCACTTCCTTTATGGCGGCCCTGCTGCGGGTGCTGCCTTGATGATTCACGTACGCCACCGTAGTGGCGTTGTCTGTCTGTACACTGATGGGGAGACCTCGGAGCTGCAACTGCCAGTGCAGGAGAGAGAGCCTGATCGCCCGTAGCTCGAGTATATTTATGGGAAGCCGAGACTCCTGTGGCGACCAAGTTCCCTGCGCGGTGACAGTGTTCCACACTCCTCCCCAGCTGTGCAGGAATGAGCGACCAATGGAGAGGCTCGGAGACCTGAGCCACCATTGGAGATCCCGCCGAAGGCGAGCTGGAAGGCTGACCCGGCAATCCAGGGAAGGGAGTGACCTGTCCCACTGTGACAGGAGGAAGAGCTGAAGAGGACGAGAATGAAACTGCGCAAAAGGAACTGCCTCCATTGCGGCCACCATCCTCCCCAGAACCCTCATGCAGAATCGTATGGACACCGGGTGATGACTGCAAAGAGCCCGTACCCCGGACCGAAGGGACAGCAGTTCGTCCTCTGGGAGAAAGACCCGAGCCTGGAGCGAGTCCAACCTCATCCCCAGGAAAACGATGCACTGAGAGGGGGTCAAGGAGCACTTGGGGTGGTTTAGGAGCCACCCGAAACGAGAAAGTGTCCAGCGTTATACGGAGGCTCTCTGAATTCTGGTCCCTGGACGCGGCTTTGACAAGTATGTCGTCTGAGTAAGGCGTTACAGAAATCCCTCGAGTCCGTAAGAGAGCCATGACGGCCGCCATGGTCTTTGTAAAAACACGAGGGCCGTGGCCAGGCCGAAAGGGAGAGCCACGAATTGAAAGTGGTCCGACACGATGGCGAAGCGAAGAAAACGCTGGTGGGGGGGGGAAATGGGAATGTGGAGATACGCGTCCTGGATGTCCACCGAGGAGAGGAACTCGCCCGGGTCCAGGGACGCGATGACTGAACGTAAAGATTCCATCCGAAAATGAGATAGCCGGGTGGTTCAGGCGCTTGAGATCCAATATTGGACGCACCGAGCCATCCTTCTTTGGAACTACAAATAGGTTTGAATAGAAACCGCGGAACCGTTGGAGGGGAGGAACGGGAACAATAACTCCCTTGGCGAGGAGAGAGTGAAGGGCCTGGGAGAATCCGGCTGCTAGGGAGGGGGACCGAGGCGGACGAGAAGGAAAGAAACGGTTGCGAGGAATGGAAGAAAACTCTATCTTGTAGCCCCGTGACACCACGTCCCGCACCCAAGCGTCCTTGGGGTGGGGGAGCCAGACCTCCTGGAAAAGCAGGAGACGGCCGCCCACGCGCGGGGGGAAAACTTCAGGAGGAGGCGGGCTTGGGAGTGCCTGACTTGAAGAGGGCCCAGGAGGAGTTTGTCCGGGCTTGCCAGGAAGAACTGTTTCTGGAGAAACCAGGCATCTTGTTTTGAGTGACCGGAGCGAGACTGCGGGAGTGACCGAAAGGAGCGAAAGGAACCCGGCTTGCGGCGGAAGTCCTGACGCTTCGGGTAATGCTGGGGGAGATTGGTACTCTTAACCCCGGTGGCATCAGAAATAATTTCGTTCAAGCGTTTCCCAAAAAGATGGGAACCTGCAAAGGGGAGGCTGGTAAGTAACCTCTTCGAGGCCGGGTCAGCCCGCCACTCGCGCAGCCATAGAGATCGGCGTATGGCCACGGTATTAGCTGAGGCAAAGGCCGAGCTGGCTGCGTTGTCTAAGGAAGCTGAACAGATATACTGGGCCGCATCTTGTATCTGCTGAGCGTGGTCAGCCAGGTCGTTGGGGGACGCCCCGGAAAGTAGACTGTCCCTCAGTTGTTTAGCCCACACTGAGATCGCCTTGGAGACCCATGTGGAGGCAAAAGTGGGCAAGGAGCCGGAGGCTTCGAAAGCCGATTTTGCCATGGCTTCCACCCGTCTGTCGGTGGAATCCTTGAAGGAAGCCCCGTTGTCCAGAGGAAGCGTAGTGGCCTTGGTCAAACGGGAGACTGGAGGATCCACAGAAGGTGGGCAGGACCAGAGAGACACAAGGTCCTGTGGAAAAGGATACAAGGCTTCCAAGCGTTTGGGCTTTGTGACTGGGAAAGGCGCTACGGACACGGTGGGCGCTTTTGTGGAAACAGACCTCTCCAGAGGGGGGCGGGTCCTGCAAATCCTTCAGCTGGAAGGTATCACGGACGGCGGCCATGAGACTATCTACCGTGGCAGACATGTGAGAATGCTCTGAGTCAGAGATGGAAGCTAACTCAGAATCTGACTGATCTCCAGGAGAATGAGACCGCCTTGCTGGGGAGATGTGGGCAGGAGCCAAACTCGACCTAGGAGATCCTGAAGATGAACGAGAAGAGGGCGTCTGAGGACGTTTACGGGAACGACTCCGACCGGAGCGACTGTTAGAAGGGAGGGGGCGAGCCTGAGCTGCCGCGGAAGTGGATAGGCGGTCGAGGGCAGCCGCGACCGACTGGGAAAGTTCAGCCATCTGAGAGACAGAACGACAGAGGGAACGTGCCCAAGCTGGAGCTGGCTCATCCGACTCCTGAGAAGGAGGGGGATCCTGTGCAAGAGACTGAGAAGAATTGGACTGCATGGAACAAGCAGCGCAGAGTGGCTGAGAATGGGCAGAAGAAGATTGTGTTACAAGACAAGCAGAAATAGTAAGTAACAGAGGAAGGTGGAGGCTGCTGACGGCGTGAGGAGTCAGACCTTGAGTCAGACATAATGCAATATAAAGGAAAAAACACAAAAGTATGCCCTCTTAGAGGCAGACAGCTTAAAAAGAAAAGGTGTCGTGGCAGGAAGATTTCAGCAGTGTACCAGGTAAGCTGGGGAGGCTGACAGCCTGCAGAAGAAGAAACAGACACTCAATGAGGTAGAGAAGAAGGTAGCAAGAAAACAGTGATTAAAGGGTCCCACAGAGGGCTTACCCGGTTGAACCAGAACCTGTCCTGTGGAAGAATGATGCTGCAGGAGCAGACACTCGGCAGTGAGACCAGCAGATCGCTGCAGAGCAGGGCACAGCAATGGCGTCCAGACCAGGGCACAGACCGCAATGGTGTCCGGAAGCCCGCGCGCGGGAATGTACCAGAGCGGCGGCCTCTGCGCAGTGACGTCACCGCACCGGCCCGCACGCCGGAGATTCAAACAGAAGCCTGACCGGAAGAGCGCCCTGGACCCGGAGAGTAGCGCCGTGCCGCGCCGCCGGGTGGGAAGCGGTATCCTCCGACACCCCGCCCAGTGCGGTGGAGGAGCCAGGCCCAGCGCGCTGAAGCAGCCGGAGGTGTTGGGGCACGCCGTGGGAGACTGGCCGCGCGTGCGAACGGAGGAGCAAGCTGCAGAGAGAATCTGCGGGGAGGTAGTCCGGGGGAAATGGTTCCCGTGGGGAGGCTGACAGCCTGTACAGAGGGGGCGCGCAGTGGTCTTGGCTAGTCGGGAACCCCAGAGGAGTACCCCGATAGGACAGAAACTGTGAAGAGGCCGGGCAGAAGGATTTACTCACCGTCCGACGTCTTCTGATCTTCTGCCGCCACTGTGCAACGCTGATGCGCTCAACTCTGGGAGGCTGAGTGGGCAGGGGCTGTCGGAACAAAGTCCGCAATAAGGAGACAGACAGCTGGGCTGGTCTGTGTCCTGGGCGCTGGGTCCGGCCGTAGGTGACCTAGGGTAGACAGCCCCTCTATATTTAGGGTCTGTTCCCTGGTCACATGAAAAGTGGGATCAGGGAGAGTCTATATTACTCACCGTGCCCAACCTGTTAGGGAGAAAAAGGGTTAACACAGAGAAAAAAAAGCAGAGATGATCTGGAGCAACCAGACCTGCATCTGCCTCCTACTGACACTAAGCTAAACTGAATTAGCTCAGTGCCAGTGGGCGGGTTTAGCCTGCTGGGAGAGGCCGACTTGCTTTCTTTTTTCTTAGTGTCAACCTCCTAGTGGCAGCAGCCTATACCCATGGTGTCTGTGTCCCCCAATAAGACGCCCTAGAAATTATGATTATCTGTACAGCATTCTCAAACATGAAATATATAATACCTGTGTACACTAAACCGTTATCAGTTAACTTTCTTTTCGTTTTCTTTCGTAACTTGGCTTTCGTTTATAATACCATTATTATAAATTGTCAGCCATGTTCTATATTTGACATTTTGCTATTTGTGAACAGTATGCTGCCCAGTAGTAATATATGTAATGTTGATTTTTTTACTACATATGTGTTTCTTGTCAGGCCTTTGCAAATGAAAGACTCTTCGTAGTCTTGAGTGAAAAACTATATGACTTGCTACAGATGGTAAGTGATGTTTATTCTTGTGTATCTATATTTCGCTTTGTCATGTTCATGCTACAATGTATTTGTAGCTTCTTTTTTTTTAATAACTTAAAGTGACTGTACCCACAATCTGCACCCCCCCAACCACTTTTACCACTAGGAATGCTCCAGGCAGATTTTTTACTATTCATCACCTGTGTCAGCACGGCACATGGGCTGGAATGTTAAGGCACCTGTCTAGTTTTCACTGCAGAGGAATAGGAAAAATGGTGAAGAGGGCGGGGAGGAGGGACGGAGGGGTGGTGCAAAGTTGGGGCACAGATACTCCAAGACACGGCCGTTGGGCACAGGGCTGCAAGTTTAAAAGTTGTTTTTCAGAACAATAACTGCATCACCTGCCGAACGGACAACAGGACAGATCTTGGATTAAAAGCAGCTATCCGAAGGTACAAGTTGTTTGGGGGCGACAGATTGTGGGTACAGAGTCGCTTTAAAGCATGTTATAGTGGTAACTTCTGATCCTAATAAATCAGAAGGCAATTATTTGAAATCTTTGTTTGTTATATATATCTTAACCCCTTCCCCCAATATGACGTCCAGGGACGTCATGAAAAGCAGTGCCATTCTGCATCATGACGTCCCTGGACCCAGCCCCCCACCCGTGCCCGGAGCTTACAGCCCACCATCTCCCCCGGAGCCAGCAACCCGCCTGAAGCTTTCAGCAACCCCCTGGAGAAGCCCCCCTGCCTGGAGCTTCCAGCGCCATCCGCCTCCGCGGCCCCCACTTCCGGAGCTTCCAGGCTCACCCCCCCAGAGGTGGCCCCCGTCCGGAGCTTCCAGCACCTCCCGGGGGTTACCATAGTAACCCGGACGCTACCCGGTGCGTCTGGGTTACTATGGATAGTAACGATCAGGACCCTGCACTGCAGGGACCTGATCGTTTGAATGAGTGGTCAGTGTGTTACACTGACAACTCATTCAGTATATAATGCAGTACGGCACAGATCAGGTGCTGTACTGCATTATATATATGCCTGCAAAAGTAAAAAAAACACATACATACATACATACATACATACATACATACATACATACATACATACATACAATAAATAATTAATTAAAATATATAAATATACATATTCCCCATCCCCCTTTATAAATGATCCCCTATAAATAAGATACATATGTTTGGTATCATCGCGTCCGTAATGACGCAGTCTATTAACCGGTTACATTATTTAACCCGCCTGATTAACGCCATAAAAAAAAAATGAAAAACTAATCAAAATAAAAAAAATTTGTTAATCCCGCCCCTAAAAAAAATAAAGAAAACAGCTATCAAAACATCACATGTACCCAAAAGGTGTACCACTAAAAACTTTAGCTTATGCCGCAAAAGAAAAATCCCTCAAATAAGTCCTCAAATATTACTGCCCTTACAATATGCAAGACACAAACAGTGTATATAGTATCAATGGCATAAACTATAACAAAAGCTATATAACATGGATATCACTGTAATCGTACCGACCTGATGAATAAAGATAACATGTCTTATGTGATGTATAGTAAGCTGCAAACAAAAAAAATGGTGAAAAAATGCTGCTAAATTGTGTTTGTTTTTTATTCATACCACCTCATAAAAAATTAATCAAAAAATGATCAGGGTGTCACATGTTCCCCAGAATTGTACCAATGGAAACGTCAACTTGTCTTACACAAATATTTTGGCACCGCAAGGCCTCTGTGACATGATATACTGGCTAAAAAAAAAACCTGAAATAAAAAAAGGCCCCAAAATTCCCCAGGTCTCTGTCATGTCTGCAGCCTGTGGTTGAGTCAGGTGACGGACTGCGGCCACATATGGCGGATTTCTAGAAACATTGGAACAAGCAGAATAAATATGGAGTTCCATTTCTCAGGTAGTATTTGCTGTGTTAGAGGAAAAAATTGATTAAAATGGAATATCTGCCCAAAAAAATGAAAATTTTAAATTTCCCCTCCAACTTGCTTAAATTTCTGTGAAAAACCTAAAGGGTTAATAAACTTATGAAATGTTACTTTGAATACTTTGAGGGGTGCAGTCTTTACAGTGGAGAGATTTATGGGGGTAACCAACATACAGGCCCCACAAATCCACTTCAGAACTGAACTGGTCCCTAATAAAATCAGAATTTGAAATTTTCCTGAAAATTTGAAAAATCGCTGCAATATTTCAAAGTCCTCTAACATCCTAACAAGTAAAAGGACGTTCACCAAATGACGGCACCATAAAGTAGACATGTTGTAGATGTTGCAGTAATAATTTTTATGTGATATGACGATCTTTCTTAGAACAAGAGAATTTTGAATAGAAAGAAACGTAAATTTTTCAAATTTTTGCGCAAATGTTGTGCTTTTTACAAAAAACTACTGAGTGTATCAACAAAAGTATACCACAAACATAAAGAGGAGTATGTCACGAAAAAACTATCTCAGAGTAACCGCAATAGTTAAAAGCATCGCAGAGTTATCACTACAAAAAGAGAAACAGGTCAGATTTGAAAAATAGGCCCTGGTCATTAAGGCCAAAACAGGCTGCGGAGGCAAGGGGTTAATCATGCTTTTTATAATTCAGTTTCTACTTCTGATATTTTCTTATAGGACTGGGAGCAGCGTGAAGAGGAGCACAACTTATTAATTGAAAGGATTCTTTTACTAGTGCGAAATATCCTTCATGTACCTGCTGATCCTGAAGAGGAAAAGGTATTCTGTCCATCTTTGTTACTAGAGTACATTTTGTTGGCATAAAGCCATATTGTAGGACTGCCTCAGTTCTAAGATGACGAAAAGATGTCTTTATATACCTTTGTTATCTTATTACATTTTTCTTTTTTAGAATGTGGATGATGATGCTAGCACTCATGATAGAGTATTATGGGCAATTCACATGAGTGGTATGGATGACCTAGTAAAGTTCTTGGCTAGTTCAGAGACAGAGCAACAATGGAGCATGCATGTACTAGAAACAGTGTCTCTTATGTTCAGAGATCAGGTAAGTGACTGCCAATCAGCAACAAAATGCAATGATTGCTTTTCTCTGAGGTGTGTTTTTTTTTTTTTTTTTTTTTTGCTTAAATGAGGATTTCCACTGCATTATGGCATTAAAATTGATACCCATCACAAGACTGAAAAAAATGTGACCTCATAAGTGTAGTCTCGGTCTGAAGTGGTGAATGGAAATACAGTGGTAGCTTGGTTTAAGATTAACTTGGTTTAAGAGCGTTTTGGTTTAAGAGCTCAGTTTTTCAAAATTGTGAATTGGTTTAAGAGCTCCCTGTACTGGGTGGGAGCGCGAGTGGGGGAGCGGCATGGTCTGCATAGAGGGGTCTACAGCACTGTACTCAGGACGTCTCCCTCACCTTCCAAATCATAGCAGATCCATTTCAGGCTGGGGCCTGCATCAGGGGACAGGAATGTGGAGGTAATCTCTTCGTAGCTTTCACCCCTCTCTCCTCAGACAGACAGTGCTTCTATACTGTGCTCACATCTGCCCTGCTCATTCCTTCATGCTCCCTGCAGTCTGTCAGCTCTTGTTTTCATTATTTTTGGGGTGTGGAACCAATTGTCTGCATTTCTATGATTTCTTATGGGAAAATTTGCTTTGGTTTAAGGGTGCCTTCACACGTACCGTATCGCTGCGTATTTATCGCATAAAACTCGCATGAAAGTAGCTGCGTTTTTTGTGGTGTTAAACTCGCCTGTGAAAATCATGTGCAAATCAAAACTCGCATGTAAAAATCGCACCAAACTCGCATGTAGTAATACACATACATTGACTTGATAGCAATCAGTATCACTGTGGATTTATGTGCGAGAAACTCACAGCAATAAATACGCAGCAATACGGTACGTGTGAAGGCACCCTAAGGGTAGAAACCCACTTGCAGGATCCGCAGCGAGTCCCCTCGAGTCCGCTGCGGATCCTGTCCCTATACTTTGAATGGCAGACAAACACTCAACGGGGATGTACATCCCTGCTGCGAGTTTGTCCGCAGCCCGCCCCGTTAAACCCCTCGGCCGCCGGAGCTGATACTTTACCTGATTCCGGCTTGCTTCGGTGGTTCCCGGTGTCTTCAGCAAGCCGGAGCGGGGACCAGGTGAAGTATATGCTCCAGCCAGCCGTCCGCCCGCAGCCCCTTTAACACCTCCCGCAGCCCCGGCCGCCCGATCCCCACCAGAGGGGGGGAGGGGGTACCCGCAGCTGGTACCCGCTCCGGCTTGCTGAAGACACCGGGAACCGCCGCAGCAAGCCAGGGTCGGGATCAGGTAAAGTATCGGCTCCGGCGGCCGGGGGCATCACTGTACAGAAAAGGTTGAATGATTATTCGCTATAATGAAGAGCACACATCAGGATCTCCCCTAGAAGTGAACGTGGAGGTTTTTGTAGTCCAATCCACTGGTCATGGATACTTGTAGTGGGAAAACCCAATGAAAGACTTTAATATGCCAGAAATGTGAAGAATAACACTTAGCAACGTAATTGTAGAAATAGATTAAAATTTCAAGGGGAAAAAGGTGTTAAAAGCAGTGTACATTGCTCCAACCCAGGATTTTGAGGTCCCCTTTCGCGAGATTGGGGGGGGCCTCTGGACCACCTTGATCTCTGTGGATAAGGCCTAACTAACCCAGATTGAAATTCCCCTTTAGATGTAGCCACTTGGTAAATAATAAAGTGAGGCGCACTCAACTAAAATTACACCCGAGGTCAGTGATCGGAAAATGTAATCATATAAACACAAAATTTATACAATATAAAATGCAGCAATAATGTATATTTGTCTTATTTTCTACTTTATATCCCTAACCTATTTATCTATGTAGCGTTGGGCACATTTTTCTTCTTTCTATATGGTAAATAATCGAATTGACAGACTTGAAGTTTACTATAATGCACCCCCCCCCCCCCAAAAAAAAAAAAAAAAAACTTTTTTTTTTAAAAATATACAGTTTGTCCAGGAGTGCTACCTCTTGCATATGCAAAATTTATTATATATGTGTGTGTGTCTATATATAATAAATATATATATATTATGAACTACTTTACAGAACTCTGAGCAGTTGGCTGCAACCGGTCAGGCCCGATTTTCCGCTGAAAGAGCAACGGACCTTAAAGACTTGGAGATTCTTCGACAAAGGGAAATGGCAGAAAAAAAGAGCAGAGTTTTTCAGCGTGGTACTAGGTGAGTTTTCAATATGTGAGTACGATTCTGCAAACAAGATGATTATTCAAAGTGTAGTAGATGCGTGGAACTAACTTCCAGCAGATGTGGTAGGTAAATCTGCAATAACGGAATTTAACCCTTTTTGAAGGGAACCAATCAGCATGATTGTGCTGATGTGGTTCCCAGCAGCACAGTATAAGGCTACTGTGTACTGTGTACTGTGCAGCTTGCGGAACATACCAGCCATGGTAGCAGTAGTAGCTGTAAAAAGCAGAAAAAGATGTTTTATTTTTCAGTGTGAGGCAGGCAGAGGGGCACAATTAGTCATGTAGGCAGGCTGCACAGTAGCTCTATACTGTGCTGCTGGGAACTATATCAACACAGTCCTGCTGATTGGGTCCCTTTAACCTCTTAGGGATATATGACGTACCCGTACGTCATATGTCCGGAAGAGGTGTTCAGAGCGGGGCCGCGATCCCGGGTGCCACACGTGTAGGTCGGGACTGTGGCTGTTAGCGGGCACGGTCCGATCGCCGTGCCAGCTAATAAGGTTATTGGATGCAGCTGTCAAAGTTGACAGCTGCATCCGATTACCTTCTGGAGTCGTTCCCTGGTGTCTAGTGGCGGAGATCGCTCCTCCGGGACAACGTGATCTCAGTGTCTGGTGACTGCCGGGGTCTCCGCCAAGATGGAGCTGACCCCGGCTCGGCACTCGTTTGTTTTCGGCTGCAGCAGCCGAAAGCAAACGAGTGCCGATCTTATTGATCTTTGCTAGCCCCCTCCCCTAATAAAAGTTTGAATTACCCCCCTTTCCCCCATGTTATAAATAAAAGTAAATAAGGAAATAAACATGTTTGCTGCTGCCGCGTCCATAATTGCCCAAACTATTAATTAATCACATTACTGATCTCGCACGGTAAACGGCGTAAGCGCCAAAAAATCCCAAAGTGCAAAATTGTTCATTTTTATTCGCATTAAATCCAGAAAAAATGTAATAAAAAGCAATCAAAAAGTCGTATATGCTCAATCAAGGTACCGATAGAAAACATCATGGCGCAAAAAAATTACACCTGAGACAGCCCCATAGACCAAAGGATAAAAGCGTTATAAGTGTGGGAATGGAGCGATTTTAACCCTTTAAGGACATGGCCCATTTTCGTTTTTACGTTTTCGGTTTTTCCTCCTTGTGTTTAAAAGGTCATAGCACTTGCATTTTTCCACCTAGAAACCCACATGACCCCTTATTTTTTGCTTCACTAATTGTACTTTGCAATTACAGGCTGAATTTTTGCATAAAGTACACTGCGAAACCAGAAAAAAATTCAAAGTGTGGTGAAATTGAAAAAAAAAACGCATTTCTTTTATTTGGGGGAAATGTGTTTTTACGCCATTCGCCCTGTGGTAAAACTGACTTGTTATGCATGTTCCTCAAGTTGTTACGATTAAAACGATATATAACATGTATAACTTATATTGTATCTGATGGCCTGTAAAAAATTCAAACCGTTGTTAACCAATATACGTGCCTTAAAATCGCTCTATTCCCAGGCTTATAGCACTTTTATCCTTTGGTCTATGGGGCTGTGCGAGGTGTCATTTTTTGCGCCATGATGTGATCTTTCTATCGGTACCTTGATAGCGCATATACGACTTTTTGATCGCTTTATATTACATTTTTTCTGGATTTGATGCGACCAAAAATGCGCAATTTTGCACTTTGGGATTTTTTTGCGCTGACGCCGTTAACCGTACGAGATCAGGAATGTGATTAATTAATAGTTCGGGCGATTACGCACGCGGCGATAGCAAACATGTTTATTTATTTATTTGTTTACTTTTATTTAAAACCTGGGAAAAGGGGGGTGATTCAGACTTTTATTAGGGGAGGGGGCTTTTTACTATTAACAACACTTTTTTTTTTTTTTTTTTTTTTTTTACACATATACTAGAAGCCCCCCTAGGGGACTTCTAGTATATACACTTGGATCTCTCATTGAGATCTCTGCAGCATAGATATGCTGCAGAGATCCATGAGATCGGCACTCGTTTGCTTTCGGCTGCTGCAGCCGAAAACGAACGAGTGCCGAGCCGAGGACGGCGCCATCTTGGACGCGTCCCCGGCCGGCATCAGTAACGGAGATCGCTTCTCCGGGACAAGGTCCCGGAGGAGCGATCTCCCCCACTAGACACCAGGGAAACGTTGCCTCCGGTAATCGGAGGCAGCTGTCAACTTTGACAGCTGCCTCCGATTAGCTAATTAGCGGGCACGGCGATCAGACCGTGCCCGCTAATAGCGGCGGTCCCGGGCTACTCGCGGCACCCGGGATCGCGGCACTTCAAAGCGGGGCCGCGCGGCGGCCCCGCTTTGAAGTGCAAGTGAGGACATATGACGTACCGGTACGTCATATGTCCTTAAGAGGTTAAGGGACGTATATTTGTTAACAATGGTTTGAATTTTTTACAAGCCATCAGATAAAAGAAAAGTTATACATGTTATATATCGTTGTAATCGTAACAACTTGAGGAACATGCACAACAAGTCAGTTTTACCCCAGGGCGAATGGCGTACAAACAAATACCCCCCAAATAAAAGAAATGCGTTTTTTTGTTCAATTTTACCACACTTTGAATTTTTTCCTGGTTTCGCAGTGTACTTTATGCAAAAATTCAGCCTGTCATTGCAAAGTACAATTAGTGACGCAAAAAATTAAGGGGTCATATGGGTTTCTAGGTGGAAAAATGCAAGTGCTATGGCCTTTTAAACACAAGGAGGAAAAAACGAAAACGCAAAAACGAAAATTGGCTCCGTCCTTAAGGGGTTAAGGTCCCATGACCTTTTGTAGCAGCCAGGAATTGCGACTCATAGCCGGCATGGTGCATTCCATGCAAGCTATTTAACCATTTAAATGCCTTCAGCAGCTTGTAGCAATTGAATGTAGACAACATTGATCAATGCAGTACATAGGTACTGCACTGATCTCTATGAGCAATTGTGATATTTCTTATAGATGTTCCCTGAAGGAAGGGTGGCTACAAAAACTTATTGAGGCTATGTTCATACACAGTATTTTTGCTCAGTATTTTGGTCAGTATTTTTCAACTGTAACCAGAAGACGATTGAAAACACAGGCTATGCGGAGAAGGCGTTCAACCGCGTACAGTACACTGGGACTACTTGAGAGAAATTTTGTGATACCTCCTTACCTGCTATTATGTCGTTATACACTACGGCCTCAGCTTCAGTGTACACTGCTGGTACCCTGTCCTCTAAATTTACAATATCCAACGGCACATGGTAGGGATGCCCCCTGTCTCCATTTATATTGGTTCTGGCCATGGAACCCTTTGCCCAGTACATATATTCCCGCAAATCTTAGGAGTACTCATTGGCCCAAAAGAACACCACATAGGTCTGTTTGCGGGTGACTTCATCATCTTTCCCTAAGATCCCGCTACAGCCCCACCCTCCGCCCTTGATGTGCTGTTAGCTATTATAAATTGAACATAACCAAATCCATTTAATATTCCATATCTGGGAATAACCCTTACCTCTTCTCTCTAAATTGATCTCCACTAATTACGATACTCTCCTAATGAGTTCAGTAAAAGACATTAAATCCTATTCGTCTTTTGCCATGTTGTCGGTAGGACAGGTAGCTGCCACAAAAATGTTGCTTTTACCCAAGGTGCTTTACTATTTCCGAAATTTACCTGTAACAGTACCCGCTTGCATCCTTGCTAAATTGCAAAAACTACTACTGCAAAGATAGCTACAGTGTTGTACACTGACCTCTTGTCCTCAGTGGGTATCCATGGAATCTGCTGTTCTTAATTGTACCTCCCTAAACGATGAACTGTGGAAAACTGCTATTGTTAACAAACCTTCCAACAGTGGGAACCCTGTTATTAAAGCTGTATTTAAAACTTGGCTATTCTGCGCTAAAACCTCCTGGTTTATGCCCTAGAAGGCTTTCCGACTTACCATTATCAGCCCTTAAACGCTACTTACCTTCTCTAGACCTACGGCCTTTTGACAACCCTTGGCATTTCCTCTTTGTCAGACATTAGCAATTCTAATGGTTTACTACTGTTTTCTGTTATACCAAAAAAAGAAACTTTTGCTATATATCCTCCAAAGAGTAACCAAAAATACACTCTATGCTCAAAGATGTATAACACATACACCACCCCCACAAACTATCTTCACACAGAAGAAACATCTGAGCTAAACCACACATTTTTGGAAATAATTAATGAAGTTTATTTAAACAGTTTTTTTGAAAACATGATTATCACACAACAGTTCATAAAATATTCTTTATAAAAAAAAAAAGAGGAGGACAACACAAGACTGACAACACAACATAAGGAAAGGGAGACAGCACGGTTCACACGTGTCATATGAAAAAATCAATAAGTAAAAGGCATGCTTTGACCAGCGGATTTTATATTTTACAAAGTGCCATGTGCATCATGCAATAGACGGAAAATGGCGGAGGCAAAGCGTGCTAGTAACGATGATAGTATTACATGGATTAGTTTTTAGAGGTGAAGGATGAAGAGTGCAAAGTGCTTAAAGTGACACTGTCACCCCCTATTTGCATTTTGACTGCTCTCCACAGATGAAAGCTGTAACATTTACCCTTTACATTACTTATTTTATATCACACCTCATGGTGCTTGTTCTAGTAAAAGTGTTTTTTATCACCTGTGGATTGGTATGTGGGCGGGGCCTCACGGACTATTTGCCACATCGCCCCGCCCCTATTGCAGTGACGTCATCGCCTCATAGGACCCCCACCTAGCGGCCATTGGTGTGGGACAATCTAGGGGGTGGGGCATAGAGCTTTAGGCTGGCCCTTCCAATGGCTGATGAGGGGGCGGGGCCTATGCAGCGGTGACGTCACGGATGGGGGCAATATAACAGGCACGAAATATGACATCAAGAGCTTCATTAACTGTAGGACAAAAGGGGTGATCTATAAAGCGACATGCAGCTGCGGTAAGGAGTACGTGGGTAAAACGATCCGCGAATTCTGCCGCAGGATTGGAGAACATCTATGTGACATAAGACGTGAGATGGATAAACCTCTGGCGAGGCATATCAACACGGAGCATGGGGGAGATATGAGTGGCTTAAAATTCATGGGCATAGATGTGGTGCAACCCCCAGTACGGGGGGGGAACTGGCACAAGAGAGTCCTTCAGCGAGAAACTGAATGGATATTCAGGTTAAAAACAACAGCACCAAACAGGATGAATGAACAGCTCAGCTTCTCATGTTTCTTGTAAGTTGTGGCCTGCCATTGGCATTTAAGATGGTAATTTCTTTAATGGATAGTTTTCTGTGTGCACTCTATGTATGTACAGCCTTTGGTTTCTACCTTGCCACTGGGTAGGGCCTTCTGTACATCCCTTAATATTTTTGTATGGTGTAAATACATAATGTATATTGAGTTAAATAAATAGATCTCTGTATTTTTTGTAGCCAGTCCTGAGATATCCTGCTTTAAACCCAAAGGGCTTCTATGGTTCACCAGACGGCGCTTGAGTTGTTTACAGAGGTCGCCTAGGTGACGCCGCAGCGCACCGTGAGAAATACGTGATGACGTCATGATGTGCAATGACGCATCGCGTCAGACGGTCTGCAGCGCGGACTAATGTGATTTAATCCCTGTGTATCGGCACAGGAACAGGTAGCCACTGCTTCCATAGCGTCCTGGCTTGATACTAATGCCAGGAAGGGGGTCACCTGCCACTGCAGGGACCAACCACACGTACCCCTATAGGCCCGGACACCATACCGGAGCCTTATTGTCAGTTCATTTTTATTTTTGATTTGTTTTTTTTGTTTTTTTGGTTTTCCCTGTGTGCCTCGCTTCCTTGATAACCCCAGTACACCTGGCAGAAACGCGTCGGAAGGTGGGGTACCTGCACGTTAGGAAGGGAAAATTAGGGTTTTCTTGACAAAGGGGTAGCTCGGGGTAGGGGTCGCCCTTCTAAGGGCGAGTGCCCCGCTGTTCCCTGTGCGAGCAGGGATAGTACGGCCTATAATCCATGTAGTGCATAGCAGGGCCAGCAGGTCTCTAACACCTGAACGCTGGACTCTCTCCACCCCCGCAAGCTACTCAATAGCAACACCACTTGAACAAGACATCAGATGGGTGAGACAATACCATGTATTATTTATTTATTTAACCCCTGATGATTTTTTGAACATTGCAGTGACGTTATCAGTTAGGGTGGAATTGAGGCCACCATTTGTATAATGCTTGTTTGTGTTGTGTCATGTGGGGATTAAGTTTTAACAGTGATATAAAGTAATGAAAGCTGTAACATTTACCCTTTACACCTGTGGAGAGCAGTCAAAATGCAAATAGGGGGGTGACAGTGTCACTTTAAGTACCAACTAGTAATCACCTCAAAAGGAGGCCTGACGAAGGACGTACCGAAACGTGCGTTGGGGTGTTCCTGTGGGTAAGGGAGCTGCACGGCTCGCATGCATGGTGTCTGTAATTTTCAGTTATGTGTTCTATTTTCCTTTTTGAGGTGATTACTAGTTGGTACTTAAGCACTTTGCACTTTTACCTCTTCATCCTTCACCTCTGAAAACTAATCCATGTAATACTATAATCGTTACTATTTTCAGTCTATTGCATGATGCACATGGCACTTTGTAATATATAAAATCCGCTGGTCAAAGCATGCATTTTACTTATTGATTTTTTCATATGACACGTGTGAACCGTGCTGTCTCCCTTTCCTTATGTTGTGTTGTCTGTCTTGTGTTGTCCTCCTTTTTTTTATAAAGAATATTTTATGAACTTTTGTGTGATGATCATGTTTTCAAAATAACTGTTTAAATAAACTTCATTAATTATTTTCAAAAATTTGTGTTTTGGCTCAGATGTTTCTTCTGTGTGAAGATAGTTTTTTTTTTTTTTTTTTTTTGGGGGTAGTGTTTTTTTGTTCTAGTCAAAAAGTGTTTTCCATAGAGAATTTCCGTGCAATGCGCAATCTCTGAAAGGGTGGTGGTGGTATTGCCCACCTACCCGGTATGAACAAACCTACTTTAACTCTACCAAAGCTAAAAAGGGTGTCTCTATGGGGAATCACAGGGACATCTCACGCTCCAAAAAAAATTAAAGCAGATCTTTCTTGTTCCTTCACTGATGAGCAATGGAGTGAAATATTCTCATTACATAAAAGGATCTCCAAGTGCACCAATCATTTGGAATCCTCTGGCAAACTGATATACCGGTGGTGATATACCCTGTACAGAATCTAAGATATTTCCTGTTTTTTCCAGGACATGCTGGAAATGCCATCAGTCCATAGGTACACTGATGCATATTTGGTGGGACTGCCCCCTTGTGTCTCCTCTATGATCTCAGATAAAGGGTGAATTGACGCAGCTCCTTAAGACTGTTCCTCCATGTGGTCCGGAGGTGGTGTTGCTCAGTCTCACATTGGAGTCTGTTGCCCCACCAGTTCTTACCGTAATGGTCTACTTCTTAATGGCTACAAGGTTGGCTATAGTCAGGCTGTGGAAGTTGACTTCACTTCCTATGTTGGCATATATCAGGGCAATGGTGTCTCACAATTTTGAAATGGAGAAATTGGTAGCCCAACGTTTAGGTAATTACAATTTGTTTTCCCATAAATGGCAGCTATGGACGGAACACTGTACGAAGTCTTCTGCTTTATCCAATACTTAACTGACAGATATTCTTTATCTTGTGGCACATTGTTATACTTTATATGCTGTACCTCGCATGGGTCCTCCTGTATTCTACGTATTAGCCTACATGTATGTATGATTCATATTTATTATTTTAATAACGTGATACCTCGCGCTACTTTATAAACTTTTCTTTCCTAAATGTGAAATAAAAATGTGTTATAAAAAGAAAACACAAGCTATGTTCACACACTGTTGAAATTTAGTGGATTGCAATAATTTTACTGCAAATGTCTGTTTTTTCAAAACAACAGCCATCCCCTAAATTTCAAGAGTGTGTGAACATAGCATTTCTGTCTTTTTAATCCACTTCTGGTTTTGGTTGCAAAATACTGTGTGGGAATATAAACCTGCCCCAAAAGTTTACATCACCCCATTTTGCTATTTTTTAAATATATAAACAAACATTAATCATTTGGTATTACCCCATGATGAATTGCCCAAACTATTAAAAAGTCGCATATATGCAAGTGAGGTACCCATAAAATGTACAGGTTATGGTGATTATTGTATTATGCCCTCTTGAAAACCAGAATTGTTTGCATCTTGTAAAATAATGACCAAAATGAGGCCCTAATACTTAAACACAAGATAATTCACGTGTATTAACCAACAAAACACAGTAATCACTAAACTCGAGATCAGTGAAAAAATTCCAATGAAGTACTCAATCAAGAGTCTCCACTGATTCCCCCAAAAATTTAAATATGCAAAACAAGTGTCCATGGAGCCTCGGTTGCGAGTCTCACATGTATTAATTTATAGACATCAATTGAATTTGCTGAGCTGGGGTTTTCTTGTTCCAGGCATTCTCGGTTTGGTGGCTCATATATAATTCAAGGATTGAAGTCTATTGGAGATAAAGATATAATTTACCACAAGGGGCTTCATAATGTAAGTATTTCTAATTAAATTCGATTGGAGCTGCATATGGGATTACAGAATTGATGTTCTATGTATACTAAGATAACAGCTAATACTTTGCATATATTTTAGAAAACAGCTAAAATATCAGCTTGTATCTGTTAGCTAAATATTAGGCAAAAGAAACTTGTTTTGTACATGCATATACAGTATGTTAATATTTACCTTAAAGCCTATACACCATCAAATGGAGATGAGCAAATTAACTTTGTGTCTTCACGAATAACAGATTTGTTTTGGATTTGCAAGTGCCCGAATTGCGCTTGTGAAGTCCATGTATAGTATGTCCAGAAGCAGGCACTCCTGACAAAGCCCGTACAGCAAATATAAGGCACTAAATAGGTTGTCCAGGCAAAACTAACTTGTCCCCTATCCACAGCACTCTGCTCTTTCTGGGGACTCCATAGGAACAAGTAGAGCCACGGGTCACTTGCCGTACCCATGGTTGTATTCATAACAAAGAAGCCTGGGCTGGTACGGAGATGGGGGGTTTAACGGAGGTTGGACCCTTGCTATCTCTTACTTGTTCCCTATCCGTTAGGTAGTTTTGCCTAGACAACATCTTTAAAGCTGACATAAATACAACATCAGCACTTGCATATGGGGTGCACTGTCAGGGAAACATGGATAAAAAAAGAATCACAATAGTGATTCAAACATACAGGGTCTGACTTGGACATATCTGTATCTTCAACTTAGAGTCCCTTTTTTTTTTTTTGCAGAAATCAATAGTCCAGGCGATTTTTAAGTAACTTTGTAATTGGGTTTATTAGCCAAATATGCCATTATTTGCATTTAAAAAGCTTTTTCCCAGGTCCCCCCCTCCCTCCTCTTTTCCATCCACTGCAAAAAAATCAGGAAATTGTGACTTGTTGCATCAGACGTACCCAGTCTGGTCTATAGAGAGGGGAGGAGGGAGTTAGCAGACAGCAGAAAGCAGATAACAGAGGATTATAGGCATGGAGCTGGGTTACAGCTGTAATCAGAGCTCAGTGGTGACTGTCAGAGGAGATAAAGGGTGAGGTATTTGTAGATTAACTCTTTGTTGTCCTGTTTTGTTGTTTTATTTAGCTCTCTCCATAGGAGAACAATGAAGACATGGGGGAGAGCTTCAAACTGCTTTTTCATGATAAAAATGCATTTTTCGGCTAATAAACCCAATTACAAAGTTTCTTAAAATCGCCTGGTCTATTGATTTCTGCAAAAAAAAAATTCATAACAGTGACACTTTAACCCCTTAACGACATCGGGCGTAAACTTACGCCCTCGCGCCCTGGTACTTGGCGCATCAGGGCGTAAATTTACGCCCGATGTTTCCCCGATCGCTGCGTGTTCGCACACAGCGATCGGGGAAGATGGCCTGCTATAAATCATAGCAGGCCATCTTAGCTTCACGGCACGGGGGGTGGTTAACACCCCCCGTGCTTACGATCGCCGCTATAGGCTGATCAATTCAGATCAGCCAATAGCGGCGATCGGAACCTTTCCGGGTCATCGATGACCCGGAAAAAAATGGCGGTCGGTGCTGTCCGAAGTAATGGTGGTCACCGTGCCACCGCCCCGATCGCCGTGAACGGCTGTCCGGTACCGGCCGGCCGTTCACGGCGATCGGGCCGGTGGCACGGAGATCAGAGTCCCACAAAATAGTAAATACCTGCCCTGGACCCCTCAGCTAGGTAGCCGAGGGGTCCAGAGCAGGTATTTGTACATTACTCACCTGTCCCGGGCTCCTGATCGGCGTCTTCCGGGTTTGCGGCATCCTCGTGTTTGTTCGGGTCTTCGGCTTCCTCCGTGACGTCACGTTCGGCTTCTCTCGGCTATTTTCGGCTCCAGCGTCGGCTTTTTCCGTATTTTGCGCTCTGCTGCCCTCTAGCGGCTGATATGTGTAATACACTTATCAGCAGCTACAGGGATGTTCAGAATGTAGAAAATTTTTATTTATTTTTTTTCAAATTTTTTTTTTTTCTATTTTCCGCACCCTATCGCCGCTGAGTGTTGATCAGCATCGCACGAAAGTGCGCTACTAATCAGCAACTCCTCCTTTTTGGCGTAGGGTGTTTTTTTTTCTATATTCTACTGCCACGGTCTGCTGATAAGTGCCGCACATAAGTGCGGCATTTATCAGCAACTCCTTTGTTGGCGTAGGTTGTTTTTTTTTTTATACTTACTGTAAAAAAACACGTAAAAAACACTACATTACACCAAACTACATTGAATAAAGTTTGACACTACACCACTACATACCCCATATACTAGTCCCCGTATAAAGATGGCCCCCAGGGTGTTTTCGGCGTCACAGGGATACGTTATTATTGCCTCCGACACCGAAACAGCCAGTGAGGATGAATGGAGGGGGATCCTTCTTTCCTCCATTCATCCTCATCATCCAGTGCCGTGTCTGGGGGTAGCGTAGCGTACGCTGCCCCCCAGACACGTCTTTTCCGCCAGTACCGTCCCAATAAGAGATGACGGTATGGTGTGAAATTCTACAAACTCTGTGAGCGTACCTCAGGGTACACTTACAGATTTAGGGTACGTGCACACTGCGGAATGGCGAAGGATAACTCTTGCGTGCATTCCGCAGCTGGCACCCGCCGGCGGACTGATGCGGGCGCATGTCTCTACCCGTGTCATAGACTCCATTCTATGCACGGGCGGAATCCGTCGTCCATCCAAAGAATGAACACGTTGGACGGAGAGCGGAATCCGCCCGTGCATAGAATGGAGTCTATGACACGGACGGAGACGCGCGCCTGCATCAGTCCGCCGGAGGGTGCCAACTGCGGAATGCACGAAGGGTTATCTTCGCGATTCCGCAGTGTGCACGTACCCTTAGAGTGTATGTAGGAAGGGACACCCGAATGCAGCCCCCAGATGCCCCCTCCCCCCCCCCCATCCTCGGAACTAGTGGGAAGATCGTCCGGGAACTGATCTTCCCACTGCTGGATAAAGGTTACCACCTGTACGGGGATAACTTTTATACCAGCACCCCCTCTTCCGGTCCCTCGCTGCCTGAGCTACTGTAGCTTGCGGCACGATCCGAAAATATCAGAAGCAGTGATTAGAGCCCTAATATTTAGCAGCCATGGAGCGGACCCAGCGCTTCTGGATATGAAGGACCCCGTATCGCACCAGGACAATATTTTCTAGGTGACGTCCCCCACACTGGAGAAAGGGAGACCCCAGAAGAAGTGCAGAGTGTGGCGTAACAGGGGGATTAGGAAGGACACCATTTACCAGTGTGACACCTGTCCTGATCCCCCCGGCCTCTGCATACTGGATCACTTCAAGGCGTACTACACGTCATTGGGGTTCTACATTATCTAAATTCTGTCCCATATTCCTATTTCAGGGGTCACGTTGGTCCAGGGATTATTCTGATCGCCATTATGGAGTCGGGAAGGAATTTTTCCCCTGTGATGAGGCTACTGTCGTCTGCCTCACGAGGGGTTTTTGCCTTCCTCTGGATCAACACAGGTTGAATTTGATGGACACCTGTCATTTCCAACCTTATAAACTAATAATTGGCCTAATACCCCAAATAAATTAGAATTGTCCCTTTTCCCCAGCTAAGTAGGTATGGCCGCCATTCCCATTAGAGAATGCCATGATGCAATTACAAAGCCTCTGTGCGGCCAGGACAGTAGAAACCCCCCACAAGTGACCCCATTCTGGATACTACACCCCATAAGGAATCTAACAAGGGGGGCAGTGGGGATATGGGCCCCTGGTGACGGCCACATTTGGGACGTGAAAATGAAAAAAATTGTATTTTTTATTTTCTCGGCACATGTTCTACGTAAGTGCCCGTCACCAGTGGGGTCCATATCCTCACTGCACCCCTTGTTAGATTCCTTATGGGGTGTAGTTTCCAGAATGGGGTCACTTGTCAGGGGTTTCTACTGTCCTGGCAGCACAGGAGCTTTGTAATTGCGACATGGCCTCCATCCTCCATTCCAGCCTCTAAATGGCGCTCTGTCCCTTTGGTGGCTTGCCCTGTGCCCATATGGCACATTATGCCCACATGTGGGGTATTTTCGTACTCAGGGGAAACTACCCTACACGTTTTGTGTTCATTTTCTTTTTTAACCCCTTGTGGAAATGGAAAAAAAATCAAGGCTAGACCAACATTTAGTGTAATTTTTGTAAAATATTTACTCTAAATCATTAATCTTGTCATGATTTTTTCATTTTCACAAGGGGTTAAAAGATAAAAAAAAACATTTAATGTGTAGCGCAATTTCCCCTGAGTACGGAAATACCCCACATGTGTACATAAAGCGCCATGCGGGTGCAGGGTAAGCCTCCGAAGGGACGGATCGCCTTTTGGTTTTTGAAGGCTGGATTTGGATGGAATGGATTTCGAGGGGCCATGTTGCATTCAAAAGGCCCCTGTGTTGCCAAGACAGTTGAAACCCCCCACAAGTGACCCCATTATGGAAACTGCACCCCTCAAGGAATGTAACAAGGCGTGTAGTGAGCATATGGACCCCACTGGTGACGGGCACAAATGTGGAACAATGTGGCGTGAAAATGAAATATTACATTTTTTACACTATAATGTTGGTTTAGCCTTGAATTTATCGTTTTCATGTCGCATTTACAGAGCCCTCGTGCTGCCAAAACACTGGAAACCCCCCACAAGTGACCCCATTCTGGAAACTGCACCCCTCAGGGAATCTAACAAGAGGTGCAGTGAGGATATGGACCCCTTGATGACTGGCACATTTGTGCGATGAAAGTGAAAAAATGAAATTTTTTACTTTTACGTCACATTGTTCCACATTTGTGCCCGTCACCAGTGGGGTCCATATGCTCACTGCCCCCCTTGTTAGATTCCTTGAGGGGTGTAGATTCCAGAATGGGGTCACTTGTGGGGGGTTTCCAGTGTCTTGGCAGCACGAGGGCTCTGTAAATGCGATGTGGCCCTTGAAATCCTTTTCAGTGAAATTCAGCTTCCAAAAGCCAATTGGCGCTCCTTCCCTTTGGAGGCTCGTCCTGCGCCCCCATGGCACTTTATCGCCACATGTGGGGTATTTCCGTACTCGGGAGAAACTGCGCTACACATTTTGTGTCTTTTTTTGCCTCTTATCCCTTTAAGAAAATGAAAAATTGAAGGCTAGAACAACGTTTTAGTGTAAAAAATAAATTTTTCTTTTTTCACGCCATATTGTTCGGAAAATCTGTGAAGCACCTGTGGGGTCCAGATGCTCACCGCACCCCTTGTTACATTCCTTGAGGGGTGTAGTTTTCTAAATGGTGTCCCTTTAGGGGTGTTTTTTAGGTTTTGGCACCCCAGAGCCTCTGCCAACCTGAAGAGGTACAGTCAAAAATGACCAAATATAACGGAGGCGTTGAAATTCACTAGGCGCTCCTTTATATCTGAGGCTTGTGGTTGCGTCAAATAGCGCAATAGGGTCACATATGGGGTATTTCTATAAACTGAGAAACGGGACAATAATTATTGGGGTGCATTTCTCTGGTAATAGGTTTATAATTATGAAAAATATTGGATTACAATAAAATCTCTGCACAGAAAATTAAAATTTTCAAATTCCTTACACACTTAGCTTTTATTTCTGTGACTCCCCTAAAGGGTTAAAACACTTTCTGGATATGCTTTTGCAGAGTGTGGGGGGTGCAGTTTCTGAAATGGGGTGTTTTGTGGGGCTTTCTAACATACAGGCCCCTCAAATACACTTTAAACCTAAAAATATCTGATTTTGAAATTTTACTGAAAATTTGGAAATTTGCTGCTAATGTTTTAAGCTTCCTATCGTCTAAAAAAAAAAATGAAAGATAGTTTAATAAATGCCTCCAACATAAAGTAGACATGTTGCTAATGCTATTTAGGGTATATTCACACGGGCGGGCTCGCAGCGAGATTCTCGCTGCGAGCCCGGCAGGTCCTGTCAGTTCCCATAAACTACGTACTTGCTGCGGTCTAAACGACCGCAGCGAGTATGTAATTATACCGCGCTTAACCCCTTCTACTCCCGCCGGCTCCCCCGCTGTAAGCAGCATACATTACCTGTCCTTGCTGCACGGGTCCGGCGTCCTGCTCTCCCGCCCGGCCAATCAGTGGCTGCGGCTGGCAACACACTAATTGGCCGGACGGGAGAGCAGGACGCCGGACCCGTGCAGCGAGGACAGGTAATGTATGCTGCTTACAGCGGGGGAGCCGGCGGGAGTAGAAGGGGTTAAGCGCGGTATAATTACATACTCGCTGCGGTCGTTTAGACCGCAGCAAGTATGTAGTTTATGGGAACTGACAGGACCTGCCGGGCTCGCAGCGAGAATCTCGCTGCGAGCCCGCCCGTGTGAATATACCCTTAATATATAATTTATGTGGTATAACCACTTTCTGTATACGCAAAAAAGTTTCGAAGTTGGAAAAATGCATTTTTTCACATTATTTGGTTTTTTTTCATAAAGATTTGTTATGAGTATTGACTCTAATTTACCAGAAATGTAAAGTACAATATGTCACGAGAAAACAGTCTCAGAATCAGCCGGATAGGTAAAAGCATCCCGAAGTTATTAATGAATAAAGTGACACTGGTCATATTCATAAAATTTGTCTCTGTCATTAAGGCCATTTCAGGCTCTGTCCTTAAGGGGTTAAAGCTAATATGCATGGTTTTTTTTTCTTTAAACGAATATTTGGTCAGTAAACAGCCTGTTGCTTAACCCCTTAAGGACAGAGCCTGAAATGGCCTTAATGACAGAGACAAATTTTATGAATATGACCAGTGTCACTTTAGTCATTAATACCTTTGGGATGCTTTTACCTATCCGGCTGATTCTGAGATTGTTTTCTCGTGACATATTGTACTTTACATTTCTGGTAAATTGGAGTCGATACTCATAACAAATCTTTATGAAAAAAACCCAAATAATGTGAAAAAATGTGAAAAAATGCATTTTTCCAACTTTGAAACTTTTTTGCGTATACAGAAAGTGGTTATACCACATAAATTATATATTAAATAGCATTAGCAACATGTCTACTTTATGTTGGCGGCATTTATTAAACTATTTTTCATTTTTTTTACACAATAGGGAGCTTAAAACATTAGCAGCAAATTTCCAAATTTTCAGTAAAATTTCAAAATCAGATATTTTTAGGGACCTGTTCAGGTTTAAAGTGTATTTGAGGGGCCTGTATGTTAGAAAGCCCCACAAAGCACCCCATTTCAGAAACTGCACCCCCCAAACTCTGCAAAAGCACATCCAGAAAGTGTTTTAACCCTTTAGGGGAGTCACAGAAATAAAAGCTAAGTGTGTAAGGAATTTGAAAATTTTTATTTTCTGTGCAGAGATTTTATTGTAATCCAATATTTTTCATAATTATAAACCTATTACCAGAGAAATGCACCCCAATAATTATTGCCCCGTTTCTGCAGTTTATAGAAATACCCCATATGTGGCCCTATTGCGCTATTTGACGCAACCACAAGCCTCAGATATAAGGGAGCGCCTAGTGAATTTCAACGCCTCTGTTATATTTGGTCATTTTTGACTGTACCACTTCAGGTTGGCAGAGGCTCTGGGGTGTCAAAACCTAAAAAACACCCCTAAAGGGACACCATTTAGAAAACTACACCCCTCAAGGAATGTAACAAGGGGTGCGGTGAGCATCTGGACCCCACAGGTGCTTCACAGATTTTCCAAACAATATGGCGTGAAAAAAGAAAAATTTATTTTTTACACTAAAACGTTGTTCTAGCCTTCAATTTTTCATTTTCTTAAAGGGATAAGAGGCAAAAAAAGACAAAAAATGTGTAGCGCAGTTTCTCCCGAGTACAGAAATACCCCACATGTGGCGATAAAGTGCCAAGGGGGCGCAGGACGAGCCTCCAAAGGGAAGGAGCGCCAATTGGCTTTTGGAAGCTGAATTTCACTGAAAAGGATTTCAAGGGCCATGTCGCATTTACAGAGCCCTCGTGCTGCCAAGACACTGGAAACCCCCCACAAGTGATTCCATTCTGGAAACTACACCCCTCAAGGAATCTAACAAGGGGTGCAGTGAGCATATGGACCCCACTGGTGACGGGCACAAATGTGGAACAATGTGACGTGAAAGGGAAAAATTTCATTTTTTCACTTTCATGGCACAAATGTGCCCGTCATCAAGGGGTCCATATCCTCTTTTCCCCCCCTGTTAGATTCCTTGAGGGGTGCAGTTTCCAGAATGGGGTCACTTGTGGGGGGTTTCCAGTGTTTTGGCAGCACGAGGGCTCTGTAAATGCGACATGGCGTTCATCATCCATTCTAGCCAAATCCAACCTCCAAAATCCAAATGGCGCTCCTTCCCTTCGGAGGCTTGCCCTGCACCCACATGGCGCTTTATGTCCACATGTGGGGTATTTACGGACTCGGGGGAAATTGCTCTACACATATTGCGTGTTTTTTTTCTCTTTTAACCCCTTGTGAAAATGATAAATTCAAGGCTAAACCAACATTATAGTGTAAAAAATGTAATATTTCATTTTCACGCCACATTGTTCCACATTTGTGCCCGTCACCAGTGGAGTCCATATGCTCACTACACCCCTTGTTACATTCCTTGAGGGGTGTAGTTTCCATAATGGGGTCACTTGTGGGGGGTTTCAACTGTCTTGGCAACACAGAGGCCTTTTGAATGCAACATGGCCCCTCAAAATCCATTCCATCCAAATCCAGCCTTCAAAAACAAAATGGTGCTCCTTCCTTTCGGAGGCTTACCCTGCACCAGCATGGCGCTTTATGTCCACATGTGGGGTATTTACGGACTCGGGGGAAATTGCGCTACACATTTTGTTTTTTTTCTCCTCTTTTAACCCCTTGTGAAAATGATATATTCAAGGCTAAACCAACATTATAGTGTAAAAAATGTAATATTTCATTTTCACGCCACATTGTTCCACATTTGTGTCCGTCACCAGTGGGGTCCATATGCTCACTACACCCCTTGTTACATTCCTTGAGGGGTGCAGTTTCCATAATGGGGTCACTTGTGGGGGGTTTCAACTGTCTTGGCAACACAGGGGCCTTTTGAATGCAACATGGCCCCTCGAAATCCATTCCATCCAAATCCAGCCTTCAAAAACCAAATGGCGCTTCTTCCCTTCGGAGGCTTGCCCTGCACCCGCATGGCGCTTTATGTCCACATGTGGGGTATTTCCGTACTCAGGGGAAATGCTCTACACATTAAATGTTTTTTTTTTATCTTTTAACCCCTTGTGAAAATGAAAAAACATGACAAGATTAATAATTTAGAGTAAAAATTTTACAAAAATTACACTAAATGTTGGTCTAGCCTTGATTTTTTTCCATTTCCACAAGGGGTTAAAAAAGAAAATGAACACAAAACGTGTAGGGTAGTGTCCCCTGAGTACGAAAATACCCCACATGTGGGCATAATGTGCCATATGGGCACAGGGCAAGTCACCAAAGGGACAGAGCGCCATTTAGAGGCTGGAATGGAGGATGGAGGCCATGTCGCAATTACAAAGCTCCTGTGCTGCCAGGACAGTAGAAACCCCCGACAAGTGACCCCATTCTGGAAACTACACCCCATAAGGAATCTAACAAGGGGTGCAGTGAGCATATGGACCCCACTGGTGACGGGCACTTACGTAGAACATGTGCCGAGAAAATAAAAAATACAATTTTTTTCATTTTCACGTCCCAAATGTGGCCGTCACCAGGGGGCCATATCCCAGCTGCCCCCCTTCTTAGATTCCTTATGGGGTGTAGTTTCCAGAATGGGGTCACTTGTGGGGGGTTTCTACTGTCCTGGCCGCACAGAGGCTTTGTAATTGCATCATGGCATCCTCTAATGGGAATGGCGGCCATACCTACTTAGCTGGGGAAAAGGGACAATTCTAATTTATTTGGGGGTATTAGGCCAATTATTAGTTTATAAGGTTGGAAATGACAGGTGTCCATCAAATTCAACCTGTGTTGATCCAGAGGAAGGCAAAAAAACCTTGTGAGGCAGACGACAGTAGCCTCATCACTGGGAAAAAATTCCTTCCCGACTCCATAATGGCGATCAGAATAACCCTGGATCAGGGTGACCCCTGAAATAGGAATAAGGGAAAGAATTTAGATAATGTAGAACCCCAGTGACGTGTGGTGCGCCTTGGAGCGATCCAGTATGCAGAGGCCGGGGTGATCAGGACAGGTGTCACACTGGAAAATGGTGTCCTTCCTGATCCCCCTGTTACACCACACTCTGCACTTCTTCTGGGGTCTCCTGTTTTCCTGTGTGGGGGACCTCACCTGGAAAATGTTGTCCTGGTGCGATACGGGGTCCTTCATATCCAGAAGCACTGGGTCCGCTCCATGGCTGCTAAATATTAGGGCGCTATTACTACTTCTGATATTTACGGATCGTGCCGCAAGCTACAGGGCAGCGAGGGACCGGAAGAGGGGGCGCTGGTATAAAAGTTATCCCCGTACAGGTGGTAACCTTTATCCAGCAGTGGGAAGATCAGTTCCCGGACGACCTTCCCACTAACTCCAAGGATGGGGGGGGGGGGGGGGGAGGGGGCATCTGGGGGCTGGATTCGGGTGTCCCTTCCTACATACACTCTAAGGGTACGTGCACACTGCGGAATCGCGACAGATAACCCTTCGTGCATTCCACAGCTGGCACCCTCCGGCGGACTGATGCAGGCGCACGTCTCCATCCGTGTCATAGACTCCATTCTATGCACGGGCGGATTCCGCTCTCCGTCCAACGTGTTCATTCTTTGGATGGACGACGGATTCCGCCCGTGCATAGAATGGAGTCTATGACACGGGTAGAGAAATGCGCCCGCATCAGTCCTCCGGTGGGTGCCAGCTGCGGAATGCACAAAGGGTTATCCTTCGCCATTCCGCAGTGTGCACGTACCCTAAATCTGTAAGAGTACCCTGAGGTACTCTCACAGTGTTTGTAGAATTTCACTCCATACCGTCATCTCTTATTGGGACGGTACTGGCGGAAAAGACGTGTCTGGGGGGCCGCGTACGCTACGCTACCCCCAGACACGTCACTGGATGATGAGGATGAATGGAGGAAAGAAGGATCCCCCCCATTCATCCTCACTGGCTGTTTCGGTGTCGGAGGCAATAATAACGTATCCCTCTGACGCTGAAAACACCCTGGGGGCCATCTTTATACGGGGATTGGTATATGGGGTATGTAGTGGTGTAGTGTCAAACTTTATTCAGTGTAGTGTGGTGTAATGTAGTGTTTTTTACGTGTTTTTTTACAGTAAGTATAAAAAAAAAACCTACGCCAACAAAGGAGTTGCTGATAAATGCCGCACTTATGTGCGGCACTTATAAGCAGACCGTGGCAGTAGGATATAGAAAAAAAACACCCTACGCCAAAAAGGAGGAGTTGCTGATTAGCAGCGCACTTTCGTGCGATGCTGATCAACACTCAGCGGCGATAGGGTGCGGAAAATAGAAAAAAAAAAAATTTGGAAAAAAAAAAAACCTTTTTCTACATTCTGAATACCCCTGTAGCTGCTGATAAGTGTATTACACATATCAGCCGCTAGGGGGCAGCAGAGCGCAAAATCCGGAAAATGACGAGGCTGGAGCCGAAAATAGCCGAAAGAAGACGACGGGGACCGCCGGAAAGACCCGAAGACCGAACGGAATGACGGAGGACGCCGCGAACCCGGAAGACGCCGATCAGGAGCCTGGGACAGGTGAGTAATGTACAAATACCTGCTCTGGACCCCTCGGCTACCTAGCTGAGGGTTCCAGGGCAGGTATTTACTATATTGTGGGACTCTGATCGCCGTGCCACCGGCCCGATCGCCGTGAACGGCCGGCCGGCCGTTCACGGCGATCGGGCCGGTGGCACGGCGATCACCATTACTTTTTACAGTAATGGCGGTCGGTGCCGTCCTCGGACAGCACCGACCGCCATTTTTTTCCGGGTCATCGGGTCACCGATGACCCGGAAAGGTTCCGATCGCCACTATTGGCTGATCTGAATTGATCAGCCTATAGCGGCGATCGTAAGCACGGGGGGTGTTAACCACCCCCCGTGCCGTGAAGCTATGATGGCCTGCTATGATTTATAGCAGGCCATCTTCCCCGATCGCTGTGTGTGAACACGCAGCGATCGGGGAAACATCGGGCGTACCCATACGCCCGTTTGCGTTAAAGCCCAGGCAACGGGGGCGTATGGGTACGCCCGATGTCGTTAAGGGGTTAAAGGGGATTTCCATCCTGTATACCTATGTAACATAAAATGCTCAAGAAGGTGGTGAGGGGTGTGGGGAAGCCCCTTCCCCACTCACCCGCTCTGTCTTCATTAGAACACGGCTTCATGCTGTGGATGTATAACGGAGCCCCACACCTCATTGGCTGATCAGTGAGCAGTTCCTGGATACTCTGAAGTATTTGCAAATCATTGGCAGAACTAGTGCACTGTGCTTGCTTTAGCACAGTGCATTAGCCCTTCAAGACTGAGCCCTTTGATGCCCGGATGTCCATGTCAAATTAATGCAATGTTCCTTCCCATCTTTTTTCACCTACAGGGCTGGTTGGGGTGTCCTTTTTTTACACTGTGATCTCTAGTTTTTATTAATATCATATTAATGTAACAGAATTTTTATTTTTTTTTTATAAATAAATTAAACTTTTATTGGGAGGGGGGTTTATAAGGTTTTTTTTATACTTTTAAACTTGTTTTTTTTTTTTTTTCTATTACACTTTTTTTCCCACTTTAAACATGCAATCATTGGATTGCATATACTGATCTATGCTATGCCATAGCATAGATCAGTGTTATCGGCAATCTATGTATAGGGCCTGCCTGAGAGCAGATTCTACACATAGAAAACCAACCTGACAGGATGGAGGTAAGTGACTTACCCCCCCCCCCCCCCGCTCTGCTATCTGGGACTCCTGGTAAACTAGCTTGCATGCTCCTACTTTTTATCTATGGTGCTGTTGAACACCATACTTTTGTTGTGTTGCACTGAGGTGTCTGGTTATTTAAAATTGTGTTTTGTTTTTTTTGTTGTTTTTTTTACAAACTTAACATTTTATTAATAACAGTTTCAGAATTACACTCATGACATTGGAAAGGAATTAAAGAGAGTTCCAAAGAGGAAGCAGCAAGCCAAAGATACAGAGACACGGCGTCGTTCTGCTTTGAATGTCCGTCTCTTCCTGAAGGAGTTCTGCATAGACTTCCTGGAGAACTGCTATAATAGACTCATGTACATTGTGAAGGTGAATGATGTAGTGACAAGTAAATCATTAAAAGACCACTGAACAAAGAAAATAGTAAAAATGAAAGCGCATCTATAACTAATAAAAACTTTTGACATGTTCTAGGGATCAGCAGAACAAGCAGGGAGACTGCCACGTGCTCCTTTCTCTACTGTGTTTGAGACCTGGATGGCCCCATAGACTTGCATAGGGAATCTGTCCTGGTCATGTGACACAGAGCTGGGACCTTAAATGCACTAAGAGCATACTTTTGCATGCTTGTTGTTCTGGTCAATTGTGGTCTGAAAATTTGACCAGTTTTATAAAAAAATAATAATAAAAAAAAATAATATATATATATATTTATATTAAATGACCAGTACAATTTGTGAAGTAAACTGTCATTGGTCTACTGAAACTAGCAGACTTGTAAAAAACCTAGCAGAGAACATGTGTTTACTTCCTGCTGATCCCTTATCCAGGAGGGGGACCTTAATGGGGGCATAATCAGGGGAAACCTATTGATGCCTGATAAGGGTTCAGTGCTAGATAAAAAGCAGCAGCCAGTTCATCTTTGGGGACATTTTGTTCTCTAGACAGTGTGTGGTTGGGAGTTTTTCATGAAGGCTCCTATTAACTTAAAGCACACAGGTCTTGACTAATGGTGCGTTTACACAGACAGATTTATCTGACAGATCTTTGAAACCAAAACCAGGAACAGACTATAAAAATAAACAGGGAACAGGTCATAAAGGAAAGACTGGGATCTATCCTTTTTCAAATCCATTCCTGGATTTGGCTTCCAAAATCTGTCAGATAAATCTTTGTGTGTAAACGCACCCGAAGATGCTAAGATTGCATGAAATGTCTTGCATACATAACAGGGCATTCTCTCCTTTCTACTTCACCTTGTTTATTGACTTTTTTTTTTTTTTTTTTTTTTTTTTTTTTTTTTTATAAATAGGATCACTTGATTCGTGAGAAGGCTCAGCAACATGATGAAACTTACTACCTTTGGTCAATAGCCTTTTTTATGGCCTTCAATCGTGTGCATAAATTCCGCCCAGAGCTTGTATCTGAAACAGCTAGCATAAGGACTTTCCACTTTATAGAGCAAAACCTCACCAATTACTATGAAATGATGCTGACAGACAAAAAAGAGGCTACCTCTTGGGCTCGCAGGTAAGACTTTTATGGAATGAGATTGTGTGTTTTACGCAACAGTCGTTGTTTCTTTTTCATTTTTATTAACAGCTCTAGTTCCTAGAGCAGGATTGACAGGAGCTGCAACCCCCCCTTTAATTGCAACAACAACAAAAGATGTTGCTTCAGACTGAGGACCCTTACCACCAGCCATCACAAGGCCTTTCAGTAGTCATTAAAGGAGAAGTCCGGCCAAAATTAATTTTTGATATGTTGTTACTTATGAAAAGTTATACAAATTTCTAATGTACATTAATTATGGGAAATGCACATATAGGGCCATTTCCCTTAAAGGGGTAGTGCGGCGCTCAGAAATTATTCACAGAATAACACACATTACAAAGTTATACAACTTTGTAATGTATGTTATGTCTGTGAATCGCCCCGTTTCCCGTGTACCACCACCCCCACCCGTGTACCCGGAAGTGTGTGGTGCATTATACATTACCTGATCCGTGTCAAGGGCCGTCCGCCATCTTGTGCCAAACGTCATCGACGGACGGCCGAGTCGCTGCCGCCCGTCCCCCTCCGCCGCGTCACAACTGTGCTCAGCCGGGATTGTCTGAGCACAGTTATGCTCAGCCAATCGCGGCTGAGCATCGGATGACGCTGCAGAGGGCGGCTGGCATTCGGGACAGTCGGAGCTGTTTGCCGTCCTCCCAAAGAAGACGTCACTCGCTGAAGATCGGAGACGGGTGTCGGCACGTGACAGGTGAGTATAGCGCACCACACTTCCCGGTACACGGGTGGGGGGGTCGGACACAGGGAAGGGGGCCATTCACAGACATAACATACATTACAAAGTTGTATACCTTTTGTAATGTGTGTTAGTCTGTGAATAATTTTTTACCGCCGCACTACCCTTTTAATTTAGTAGATCAGGAAGTGTTAGAATTCTCTCAGATCCAGTGACGTCACGACGAAAGGTGTAATTCCTATGGAGTGTCCAGCAGGGGGCGCTCTCTATATAGAAGTCTATGGGACTTTATTGTTTCTATGGATTTCTATGTAATGTAGTGTAGTGTACAGTGCTTTATTGAATGAATACATCTATGGAATACTTTGGGGAGCAAGTGTCCCTGCTCCCCAAAGTATTGCATAAATGTATTCATTCAATACATTAAGATATCACAGTAAACCCACCGATCTGCCGCACTCCCGCCAATCTGCCGCACTCCCGCCGATCCGCCGCATATACACTGAACTACAGCTCACATAATCTGCTTATAGTATGAACAGGTGATGGGAGCTGTAGCTGGGTAATGGATATCACTTGCCTGCGATGCCACTGCTTATGCCGCCGGGCGCAGGGAGGAGCCGCTCAGTACACAGGAGCGCTCCCCACCCCTCCTCCTTCCGGGAACCTTCTCCCTATAGCACTGCTGACTCCCCGCCTGGCCGCCGCTCTCCGCTCCCATATACCGGCTCCCGATGCATCAGCGCGGACACCAGGAAGCATCGGGAGCCGGTATATGAGAGAGGAGAGCAGCGGCCAGGCGGGGAGTCAGCAGTGGTATAGGGGGAAGGTTCCCGGAGGGGGGGGGGGGGAGAGCGCTCCTGTGTACTGAGCGGCTCCCCCCTGCGCCTGGCGGCATAAGCAGTGGCATCGCAGGCAAGTGATATCCATTACCCTGTACAGCTCCCATCACCTGTTCATACTATAAGCAGATGATGGGAGCTGTAGTTCAGTGTATATGCGGCAGATCGGCGGGCTTACAGTGATATCCTAATGTATTGAATGAATACATTTAAGCAATACTTTGTGGAGCAAGTGTCCCTGCTCCCCAAAGTATTCCATAGATGTATTCATTCAATAAAGCACTGTACACTACACTACATTAAATAGAAATCCATAGAAACAAAGTCCCATAGACTTCTATATAAAGAGCGCCCCCTGCTGGACACTCCATAGGAATTACACCTTTCGTTGTGACGTCACTGGATCTGAGAGAATTCTAACACTTCCTGATCTAATAAATTAAGGGAAATAGCCCTATATGTGCATTTCCCATAATTAATGTACATTAGAAATTTGTATAACTTTTCATAAGTAACAACATATCAAAAATTAATTTTGGCCGGACTTCTCCTTTAAGGAGTTGGGGTCCTATTCCACAGGCGGATTGGGGCCCGATCAATAATGTAAACGAGTGCCAATCTGTTGGATCGGCGCTCGTTTACTGGGCCTATTACACGGCCTGATAATCGTTACCGATGTCCTTGTAGCCCTTGTTTAAACACAATACTTTACCTAAACATGTTGCAGGGCTCCTCCTGCTCTCCTTCTTACCGGTCCCACGCGAAGCAGCAGCAGCTTCGGTGTGGCTTGTCTGAGCGAACAGACCACTCAGCCAATCACTGGCTGCGGTGGTCCTGGCCAGACAGGCCGCACCGAAGGGACCGGTTGGAAGAAGGAGCGCAGGAGAAAACCTGCAACATGCTTAGGTGTAAAGCATGGTGCTTGTTAAATCGTCGGTCACCTGCCGCGCATCGCTATTCCTTGCAGTGATGCGCAGTCGGTGCCCAATGATTTTAGGTTTGAACCTAAATAAACGATCAACCGATGACACTATCATCGGCTGATCGTTGTCTCTATTCCACGGAGTGATAATTGGCCGATTCAGCCGATTATCGCTCCGTGGAATAGGCCCCTTAGGCCTTTGCATTTTAGCAGAATTTGAAACTTTTTTTCTCTGTATTTTTTTCAGTGTAGGTGTACTTTATTGACATATGTGTTGCAAATGCTGTTCAAGCATGGTGGCCCAGTGATTAGCATTAATACCTTGCATAGCTGGGGTCCTCGGCTCAAAGCCAACCAAGGGCAGCATCAGCAAGGCACTTGTCCGTTCCTCCCACACTGCAAAACATTTTCATTGGTTAAATTGGATTTTTTATTATGAGTCCTATTGGGGACAGTGGTGGGAAATGGGGAACTTTCTAAAGTAAATAAAGAGACAATTTTTTTGGTGGTTATAATGACAAATTAGTACAGTGATCTTTAACTTCCCATTGACCACTGATATGCCTTTTTACCGTGAGGTTAGAATATGGTAGCGCAGTTTTCCTTTGCAGAGATTGTGGGAGCTCGGCTGTCAGCATGAAAGTTGGGCTCTATCTGTAACTACCAGGAGCAGAGAAACCTCTATTCCTGGTAGATTTAACCCTTTTACATGCATAGTCATGATTTGACATGTAGTGATAGGACCCCCAAAATGGTTCCATTTAGAAATACAACTTTTTCTTCAAAAAACAAGCCTATGGTTATGATGCCTGGTAAAATGAAGTTACTGCTCCTGATAGGTGATAATGGAAAACTCAAGAAAATTGCTTGGGCATTAAGGCCAAGAATACATTACAGGGGAATGTGTTAACATATAGACATATCATGGAGCTTACAATATTACTGTGGGACAGCACATGTAAAAGTAGATAATAGGAAAAATAGAGTGAAGAGCACGCCTCACTGTACGGGACCCGTCCGTCCGGATCTAGTCCAAAAACAATGGTTGGTACCAGCCGAAACGTTGCGTCTGATGTGAATAAAGGAATCCCATTTTTTTACTTAAAGGAAACCTGTCACCCTCCGTGCCGGGGTGACGCCCGCCCGACCCCGCCTGGTGGGGCACCATATACTTACCCCTCCCTTGAAGTCCCGGTCCTGGATCCACTCCGCCGCCGAGATATCGCCGTAGGAAGCTGTGCGCTCACCAGAGATGAGTCCGATGCCCATAGAGAATGACTGGAGCAGTCATTCTCTATGGGTGTCTGACTCATCACTGGTGATCGCGCGCACGGCTTCCAACAGCGATACCTCGGCTGCGGGAGCGGGTCCAGGACTGGGACTTCGAGGAAGGGGTAAGTATATGGTGCTCCACCGGGGGGTCGGGCGGGCGTCCCCCCGGCACAGAGGTGACAGGTTTAAAGTGTCACTGTCGTGAATTTTTTTTTTGCAGAAATCAATAGTCCAGGCGATTTTAAGAAACTTTGTAATTGGGTTTATTATCCGAAAAATGCATTTTTATCATGAAAAAGCAGTTTGAAGCTCTCCCCCCTGTCTTCATTGTTCTCCTATGGAGAGAGCTAAAGAAAAGACCAAAACAGGACAACAAAGAGTTAATCTACAAATCCCTCACGGGATATCTCCTGTGACAGTCACCAGTGACCTGTCTGAGCTCAGATTACAGCTGTCACCCAGCTCAGTGCCTGTAATCCTCTGTTATCTGCTTTCTGCTGCCGGCTAACTCCCTCCTCCCCCCTCCCCTCTCCCTAGAACAGACAGGGTACGTCTCCTGCAACAAGTCACAATTTTCAGATTTTTCAGAGTGGATGAAAAAGAGGAAGGAGGGGGGGACCTGGGAAAAGGCTTTTTACATGCAGATAATGGCAGATTTGGCTAATAAACCCAATTACAAAGTTTCTTAAAATCGCCTGGACTATTGATTTCTGAAAAAAAAAAAAAAAAATACGACAGTGACTCTTTAACCCTTAGACGACCCAGGGCGTATAGTTACGCCATGGAAGTCTGTCCCCAGACGACCTAGGGCGTAACTGTACGCCCTGGGTGTTTCTCCCGCTATGAAGCGTGCTCCGGAGCGGAGCGCGCTTCATAGCAGGTGGGGGCCGGCTGCAATTAGCAGCCAGGACCTCCCCGGTAATGACACGCTGCAGCGATCGCACTGCCGCGTGTCATTAACTCCTTAAACGCCGCGATCGCGGCGCGACCGCAGCGTTTAAGTGTAAGTGACAGGGGGAGTCCCCTGTCACTTACCGATCGGGACCCCCGCAGTGTGACTGCGGGGGTCCCGATCGGTAAAACGGACTGCCGGAGGTCTCTCACCTGCCTCCGTGCGGTCCGATCGGCGATCTGCTACACTGAGCCTGCACAGGCAGGCTCAATGAGCAGATCGCCGATAACACTGATCAATGCTATGCCTATGGCATAGCATTCATTAGTGTAGAAATCAAAGTAGTGTATGTACAAGTCCCCAAAGGGACTTCAAATGTGTAAAAAAAAAAAAGTTAAAAACACTAACACACAACCCCAAAACCCCTCCCCCAATAAAAGTTGAAATCACCCCCCTTTCCCATTATATAAATAAAACATATAAAAATAAATAAACAAATAAACATATAATATACCGTAGCGTGCGTAATTGTCCGATCTATTAAAATATAACAAGCGTCATTGCGAACGGTAAACGGCGTACACGAAAAGAGGGAAAAAAGTGCGCGGATTACCGATTTTATGTTACATTATATATAAAAAAAAATTAATAAAAAGTGATCAAAATGTCCGATCTTCACAAATATGGTATTAATAAAAACTAGAGATCATGGCGGAAAAAATGACACCCCATACAGCCCGTAGGTGAAAAAATAAAACCGTTAGAAGCGTCACAATAGTCCCATTTTATTTATAATTAATTGCCAAAAAAAAGGATTTCATTTAAAAAAAATATATAACATTAGAGAATCTGCGTAAACCTGCATATGGTTGTGTTCGGGCTGACCTATAGAATAATAGTATCATGTCGCTGTTACCATATAGTGCATTACGTAGACACAGGAACCCGCACAAACGTTACCATATTGCATTCTTTTTTGCGATTTCACCAATTTATATCTTCATAAATAATATATTTGGGATTCCATCATACATGTTATGGTAAAATGAATGACGCCATTACAAAGTACAACTATTCCTGTAACAAATAAGCCCTTACATGGCCTGTAGATAAAAAACTGAGAGTGCTGGAGCTCTTAGAAGGGGAGGAGGGAAAAACGGAAACACTAAGATTAAAATTTGCGCGGTCCACTGGGTCATTTTGGGCCTGGTCCTCAAAGGGTTAAGTCTCCAACCATTGTTTTTTTTATATAATGGAGCTTGTCTTGTGCAGTGGGATGGTGATTTCAGGGAGCCAGGAGTGACTTGATCAGCTGTGTGCATTTCCCAGCTATATCTAGAGATCATTGGGGACCAACACTCTGACCCTGTGGGATCTAAAAAATGTACATATATCTGCAACATGTCAAAAGTTTATTTTAATTCCTTTCTTTAAAAGAGCAGGGACACTTAAAGATTAGTTGACCTGCATTAATTTCTGCTTTGTAGATCTGTTTAATATGTGACATGGACACTAGACCCCAGAGTTCTGGCATAATTGGTTTTCACACTGCCTGTTATAATAATCTTTCTGTTATGTACATATTCTTACTACAGGATGCATCTTGCACTAAAAGCCTATCAAGAACTTCTCATGACTGTTAATGAAATGGATCATTCAAAAGACTCATCTGTCCGAGAAAGTAGCAGAGTCATTAAAAGTGAGTCATTCTGTGCTTTTATCTGCAAATTAATTTTATATGTGGTGTTTTTATGAATACTTGACTTTGTATATCGAGCCATGTTAATAATCCTTAAGATGTGTTTTTGTCCAGATAATATATTTTACATGATGGAATATCGGGAGCTGTTTCTGGCACTCTTCCGTAAGTTTGATGAGACCAAACAACCACGGTCATTCTTGAAAGATCTGGTGGAAACCACTCATTTGTTCCTCAGAATGTTGGAAAAGTTTTGTAAAGGAAAGAGCACGGTTATGGTGCAGGTAAGGCCTTGCTTACACACTCAACCAGGAAATATTTTAGCCAGTACAACGGAGGTAGCCTCAACGGAGGTAGTGTTTTTTTTTTTTCTCTTAATTTGCTATGGCTGCAGCAGGCTATGTGCCTGAGAAAGAGGCCGAAATTGAAGGGGGGGGGGGGGACAGGGTGGTGGGGACGTAATAAAGAAGTGCTATTTACCCATCCCTATGCCCCTACAGTGCAGTTCACAGCTTATGGTGTCTCGATACTGTGATGTCATGACCGCACTCAGCCAATCAGTGAGTGAGGTGACACACAGCAGTAGTCACTGAATGGCTTAGCAGGTAGTTCCTTTGGGGCCGCAGTGATTCAGGAGCTGGGACACTGATAGAGCTGATAAATCTGGGCCTATGTCTGACCTCTATATCGCTTGTATCTGGCATTGTTAGTAGTTTTGTGGTGACCAGGGGATGCCAAGTGGTGTGTAGCTGGGCTAGATGGTGGTGCTCCTGAGGCACCTATCACGGTGGCCAGGAGGGGTATGCGCCCACCCCTGGATACACCAACAAAACACTTTTTAAAATATGGGTGTAGGTGTGTAGTAAATCAGAGTGTTTGTATTGTGTTCAAGGAATAGTTTTCCTGTTCAAATTCAGAGTAATAAATCTTTTCTTTCTATAAAGTTACAATAAATATATTTAATCCAATCCCTTGAACGGGGTATCTATAGGTTTGTGAACACAGCTTCTCGCTGGAGGAATAATACTTGAACACTGTATTTAATTTCAACGTTTTTAGATACTTTAACTCTGCTGACTTTGGAAGAGGAGAGGACTTACTACGGGCTTATTGGGGCCTACTTAGACCTTGAGGTACTTAACTGAAGGGGCTTTAAGAGAAAATACCTACACCCATGGGTATGAATCCTCCACCTATCGTAGGCCCCACAATGTGGGTAGAGCTGGCCGTCAGGGGGACCCCCAAGGGACCTAGCAAATCGCATTGAAGTCTTTCAGCTTACCGCTTTTACCTATTCACTGTCTTAGGGCCCTATTCCACCAGACGATTATCGTTCAGATTATTGTTAAATCGTTCAAATCTAAACGATAATCGTTCGGTTGAAATGCAGTTAACGATTAAAGACTGAAATCGTTGATCGCTTTATAAGACCTGGACCTATTTTTATCGTTGCTCGTTCGAAAATCATTTGCATTGAATAAGACGTCGTTCGGTCGTTCACAATAGATACGAACGCAATAGCGAATAAATAGCGAAGAAAAAACAATCGCAATTACTATCATAAGTAACAATTATCGTTCCATGGAAATGAGTGAACGTTTTCAGGTCTTTCGCAATAGCGGTCATTTGAGATCGTTAATCGTTAACTATTATGCAAACGATAATCGTCCGGTGGAATAGGGCCCTTATAGTCCTGTCTTAGTTATCAGGAGAGAAAATAGCCACCCAGTGTAGGTAGGGTATCCCTTTAGTCCTTTTTCACCTCAGCCTCCTCTATGTATTGTTATCCAGACATGCATGACCTAAAGCAGTTGCAGAAAATATAAAATAAAATAATCCTTTTTCTCATAGTCCTGCACAGGGTACCTGGCCTAAGCCAGGCCCAGAAGGAAACCTCAGCAGGAGCTCTCTGTAGTGTAGTCCTCTCTCTGAGAAAATCCTAACCAACTGATTTACCTCAGGGAATAATCTAATACCTGATTGGGTGAACACAGACTCAGAGGCCTCAGTGGCATAAAATAAGCAGTGCAGGCACACATAGAAAATACAGGTACAAATGGAATATGTTCAGAGTACAGATAATTTCAGGTTGGTTGGGAACACAACAGAGGCCACACCCGCCCTTGGGCACTGCAGTTTCTCTTTGTATATGGTGAATATTCAGCTAGTAACCTAGAAGATTGTCAGCAGAAAAAGACCCACCTGGTCCATCTAGTCTAGTTCTGAGTTTTTCAGGACACAGTGGCTGGAGACTGGCTTCATCCACTACACATATACATATACATATACACATACACATATATATATATATATACACACACACACACACACACACACACACACACACACCTGCTTTATATCTTTGCTATATTCACTCAGACATTGTCCCAGGATCATAAGACATTACTAAGAAGCTGAGCCAGATCTGCTTTACACTAGTTTGATAAATAACTTCCAAGGTGTCTGACTGGCCATTTATAAAGGATTCTGTGGCTGCGGCTTACCAACTCCACAACCCTGGTTGCAAGAATTATTTGGTTCATGGGTGTCCAACCTGCAGCCCTCCAGCTGTTTGTTAGCTACACTTCTCATCATGCTGGAAAGGCAAAGCAAACTTTTGCAACAGCTGAAGGGCAGCAGTTTGAACACCTATGATGTAGTTTGTGTTATTATAATTGTATGCATTTTTGTCCTAAAACTTTAGGGCCTGTTCGGATGACTTAGCAATATGATTGTGGTATATTGTGGCCTTTTGTAAAGTTATACCAACGTATGCCACTGCATATTATATTCTTTGATGTCCCAAACATTGTCAACTTGCAACAATGTTCAGTCAGTTCCCTGCATGGCATGTGTACATCTGCTTAATGGGACTCAAAAACATACCAGACCATGCATTTTAAATCCTGTTAAATAAATGTATATGCAAGAAATGGCCCAAGCATTGTCGCTAGCCATTTACATTTGGACTGGTAAACTCAATGGTCCTGCTTACAAGACCCTGTGGTATTCAGTACAAAGATAACCCTTTTTTACACACATTGATCTCAAACACTGTTATGTGAACAGTCCCTAAAGATGAATCTTAAAGTTGTTTGTAAATATTTTCTAATTCCTATGTATTTTTACACATAAAACAGTCCTTATTGTTGACCTCCTGTTTGTAACTTCATAATGTGGAAAATAACAACTAGACATTGGCTCATTGATAGCCTTGTGCCACACGGGTGGAATGTACAATTGGAATGTACAATTGCATGTAGTGTATTTTTTAATATAAGACTGTTAAAGGAAGAGTCTCACAGATATTCTCATAATATTTCCTTGAAGAACCGCAAGGTTAAAAGGAAGAAAAAGAAGAAAACAAGCAATCGTGATGTACACCCTAAAACTTCTGAAGAGTTGGAGGAAATCTGGAAATCCCATTCAGAAACACTAAAGAGCTGTGCTATGGTAAAGTCTTGTTATGAGGCCACTTTAAAAGGGAATGTATCTCCTAGATTTTCTAGACACTTCCGGGTCTAGTGTGGGTGGGGGAAAACACGGGGAAGGGGGCCATTCACATACATAACATACATTACAAAGTTGTATAACTTTGTAATGTGTGTTATTTTGTGAATAATTGTTTAGCGCCGCACTACCCCTTTAATTCATATATTTTTACAAGAAAAGTTATTTCTATCTTGTAAAGCCATATGGAGCATTTGGAATGCTTCTCCCCTTACTATCTTCCCCTCTTTTCCCTAAATTGATCCAATAGTTTGTCTTCTATGCAAAGCCCACTTCCCAGTGCTCGAGGGACATATATTTCGATTACTTAAAGTGGTATTCCAAGAAAATCAACTTTTCCCCTATCCACAGGACAGGGGAAAAGTAGGAGATAATGGGGGTCCGAACTCTGTATGCCCCACTGATGTCTGTATGTGGCCCCTGGCTTACATATTATGAACAGAGCCGCAGGTATGACACGTGACCCGCGGCTTTATTAATTCCTATGGAGTCGACGGAAAGCGCAGAGTACATCGCTCTTCCGGCTTACTTGGCTCTTTCCATTGCTCCATAGGAATGAATAAAGCCGCGGATCACGTGCCATATCCACGGCTCTATTCATAATACAGAAGCTGGTGACCCAGTACAGAGGTGGGCTCCCTGCAATCTCCTACTTTTCGAAAAGTTGATTTTCTTGCAATACCTCTTTAATGATGGGTTACCACCCCGGGGTACAGTGCATGTACCGTCAGTTTGATATGTTTTGTTGTACTTGACTTTATATTGAATTACCCTCTTTATCTTAAATATTGACTCCTCACGGCATATCACTGTGTGCACTTTCTAAAAATTTTGACTTTCTGTTTTTGATTGTTATAACTTCTGTAAGCACACACAAAATCTTCAATAAAGTTTTTTTTTAAAAAAAAAGTCTTATAAATCAATGAAAAGTACAGATGGTTAACCAGATAGTAAAACTCCTTCACCACGAGAAATAGGGAGCATCACAAGATATTAAGAATGAGGGCATCCAAGCCTACAAAGGGATAAAAAGGATTTTTTTTTTTTTGGATTGACTACAGGTCTTTTAAGTATGTTTGTTTGTGGATTTCTATAATCTTCTCACTCTGTAACTCTCCCAGGGTTCAGAAAGTCTTCCAGGTGAAATAGTGCCTTTTGATGCTGCTTCTGAGATACCTGTTGAGGAGCAAAGAACTGAAGCTTTGGTGCGGATACAAAATGGTCTTTTAAGTGGCCAAGCCGGAGAATCACTTGTTCTGCTTCGTTCTGCAAGGTACAGTTTATATGACATTTATCACTCAGCCATGCAACACATTTTATCAGGTCTTTTTAAAGCTTTAACTTTTTTACAGAGAAGTGTGGCCAGAGGGGGATGTGTTTGGATCTCCAGAGTCTAGCCCTGAAGAAGAAGTTGAACTGCTTAAGCAAATTCTCTTTGCAGATCTTCCTAGTAAGTAATACAGTGGCACAATATTGGTTCACACACTTAGTGTCACTGTTGTTATACCTTTTTAAAACCTAAATCAACAGTAGATGTAAAATAAAGCAATTTTGCAATTTACATTAAATTTTTTTTTTAAGTTATTATGGAAAAAAGCAGCACTTCCTGTTTGTTTGTTTTTTTTAAGAGTCTAAACACAGGAGGTCCTGTGCTTCCCATGTCATCTGTACCTTCACAGAGAAGGCAGTCATGTAATTGATGGACACATTGAGCTGTACATACTGGCCAGGACTTCATGTGTTTAGTCTTCTTTTTTTTTTTTTTCAACCAACACAAGACTAAAAATCTGCCTTCAGGAGACTGGACCTGGATTTCTGGTAAGTATAGCTTTCTTTTACAGCATCATAACTAAAAAAAAAAAAAATTAATTGCAAACTTGCTTTTATTTTATTTCACATCTACTGTTTTACATGTTTTAAGTTAAGATGACAATGACATATTAAGTTCTTTATAACTAGGCTAATTAGTATATACCGTTGTTTCATTAACTACAACAGGATCTACTCAAGTAGAAGCAGATCTGGATGATGATGATGAAGAGGGAGTTGAAGAAGTAGAAGAAGAAGAAATAACATCCGTACAAGTATCTGAAAGGGAATTTAACTTCTTGGACTACATGAAACGGTAATTTCATTTTGGTGACACGCCACTATTTCAATCAAGCCTGGCTGTGTCAACGGGCGCTCTGCATTGGTGCCAACCAGGTAGTGGGGGGGGGGGGGGACACAAACAAAAATATATAATTTGTGACGCGCTGTAAATTTGAAATCTTCACTGCAGGTCATTTGCCGTGCAGATTTTTTTGCAGCATGTGGATTTGTTAAATTGTAACTTTGCTGGCACTCTAATATACTGTGGGTTTTCCACCTGCAAAATCCTGATTTAAATAACCACAGCAGATCAGCTGTGTGTGACTATACCCATAATCTGCAGCAATTTACCAGCAGGTTTACTACTGTGCAGGCACCAACAAAATGGCACCACACAATGTACACAATATCAAGATGGAGGTCACAAGCAGGGAGAGGGGCAAGTCAACTTACAGATTTTCATGTTAGTTCCCTCTAATGATCAACAATGGGAAATCTAAAAAAATATTATTTGTTTTTTGTATTTCTTGATAAGTGAGAAAACATGAAATATATATATATATATATATATATATATATATATATATATATATATATATATATATATATATATTGGATAAAAAAAAAATTAGGTGACACGTTCCTTTTAGCCATACGTCGCCATGCATTAAGGGGTTTAATAATGGATATTTTTTAAATTAAGTTGGTTGTTTGTCTTTGATCTTTTGAACTTCCACAACTTAAGTTGCTTTGAAAGTAATTGTAACATTATCAGGCTTTTAAGATTATGCTGAGTTTAGTTTTTTTTAACCTTATTTCATGATGTGATTATCTTTGCAACATTTTTGTAACACTTCCTTTACATTTATTTTATAGTTTGTCAGACTGTTTTCTACGTGTACAAAACGAAAATGCATGCTTTTTATTTAATAAAAGGTGTTCCTTATTTTAATTTAGGTTTGCAAATGCCAATGTGGTGAAGACCTATGTTTTACTTCTAAAAAACTATCAGCATAATAGTGCTTACACTAATCACTGTGTGGCGAAAATGTTACATCGAATTGCATATGATCTAAAAATGGAGGCATTTCTTTTTCAACTCTCTGTTTTTTGCATTTTCAATCGTATTCTGAGTGATCCAGTTGCTAGTGCTTACAAGGTAAGACAAGTTAACTCACGGTATTGGTTAAACTGGTGCAGATTTATCAATCTGCCTGAAAGCGAACCTGTCTGGTTTTCCCCCCCAGCAACCAATTGGTTACTATTGGCGAAACCAAACGTTTTAAGCCAATGTAAAGGGACATTTACATGACCACAGGATTCTGTGCATGTATAGACTGTGTTCTGCGGATCGGAGCTCCCAGGATCTCGATTAATTATGATGTCAGGAGCTCTGAAACTGTTGAAAATGCTGCACTAGTGTACTATGGCTCCAAGGTCCATTCCACAGAACAACGTCCATGTACGTCCATGATTTCTGAAGACTATTGGAGGATCGTGGTTAATTTGGATGGGTTGAGCATTCTTGTGCTGACAGCTAATGTATCTGTACCATTCTCAGCGAAGCAGTAATAACTGTTCTACTGCTTTTTCAGGAGTTGGTGTCTTTTGCAAAGTACATTATTAATAAGTTTTTTGCACTTGCTGCTACAAACAACAAAGCCTATGTGGAGCTGCTTTTTTGGAAAAATACCAGTCTTATCAGAGAAATAACTGAGGGTTACCGAAAACCTGGTGAAGAGGAAAGGTGAGAAATTAGTTCAGTGATTAAAAAGGGGGCCAAGAATGGTGGTATACATTGCATTTCTTACTGATTTTGTTTTGTTACAGTGTAGCAAGTCATAAGCGTATAAAATGGACACCACAGGATGAAGAGGAGCTACAGCGCTTGTACTTGCAATATAAAGATGTTGAAGGTAAGCCTTTCAAACATAATTTTGTTCTAAGTAGTGCATACTATTTTAACCTCTTAAGGCTTTAGTACACCAAGCAATAATCGACCGTATTTTGGCGATTACTGGACATTCTGGCCAATAATCTTTTGATGTAATGTTAAAAGGCAACGATGAGCAGACATGCGCAATGTCGGCTGATCATCTTCATTTAACATGTTTAAACAAAACTATTCACGACAGCAACGGTTTGCTTCCCGACGCCCTGAGTAATCGGAGCCGCGGCAGCACACCACCGCTCTAGGGAGAGTCCCTAAGGATTGTCCCTATACTTAACTACTGGCCGCTCTCTGACTATAAATCTACAAAACTGTGCATATAAGATCAACTAATGTCTGTGTAAAATACCCACAGGAGCTGGGTGGCATGCACAGCTAAAAGGAGGTAGCCACACACCCCTCATGTAACACGAAAAGCTAACAAATAGCCAGCATCCCACTAACACTGCTGTGGCTATCACACAGACAAAAACAGAAAATTGCTGCAGCAGCTTGGTGTCAGAACTCATCGTATATAATACAAGTAACGAGTCATACAATTCTGTCAATATTAAACATAAGAAATGTCACTATTTTTCAGATGGGGATGTCATAGATAATATCCTGGCAAATCTCAAGCAAGGAACCCGAACTCGGAAGCAAATTATAAACCATCTTGTGCAGATGGGTCTTGCTGATAGTGTCAAGGAGTTTAAAAAAGAAACGTAAGTTTGTTACACAGGTCATGCAGAACAATAGATCTATCTTACCAGTGCTTGAGTTCTCTGTTAAGTAGCAGAATATACACAGTTAGCCTTCAAAATAGAACTTCATAGTTAGACTTTTTTTTTTGTTTTTATTCCTGAATATGTTAAAAGTCCTTAAGGGTCAGTCAGTCAGCAGCAGCTTTGTTAAAAACTATGACTGCAACATCCAGTTGATTATTTTGATATGCTGATTATTTTCTTGCACCAATAACTGACTTTAGTAAAGGAACTCGAATTGTTCTCTGGACTGAAGATCAAGAGATGGAACTTCAGAGGCTCTTTGAGGAGTTTCAAGACACTGATGGTAAGTCCTGTGTAGATTAACAAAGCTAGGTTCATCTCACATAGATAACAATGTTTTATTGCCCTTTAACCTTTTATCATAACTACATATTGGTTGTCATTTCAGTTTGCTTTTCAACTAAGACCCAATTATTTCACAAGTGTAATTTTCTAACTGGGGAAGCCCCCTCCCACTGTCGGGTCATTCGTTTTATTGTTGGACACTTGGGGCATTATTACCCGGAGCTTCGGAAGATTATCTCTCTCAACGATCAGCTAATGAAAACTATCATAGGCAGGAGTAAATGGCACGATCAGCCAGACAGTAATCATTCACAAGAGCAATGCGTGGCCAACAGCTGATGAATGTGTAAAAAAAAAAAAAAAATATATATATATATATATATATCTGTCCACGCTCCCTGGTACTCTTCTATCTTCTGCACGCAGCCACCTGTAACTTTTCTGGCTCCATCTCTGAGGTGACTGGCCGCTCAGCCAATCACTAACCGAGACGGGACATCGCGTAGCCAGTGATTGGCTAAGTGGCCTGTGATTTCAGAGACCAGCTCAGAAGTTCCATCAGCGGCTGTGGGCAGAAGCTAGAAGACCCCCTGGGACTGTGGAAAAGTATGTGTAATATTTACTATTTTACACTTAAAGCAGAACTGTCATTTCAGGGTCATTTTTTTGAAAACATTAAATATCTATAGTACAAGCGATTTTAAGAAGCTCTGTAATAAAACCTATTACAAAGAGTTTCCTTCTGTACTGAAAAAGCAATCTCCCAGCCTCCCCCCTCACATCAAATGAAGCAGGATTTCTGTCTCCATTATGTGGCTGTGGAGAGGGGAGGGGCTGTTAGGAGTCACTGAGCACGGAGCAGTCTTGCACAGCACAACACCCTGCAATCTTCTCTCAGTAAGTTCATAGATAAGCACTGACCTTTCTGACCCCAGAATCCTGCAGTTTAGGTGCCCAGAGAGTCTACAAACAGCTGACCTTCATGTCACCTCTTCCTGCTCCCTCATCTCCCTCGGCCCCTCCCCCTCCATAAGGATACAATGGAGAGAGCAGAGCCCGTCTTCACTGGCTTCTCTGTAATGAAGATGTGTTTGCCTGATAATGCACAGATAAGAAGTCAGGGGGGAGGCTGGGAGATTGCTTCTTGAGTACAGAAAGAGGCTTTTTTGGCTGATTACAGAGTTTCTTAAAATCGCTTATACTACTTATTTCTGCAATAAAAAAAAAATGACAGTTACGCTTTAAGGCAAGGGCTGCACAGACATAGCTAACGATGTCTATGCAGCCCTTGCTGCACAATTATCGAGCAGTGTTATAGGCTCAGTAAGCAAACGGAATATGCTTATCCAGAATATCGGGCCATGTAAAAAGGCCCTTAGTCATCTTTTCAATGTCTGTTCAAGTATTCTGTTAGTTTCTGTAATTTATTTATACAGTCTGTTCTATTGCAGATGTATTGGGAAACATTATGAAGAATATCACAGCTAAACGCTCTAAAGCTAGAATCGTAGAAAAACTAATAAGCATGGGACTGGTGTCTGACCGGAAGGAGCTTTATAAGAAGCGGAGGCGAAAAGGAAAATCTTCAGGCATAGTATGTGGGGTGACATTTATTTGTAGTACATATACTGCATTTTCTTTAGTGCTATTTAAAAAATAAAGAAGTCTGAAGATAGAAAACAGACGGACAATCACCCTCCACAGACTCTGTGCCCAGTCTATTTACTGCAATCAGGTTCGATAGACTTATAATAGAACCCTTCTCTTACAATTAGGCGGCTTGAGTGTCGAGCCAGAGAGTAGAAAAAAACCCTGGATTGATAGGGATAACTTGCTGACCACTTGAATAGTTACTACTATTTTAGTTTTTTTTAGAAAGCGTCCTTCACAATCATGTGTTTAGACAGAGCAATTCTTCTAGTTGTAAGGGTTCAGCCAGTGTTGTTAGAGGTTGATGTTTTAGGTAAACTTTTCTGTTTAGTCTATTTCAGTAAATATTTGTAGTCCCAATTTATTTAAAAGTTGTGGTGCATTTTTCCTATAGCTCTGTGTTGTGCTGTTCCTCTGTTGGTTTTGCTTGATATATAGTCAAAAATAGCATATTACCAGTTGGGAGCATGTCCTTTTCAGATCCTTTCTATACACGCAAGGAGGCGTGGGATGGGTTCACATGCGTATTTGAGCCTCCACCTCAGTTCTTTTTCTCTGTTCCATTTTGTTAACAGAGAAACAGAACAAACTAATGACTTAGAAACGTAGAAAAATTATGGCAGAAAAGGACCACTTGGACCATCTAGTCTGGCCTTTAATTAAAGGTGCTTTCTGTGTAGAAAATGTGTATCAGCACAATTTTATTTTGTTTGTTTGAAAAAGCAGACTATAAATGGTCTGGATAAAAACAAAGAACAACTTCTACAAACTGATCTGAAAAAAAAAAAAAAACTATAACGTAAATGGGGACTGATAAGTTTATTTCCGTTCCTCTGAAGTCCAGTAAAACAGCAAAATAGAATTGAGATAGAGGGTTAAACGCAGATGTGAACCTAATATCCTATTATGTACATTTACCTATTAAGTGGATGATGTGCATCTGTGCCTTCTGACTGCAAAGGAAAGTGGGGCTTGAGGCACAACGTTTTTTTTTTTTTATGTAAAGCTGCCACTGGAGTTTTGGATACAAATTTAAAAGTGGATTCAAATAGAATGGTAACCATAAAGGAAGGAGTTATATTTCTGATTCCTTCTTGCTGAGTCCACTTTGGCTTTGGCTCAAAAACTGCAGTGGCAGTTTTCCAAAATGTTGCCATGTTTGATGACATCTTCTTTCCCAGCTTACTTACTGTACATATTTTGCCAGTGTTCTTTGATGGAGGCTGTGTTTTTATACATTTAATGTGGGCATGCATCCCTTGGACTATGAAGAAGAGAAAGCCTCGGAGGAGGTTTTCGTGGTTCCAGTTCTGCTCACCCTGGTGATTTCTTTGTTTGTTATTTTGGATAATGAGGAATGGTCTCATTATACTTGGATTCTAAATCATAGCAAACACAATTAGGAACCAGCACCAGACACCTTGACTCAGCACGTAGCTGACTGGGGAAACCCCGTTATACTCCACACACACTCCGTAAGGCTACAGCGTAGAAGAAAGGTCACGGGTATCTATTCCAGCGATGTTTATTAAGTCCACACAATAAAATAATCCAGCAACGTTTCGGTAGTACAACTACCTTTTTCAAGCATGAATACAACAAACACAATACCAAACTTTATACTTCCCCCTAGCATGGATTGGTTCACATAGAGGTTTCCAATAATCAATTAGTGCAAAGACATCCCCCCCCCCCAATGCAATACTATTGGTAATCGGCTGCTAAGCTCCACCCCTCAAGCGTCACCAAGGTGACTAACATATATTCCTGTCATAAGATATACATTGCAGCTCTAATTATCCATAAAAGTCATCATACTGCATTGGTGGTGTCTCATTGGCGATCGTGGGATCCCCCAACTGATCTGATCCTCCCGGAGATGTTGTAGAGGGCACCAAAAACTAGTGGCTGTGTTCCGTTTGTAAACATCCTTACTGCGCCTGCGGGCATTCCCACGCATGCGCAGACACCCAGAAGGAAAGCAATACCGCCCAATCCAGGTTTGGGCTCATCTTCACCATTGCACATGCGCTTGAAATCCACGCATGCGCAAAGTTGGTTTCAGAGATCCACTCTTATCTCCGGGCGGGCTGTTCAGAAGAAAAAAAGAGGAAGGAAAAAAACGCCGTGCCCCATGACATCTAACCAGGAAGATGGCACAATGGATACCATCGGTCACCAACGTGGCAATATGATCTAAAAACAAAATATTAAAACCATCGTAATGTTTTACAGTGTCTTACATGTACCGAACTGAGGGATGCAAAATAGAAAAAAAAGGAAAATAAGGAAATGAAAAGGAAAAAGAAAAGAAAAACTAGAACAAAAAAAGGGAAAAAAAAGAAGGGGAAGGGGGAATTAAAAAGGAAAAAAGACATATGAAAGAAAAGAAGAGGGGGGAGGGGAGAAAGGGGGGGAAGGAAAAGAGGAAAAGGAGGGGGGAAAAAGGAATAGAAAGATAGAAAAAAAAGGGAACGAAGGGAGAAAAAGGAAAGAAAAAATTGAAAGAAAGAGAAGTATGCAAGAGTAAAAACTCAGAAAATGAACAAGAAAGAAAAAAAGAGGGGGTAAAAAAGGAAGGAAAAAAGAGAGAAGCCATACAGGGAAAATGTACCATAACCCAACTTACATAAACTGTTTCAGGGAGAAATCTATGTTCAAACCCCAAGGTTTAGGAGTCCCTAATCTATGAATCCAATTCAGTTCCTTTTGTTTCAGGAGCCTCTCTGTCTCCTCCCCTACGTTGAACAGGAACATGATCTATGATCTTAAACCTCAGTTGACTCTACAAAGTGATGGGGAATAGGTAAGTCATCTTTCTTGGTACAAATTGTGGACTTATAATTATTTAGGCGAATACGACATTCATTTGTCGTCTCGCCCACGTAATACAGTCCCCAGGGACAGAACAGTAAATAAATTAATAAAAGAAAAGGTTTGTCCAGTGTGGGGATGATTGAATGTTTCCCCTCGTGACATACTATTGCAGTGACTGCAACTCAAACAAGGATAACAACAACCAGGGGTGGTTGTTATCCTTGTTCGGATCAGTTGGGGGATCCCACGATCACCAATAAAACACCACCGATGCAGTATTATGACTTTTATGGATAATTAGAGCTGCAATGTATATCTTATGACAGGTATATGTGTTAGTCACCTTGGTGACGCTTGAGGGGTGGAGCTTAGCAGCCGATTACCAATAGTATTGCATTGGGGTGTGTCTTTGCACTGATTGATTATTGGAAACCTCCATGTGTGAACCAATCCCATGCTAGGGGGAGGTATAAAGTTTTGTATTGTGTTTGTTGTATTCATGCTTGAAAAAGGTAGTTGTACTACCAAAACGTTGCTGGATTATTTTATTGTGTGGACTTAATAAACATCGCTGGAATAGATACCTGTGACCTTTCTTTTACGCTGTAGCCTTATGGAGTGTGTGTGGATTCTAAATTACTGTTGTAAGCTCACAAGACTATGGCTATGGAAATAGATGAATCATCAAAAGGTATCACCCTGGTAGAGGATAGTTAATACCTATATTTCCTATGGAAAAAAGTAATATACAAAACCAGACACTGCTCTAAAATTAAACTGATGTAGAATGTAACACAATACAATCCTCCAGGCATTCCAAAACTTTGTCATTGCGTTTCAACCATCACATCCCTAAAGCCTTGTCAAAAGGCCAAAAACACCTTCATTATATAAGGGTTAAATATTTGTTGATGTCCCTAAATTGTAAAGAACGCTTTGGATTCCTTTGTATGAAATGATTGCTAGATTTTTTTATTGCTGCTTTCAGTCTGAAGAAGACTTTCTCCGTGATCTTGGTGTTGAAGAAAGGGATATAGATAATGAAGATAAAGTAGATTATTATGAAAGTGAAGATGATGAAGAGGAGCACACTCATTTTGAACAGATCCCAAAAGAGAAACCACACAGGAGTGGTGAAGTATTTGTGGTTAAAAAGATACAAACCATTTTACAGAGCTTGCATGAAGAAGGTGACTATATATTTATCGTATTTATTTTAGTCGTTTACATAGCAAATTATTCTGCTATACTGAGATTATCAATGACACAGGTCACTGTCCCCACTGAGCCTTAAAGCGTAACTGTCATATATTTTTTTTATTGCAGAAATCAGTAGTATAAGCGATTTTAAGAAACTCTGTAATAGGTTTTATCAGCCAAAAAAGCCGCCTCCTGTACTCAAGAAGCAATCTCCCAGCCTCCCCCCCCCTGACTTCTTATCTGTGCATTATCAGGCAAACACGTCTTCATTACAGAGAAGCCAGTGAAGACGGGCTCTGCTCTCTCCATTGTAAGCCTATGAAGGGGGGAGGGGCCGAGGGAGATGAGGGAGCAGGAAGAGGTGACATGAAGGTCAGCTGTTTGTAGACTCTCTGGGCACCTAAACCGCAGGATTCAGGTGTCAGAAAGGTCAGTGCTTATCTATGAACTTACTGAGAGAAGATTGCAGGGTGTTGTGCTTTGCAGGACTGCTCCGTGCTCAGTCACTCCTAACAGCCCCTCCCCTCTCCATAGCCACATAATGGAGACAGAAATCCTGCTTCTTCTGAAGTGAGGGGGGAGGCTGGGAGATTGCTTTTTCAGTCCAGAAGGAAACTTTTGGTTTATAAAACCTATTACAGAGTTTCTTAAAATCGCTTGTACTGTTGATATTTAATGTTTTTTTTTTAAAAAAAAATGACCCTGAAATGACAGTTAAGCTTTAAAGTTTGTTCCAAATTGACCATAATCGGTATGTGTTGCAGGAAACCCACGCCCACTTAGGGAAAATGTACAGACTTCACACAGATGTTGCCTTTGGTCAATTTTGACCTTAAAAATATATAGCTATACGTTTTCAGTGTATACATTTTTTCCTCAAAAAGTCTTTTTCCTTGTAAATAAAGTTTTAGAATCCAGTTGTGGCATATGCCTGAAAATAAATAAGGGATATGTTAGGCTGGGTTCACACTGTGTTGTTGCAGCCTTTTTAGCATATTAGTTTTATGGGGGAAAAAAAACATGGTTTTTGTGTATGCTAAAAGTTACCATTGAAAAACTCTAAAATGCTGTTTGAACCCTTAGACGTATGGAATTATTAGGCATTATAATTTCTTATGAAGGACAGAAAAGTGTGATATGCAGTACGATATTACAGTCCACACAACTATTTACACACAAAAATGTAGACAAACGTATAGACACTTGCAGCGCAGTTTGCCAATTAAAACTCAGTGGGTACATAGAGCATTACACTACTGACATTACTTCTATGCTTTTTTACATGCATTTAAAATTACACACTGCAAAAACTTAATGTGAGCATAACTTGCTATCTAAAAAAGTTTTTTATTAGAATTGCCGTGCATTCACCATAGTGTATAGATTTTTAGATGCTCAAACTATGCATGATTTTTTTACAATATGCATTTTAATTTTACAATATTGCACTTATTTAAAGTAAGTCATACCAACTCCTTCAAAAGTTATACTTTTGTGATCAATAGGCTTGTCCCCTCCTGTCTTGTGGCTTCAGAACTGTTTGAACCGGACCGCTGATGACCGAGAAGAAGATGGTGAGACTGGGCATTAGCAACTATAACATGATATTTCCAAATAGATTTGTGTTCTGCACATTATAGCTGTTCCTTAGGAGTTAAGATGTGGGCTTTTGCTGTTTGTAGTCTAGTATAATATATTTGTAAAAAAAAGGAAACTGTTCCTATCTATGTTGAAAGGAGTGAGTTTCTTTTCTCCACCCACCAATGTATACCTTGTTAAGAAAGGTGTTTGGACTGAAACATTACTAATATCCATACAAGACAAGCATGAGGCTTTGATATAAATATTCTCTGATCTTCATGTGCCAAATTGGAGGCTGTTATATGCATATATTCATGTGGAATTAATTGCTTTAATGTTGAATAAACTGATGACCTAAGAGCATATCAAACGCTTCAGAGTGCATTGAGAGGGATATTTGGGCTCCGTTATTTAGTGTTCAATTTGCACCTACAAGGGAGTGTAACCACATTCAATGCTGCTGTAAATAGTTCCTTTTCAACACTCTACCGCATTGCACAGCACTGAGAAGAACATCTCTGGAATGCTGTCATGCTTCAAAGGAAAACTAACCTGCTGATATGCCCCTATAGCACACAGGACGCTAAAGGTTAAGGTAAACATTTTTTACGTTGATCCTAAGCAACGTTTTTGGGATACTTGTTATTCCATATGCTAATGAGGGTTTTGATGCCTTGGGGGCAGCCTTCAGTGTACCAATCCTCCCCTCCTAATAAATATGAGCAGAGCTCCGCCGCAATATTCATTAGGAGGGTGGGCTGGCCAGGGCACCTCATTAGTATATAGAATGTACTGCTACTACTATAGGGATTTAGGATCAAGGTAAAAAAAAAATACCTCAGCACCCCGTGTGCTATGGGCAGGGCCGCCATCAGGAATTTCGGGGCCCCATACAACCAAAGTGTCTGGGCCCCCCACATTAATAAAAAAAAAATTGTGTGTTCGCCCCACGCCTTGCTGGGAGGTATAATTTGGTTCAGATCAATTCTAGGGAACTGGCTCATATACCCCATTTTCCCCAGTGGCTTAAAATGTAACCTCTGTTATACAGTTATAAAATTGTAGAAACTAAATGTGAACAAGGTGCAATTCAAACAGACACTTACTTGTATAGCTGCCTCTTGTGCTCTGTATGCAGTGCATTATATTCACCCCTGCAACGTACAATTTATAGCGTGTCTACAAGCCCAGCGGGGCTCATTATGATGGAGACTAAAACTTATACAAGAGTGGGGTAGGGGTTCCCCTGTATTCAGAATGCTGTTGAGCACTAGGCAATGCCCCGTTTGGGGTTATTGAATTTCGAGGGTCTGGGGGGCTGTTTGATTTGTATATGTTCACCAATATCAGCCCCCCCCCCCGGTAAGCTCACTAACATAGAATATGTTGATAAGGCTAATATAATGAGGCTGTTCCATGTTAGTGAGCATATACAAATCCCACACACCCCCAGGCAGACTAGTTTAGCTCACCCAAGACAGGTGATAGCGAATACATGGCGGTGAGAACGCTTTCTAGGAGATCCTGTTTGTGCAGCAGAGGTGTCTTTATCCTGCTCTGCATAGACCCTCGAAATTCAATAATCCCAGACGGGGCATTGCCTAGCACTCAACAGCATTCTGAATACAGGGGAACCCCTACCCCACTCTTGTATAAGTTTTAGTCTCCATCATAATGAGCCCCGCTGGGCTTGTAGACACGCTATAAATTGTACGTTGCAAGGGTGAATATAATGCACTGCATACAGAGCACAAGAGACAGCTATACAAGTAAGTGTCTATTTAAATTGCACCTTGTTCACATTTAGGTTCTACAATTTTATAACTGTATAACAGAGGTTACATTTTAAGCCACTGGGGAAAATGGGATATATGAGCCAGTTCTCTAGAATTGATCTCACACACAGACACCAGCACACATGTATACAGACATACAGACAACAGCACACATGTATACAGACATACAGACACCAGCACACATGTATACAGACATACAGACACCAGCACACATGTATACAGACATACAGACACCAGCACACATGTATACAGACACCAGCACACATGTATACAGACATACAGACACCAGCACACATGTATACAGACATACAGACACCAGCACACCAGGGCACGATGAAGTTTGAACTTCTGCAACCTGGAGAAATCACCTGATATCACCTGCAGTCCTATGTAACACCACATAACACAGTGGTATCTCTGAGTACAGATCATGTAGTAGATGTCACCTGCAGTCCTATGTAACAGCACAGATAACACAGTGATATCCCTGAGTACAGATGTAGTAGATTTTACCTGCAGTCCTATGTAACAGCACAGATAACACAGTGATATCTCTGAGTATAGATCATGTAGTAGATGTCACCTGCAGTCCTATGTAACACCACAGATAACACAGTGATATCTCTGAGTACAGATAATGTAGATGTCACCTGCAGTTCTATGTAACACAACAGATAACACAGTGATATCTCTAAATACAGATAATGTAGTAGCTGTCACCTCGGGGCGCCCCTACTAAATGATGTTCTACAAAATAAGAAAAGTGTCATACAGTGACTCACCGGTGACGTCTTCTTTGATCTGAGGCGTCACTTTCCCTTTTCCTCTCCATCCGGCCCAGACCTTCATGATGATTCCTTCCAGATATGTTTCATCCCCTTAGAACCTGCGAGACAAACAATTTAGGCTCCGCACATTTCTAGCAACTTCCTTTCCTTTCTCCCCCCTGTAGGCTCCCATAGTAACTGCGCTGTGTGGGATGCCCCCTGTATGTAGGATCCCCTGCTGTGCCCCCTGTATGTAGGATTCCCAGCTGTGCCCCCATGAGCTAATAATGCCCCTAGAGGTACCCCCATGCACTAATAATGCCCCCAGAGGTACCCCCATGCACTAATAATGCCCCCAGAAGTACCCCCATGCACTAATAATGCCCCCAGAGATGCCCCCATGAGTTAATAATGCCCCCAGAGGTGCCCCCATGAACTAATAATGCCCCCATATACTAATAATGCCCCCAGAGGTGCCCCCATATACTAATAATGCCCCCAGAGGTGCCCCCATATACTAATAATGCCCCCAGAGGTGCCCCCATATACTAATAATGCCCCCAGAGGTGCCCCCATGAACTAATAATGCCCCCAGAGGTGCCCCCATGAACTAATAATGCCCCCAGAGGTGCCCCCATATACTAATAATGCCCCCAGAGGTGCCCCCATATACTAATAATGCCCCCAGAGGTGCCCCCATACACTAATAATGCCCCCAGAGGTGCCCCCATATACTAATAATGCCCCCAGAGGTGCCCCCATACACTAATAATGCCCCCAGAGGTGCCCCCCATATACTAATAATGCCCCCAGAGGTGCCCCCATACACTAATAATGCCCCCAGAGGTGCCCCCATACACTAATAATGCCCCCAGAGGTGCCCCCATATACTAATAATGCCCCCAGAGGTGCCCCCATATACTAATAATGCCCCCAGAGGTGCCCCCATATACTAATAATGCCCCCAGAGGTGCCCCCATACACTAATAATGCCCCCAAAGGTGCCCCCATATAGTAATAACGCCCCCAGAGGTGCCCCTAAAAAAAACAATCATCTTACTCACCTAATCCGCGCTGTGCAGGCAGCAGCTCTTCCTCCTCCTCTTCGGGCTCCATCTTGCGAGCCGCAGGGACGGGACTTCCGGCAGACGTGATGACGTCACATCGTCACGCCTGCCGGAGGGGCACATGATCACGGCCCGGCCTCCCATAGGCTGCTGGTATGAAGTGCCAGCAGCCTATGGGAGAGAATACAGGAGGAGGACGCTGACAGGTCCTTCTTCTGTATTCTGATCGCTTTAATGTTCCGCCCGCTGTGCGGGCGGAACATTAAAGAGAACAGTGCATCCCGAGAAGCTGCGTGGCCGCACCTTCTCGGGATGCTCAAAAACAGGTGGCAAGGGGGGCCGTGCGGACCCCCCTAGCGTAGCGGGCGGGGGGCGGCGGCCGGCGGGCCCGCCGGGCCCCCCCCCCGTGTCTCTTAGGGTCCGGGCCCCATACGGCAGTACCACTTGTACTGCCCTATCGGCGGCCCTGGCTATGGGGACATAACAGTAGGTTAGATGCTTCTAAGCTGCTGATAGTTTCCATTCAAGTTTCAGAGCCGGAGGAGCTTTCTTCCTGAAGTCAAAGACTGTTTTTTATATTAATATAATGGATGTTGTCTGCAGGTTCCTCTCAGTCAGTTCCTCTTGTTCCTTTAACTGAAGACAATGAGGATGCCATGGAGAGCAAATTATTCCACAAGCTTTTGAAGGCTGTGGGCGTCCGTCCTCCAGCGAATGAACAGGCAAGTTTTAATTTTTGTTAGTGTTTATTGCTGAAGATGATGATCAGTAAAAATATATATTTTTTTGTTTTTGTTTTATTTTAAGATTTTTTCCCCCCACAATTTTATTTATTTATTTTTGCCTATTTAGTATGCATTAAAGGGTATTTTCATTTCAGTCGCTTGGTTAGGGTATAACTAGCAGATTGGTGGGGGTCTGCTGGGGCAGGAAACGGGAAAATTGTCCCTTCTAAATGCAACATTTCACATAGCTGTTTTACTACTTCTGACTGACACCTCACAGCATACTGCTTATGACTGTTGTCGCTTCAGTGTTGTACATGCCAGGTCATCAAAGTGCCAGGTATCAAAGTGTATAGAGCGGAAGGAAGCAACCAAATCTTCCGGAAGGGCAGATAGCTTAGGTGTTATTAAATCAGTCCTTATAGATTATAAGCTCAGGGCCCTCACTTTGACTAGATTTTAAATGTGTATCTCTGTCATGTCTGATTTTGTCTATATATGTACGCCCAAAATTGTCAAGTGCTGTGAAAATATATTGGCCCTAAATAACATTATTATTATTATTATTATTGTTGTCGTCGTGTGGAAGCACACACAAAGCAGACTTAAGGTCCCCATACAATTTAGACTTTTTATGGCAGTACCCGTGGCTTGTGGAAAGTTCGGCTGTAAATATACCGTATATGGGGCTTTCCCAATTGTCTGTCGACCAATGTCAGTGGAGATGGGGATTGGGGCCTATAAAAAATTTTTTTATTTTTTTTTTAAATCGCCATTCGAGCCCTTTGTTTCAGGGAACGCTTGGCCGTGACAAAGGTTCCTGTGTATGGGGTGTATGTGAGTAGTTCAGGAGCGATAACTGATAGCTGAATGATCATTCAGCCATCAATTATTGACACTTTATGGCCAGCTTTGCTTGTAATTGCTGTAGGTACCATTCCGGATAACAGGTACCCTCCACACCCACAGTTTATCCAGTCCTATTCTGTGATGTGCATTGATCCTATGGTTAGGCCACCAATAGCTGGTTAGCTGGGGCCCTACTCTTGGCAGTGGTCAGCTATTTAGGGAGGCTGTGTAACTCATGCATGTTAGCACATTAGCAGTATTTGCATGTCTGCATGTTTTAGTAGCAGCAGTGCAATGAACTGCAGCCTTGAACCATGTTTAAGTGAAAAAGAACATCATGTCTGTTCTTTGCTTTACTGCTAAGGTTTTTTGTTTTACCTGCAGGAGTCATTTTGGCGCATCCCAGCAAAACTAAAGCCTGAGCAGCTGCGTAAATTAGCATCTTCTCTTGTTTTTTCATCTCCTGAAGAGGCTGTTGAGGCATCCATGGAATCTGATGACCAGGGCTCTAATTTAGAACAGAGAGCTGAGGCCTTGCGTGCACTTTTGCTTGCTCGTAAAAAAAAGGCTCCAACAACAGACTTTATAGGTAAGTATATGTGAAATAGTCATACAATAGCGTTCCTTGCAAGACATGGAGCATTACATGGCATCCAGAGAAAATCACACACTATTTGCAAAAGCTGAAGGCAGTTGTAAACGGGTATCCCAAGCAGACAGACCCTTTAGCTCACACTACACACATGCAGTAATTTTAATGTTCATTTTCTAACGAGAGTTCTTAAATTTTTAGGTTAAGTTGTAATTATTTTAAAGTTTAGAAATTTAAAAGTGTTCTCTAAACAAGTTAAGGAATGCCAGTTTTAAGTGACTTTTTTAGGATAAGCGGTCTTCTGTGAGTACTTGAGGATTAGCACTATATCTGTCTGCTTATTATTTATCTTTTATATGCCATTCTTTAGCAGAGTTCTGCTCTGCAGGATGCTTTTATCTCTCTGCAGTGTGTGTTCCCAGGCCCTTCCCCCTTTGATCTCCCTTCGCCATAGCTTTATATTCTCTTTAACCCCTAGACGTCCTGGAAGTCTGTGCCCAGACGACCCTGGACGTACCGGTACGCCCTGAGCTGCGGAGCGAGCTTCATAGCAGGTGGGGGCCGGCTGCAATGACACAGTTAATGACACGCTGCAGCGTGACATTAACTCTTTAAAGTCCCCTGTCACTTACCGATCGGGACTCCCACAGTGTGACTACGGACCGCCTGAGGTCTCTCACCTGCCTCCGCACGGTCCAATCAGCGATCTGCTCACTGAGCCTGCACAGGCAGGCTCAATGAGCAGAGCGCCGATAATACTGATCAATGCTATGCCTATGGCATAGCAATGATCAGTGTAGAAAATGAAAGTAATGTATGTACAAAAAAAAGTTAAAATTGCTAACACACTACCCCAAAACCCCTCCCCCAATAAAAGTTGAAATCACCCCCTTTCCATTAGATAAATAAAACATACAAAAATAAATAAACATCTAATATACCGTAGCGTGCATAATTGTCCAATCTATTAAAATATAACAAGCGTCATTGCGAATGGTAAACGGCATAGACAAAAAGAGGGAAAAAAGTGTGCGGATTACCGATTTTGTTAATATATATATATATATATATATATATATATATATATATATATATATATATATATATATATATATATATATATATATATATATATATAAATAAAAAATTTATAAGTGATCAAAACGTCCGATCTTCGCGAATATGGTATTAATAAAGACTAGAAATCCTGGCGGAAAAAATGACACCCCATACAGCCCCATAGGTAAAAAAATAAAACTGTTATAAGCGTCACAATAGGCCCATTTTATTAATAATGAATTGCCCAAAAAAAAGTATTTAATAAAAAAAATATATATAACATTAGAGAATCTGTGTAAACCTGCATATGGTTGTGTTCGGACTGACCTATAGAGTAATAGTATCATGTCACTTTTACCATACAGTGCATTACGTAGACACAGGAACCCCCCAAAAGTTATCATATTGCATCCTTTTTTACGATTTCACCTATTTATATCTTCATAAATAATATATTTGAGATTCCGTCATACATGTTATGGTAAAATGAAAGACGCCATTACAAAGTACAACTATTCCTGTAACAAACAAGCCCTTACATGGCCTGTAGATAGAAAACTGAAAGTGCTGGAGCTCTTAGAAGGGGAGGAGGGAAAAACGAAAGCGCAAAGATCAAAATTTGCGTGGTCCACTGGGTCATTTTGGGCCTGGTCCATAAAGGGTTAATCTGATCCCTGAGCTGTCCAGTAAACAATCTGCTGCTAAGATTATTTTTCAGTAGACTACTGTTTTGCAGGGAGAAGGAAGATGTTTGGTAACAGGAAAAGGAACCATTTTTGTCTGATAACATATTTTACAAAGTTTCTTATATTTACTTGTACTATTGTTCTATGCATAGTTTGTTAAAAGGACAGAAACATTTATCATTTAAGTAGGTCCTAAGTGAGTTATCATTAAAACATCAGTTTAAAAGAAATCAGCCTTTTGAAACCTTACTTATGCACAAACATGAATATTTATTTTGTATCTTCTGCTCAATACTAAATTCCAGAGCCAGAGGAAATAAAAGCACAGTCAGATGATTCGTCTGCATTGCCTGAAATGCCAAGTAAAAGGTAAAGATATAATTTGTATCTTCAGCAACTGTTTCTGTTAAAAATATGCAAAAATAAACTTTCAGATTTTACAGATTATGTTCAGCTTGACACTAGACTGTTAAATATAAAGCTGTCGGCCTAATGCCCCGAATTCCCCCAACCTTAATGACTTCTCTAATAGCAGCTTATTTCCTGGTAAAAGGAATCAGCATGTTGAAATGCGACACACTTGATCCAGTGTGGAGATATGAAGCTTCCATACAGTGAAACTGAAAGTGGAACTTGCTTGTGTCGTCTTCTCGCCAGCAGGAATACTTTCCTTGCTGCCAGGGAGAAACCTCAAGTTACTAAGTGACCCTATTCTTGGGAAAAGAAAAAGTTTGTCTGCACTCTTCCTACAGCAGAGTGTCAGCAAGTCATAGCTGGACAGTGACATAGGTGAAAGTGGTTTGTTCTTTATAAGAAAAAAATAACAAAGAAAATAAAGTGGAGTAGGCATGTGTCCCATAAACACAAAGCTAAAATCTGGGCAACTCTTTTTGTGGATAGTTCATAGTCTAGATTTATAATCTCATTTTATACCCATGATTTCTCTGTTGTTAATGATGATACAAATAATAAGTATTTGTCATATAAAGCAATTTCCAATTTTTATGCTATTTGAAAAATAAAATTAATGTTTCAGAAGAACAAAGCTATCAAAAAAGAGTCGGTTTGTTGACAGTGATGATGAAGAGGAAGAAGGAAAGGAAGAAGGTTTGTGTCTAATCATCATAACACTGTAACATTTTCACTTCCAAGTTCCTTTTTACAACCAGTGAATTTTGCACATAAGATAAATCTCTCTGGAGGGGGGTATAGAAAAGGTGCAAGACGCCTTTATGGGAGGGAAATTGAGAACTTGGGTGGATCTTCAGAGGGAGTATGATCTAAGGGGTATAAGTTGGTTGGAATATGGAAGATTAAAATATGCATATTTATCGTCAGAGAAAAAGGATTTATTTTTTGTGCAAGAGTCCCCAGAGGTATTAACGTTATTGGATAAGAGAGAGAAAAGAAAGGGACTAGCAAGGATTTATGTTAAATTAAGAGAGGCTACTTATAAGGATATGCATATTAAGAGTAGGGCCAAATGGGAAAGGGATCTGGGAGTATTCTCAGAGGAAGGATGGCAAAGGGTCTTAAGAAATATTAAATCAGTATCCCTAAATAGTAATCATCAAATGATCCAATTTAATATTGTCAATAGACTGTATTATACTCCAGCCTTCCTGTATAAAATAAAGAAAAGGGATACCCCTGACTGTATGAGATGTGGAGGAGGGCCAGCTGACTGGTTGCATTTAATGTGGGATTGCCCAAAAATAAGAGAGTATTGGAGTGCAGTGGTGGAAGAAATAGTTAAGGAAATGCAATCAGAAATAGTATTTACCCCGGGGTTAGTACTGTTGGGGGATGATACACAAGTTGGGAGGAAAAAGGACCGGGTGTAATTGAATAAATAACTTTTTATAGCCAGACTGCAATTAGTGAAGAATTGGATATCCCTGAAAATTCCGAGTGTGGTGGGTTGGAGAGAAGCTTGTGGGTTATATGGAAGATATGAGAGAAGGGAAGGGGAGAATGGAGGGACACCATTATAGGAGGGAGGAGTTGAGATATACCATCATTGTAATTTAGTAGGTTGGGAAGTAAAGTGATATACTGGGCTCAGCCAAGGGGTGGGAGGGAAGGAGGTAGGGGGGGGGGAAGGGAAAATAATGGAATTGTGTTTTTTTTCTTTGTCTATTGTTCATGTTATTTTATAAATTAAATAAATAAAGTTAAAAAAAAAGATAAATCTCTCTGGAAGGTAACAATGTGTTGTTAAGGCTATGTTTCCCACACAGTATTTTTGCTCAGTATTTTTGTCAATCTTTTGCAAACAAAACCAGGAGTGGATTGAAAACACAGAAAGGCTATTGAGTGGATGGCCGCCATTTAATGGCAAATAACAGCTGTTTTTTTTTAAAACAACGGTCGTTGTTTTAAAATAACAGTAATTACTTGCCGTTAAATGGCGGTCGTCCAATCAATTTCAACAGTGTCTGAACATAGCCTTTCTGTGTTTTGAACCCACTTCTGATTTTGGTTGCAAAATACTGTGTAGGAACATAGCCTAAGACCATGTTGACACATTGTTTTTTGATGTTTAACAGCATTGCTTAATTACATAGCAGTGTATGGAACTACGGATGTAGTGTATACACGCTGTATACACTATGGCCATTGTTCTCTGCGGAAACACAAAATAACTATATATTTTGTTGTTCACTGAACTATGATTGTACAAAGTAGTCTGTGCTAAGTCTGAAAAAAAAGGGAGACAGGGGGCGCTTCCTCGTGTAATAAAAAGGTGGCCAGGTGGATGGAAAGGAGATCTGACAGGGATCCACTCACCTGGGTAGGTTGTGCAAATATTAGGCACAACTCTAAATGCAGCATGAAAGAAGGTACTCCGCAGCTGTACTGGGGGACGTCACCACCAACGGTGGGAGAAGCAAATGCAGATGTGTAGTCAAGCGACTACAGGACCAAGGATCAAATCCACACCAGAATACAGTAAGCGCAGGAGTATACACAATTTGCACACAGCGGTGCAGCCAGAAGTCATCCAATAGTAGATGGCGTAATAAGTAAATGTTCTTTTATTGCAACGCGTTTCGGCCCTATATTGTCCAACATGGGCCTTTATCAAGCATACAAAGCAGACACTGCATGAGGTATATATAGGCACAACTTGATGACATCATGTGGGCATTCCGGGTCAGTGACCTCAGGAAGTCCAAAGTCAAAGTAAACAAACATAAGCACATGGTAGACAGACAAAAACAAATATACCCATGTGGTCAGAATGAGCAGATATAAATACATGCTAAAAACAATCAGATAAAAAATATATATGTACAAATGGATATAAACTCATGATAAGTAGGGGGCATCAGCTCATAGGTCTGTGAAGTTCCAGAGACATAATACTGTGAATTCATAGCCAATAAAGATGAGTGGATAAACAAGCATGTGTTTTTTTCACATAAACAGCGGAATTCAACCGCACATGAAGATCATCAGTCCGACCAATTGTAGACTGTGCAAAGTCACTGAAGTAAATAATTAATTTAAGAAAACATGATAATATAAAAAGAAATCCATTGTTTTACCGTATTGAGGGCGATAACCCCCATCATAGCCAGATAGCCGAGGTCCCGATGGTGTGGAGGAGCGGAGTAGTCTCTCAAGCGTGTGACGTCATCACGTCGACGCACGCTACATTCGTATACTGATTCAGAGAGGTCCGTCAGACGTGTGGCGTCATCACGTCAACGTACGCTACGTTAGTGTAACGTTGCGATATTCTTGAAAAGTGGAGTAGTGTATATCGGGCGCACGCTACGTTAGTATGAGGATACGGTATTCTTAAAAACTGGAGTGATGTTGCGGTGAATGGGGAGATTAGAAATTCTAATACATTTAACTAGGGGGGGGAATAGGGATATGTAAAAATATTCATTATAGAGTGAAAGAATGAAAATGAGAATAAAGATGAATAGTAAGTAGAAATAATAAAAATAATAAAATAGACTAAAAATAAAAATAGATCTTATATTAAAGTGTTAGTGCCATCTAGTGGACAAAAGTGGTAACATATACTTATATATGTTCAATGCACTCATTAAGGCCTTCGGGTGTCAGTGTCTGCAATTTATATATCCAATACGACTCCCGTTTACATAGAGTGGACCAACGATCTGCATTTTCTTGTGGGATCTGTTCGATGGGACAGATTGAAACAATATCAAAGGAGCGATTATGAACTTCTGTTAAATGTTTAGATACGCTCTGTTTAAGAAAGCCCCTATGTGTGTTGGATCTATGACCATTTATCCTTTTATGAAAGGCTTGTTTAGTTCTTCCCACATATTGTATACCACAGGTACAAGTTAATAAATAAATGACATAAGTGGACGAGCAATTCATGTGTTGTTTGATGGGAAATATTTGACTAGTACTATGGGATTTAAAAGAGGTAGCCCCATGTGCAATATTTTTGCAACACAGGCAGTTTGGTTTCTCGCATCTGTATACACCTTTATGTAGTGGTATTATTTTTTCGCTTTCTTTCATTATTTTAATATTTTTAACCCTACTTGGTGCAATTATTCCACGGATAGTTTTACCTCTACGGTATGTGAACCTGGGTTTAGTTGGAATTAATTTCTTGAGATAAATATCTGATTGGAGAATTGGCCAATGTTTTTCAATGATAGTTTTGATGGTAGGGTTACTGTCATTAAAACTCGTGATAAAATTTTGCTTAGTGTCTTGTGTATTATTTATTCTTATTTTAGGTTGTACCAAATCACGTTGTCTTTGATTAGCATGTTTTCTCACTGCTTCCTTGATTAGTCCACCGTGATATCCTTTTTCTAAAAATCTTTCTTCTAAAATCTTCGTTTGCTCAATAAAGTCTTTGTCTTGTGTGCAGTTTTTTCTAATACGATGAAATTGGCTAAATGGAATATTTTGAACCCATTTTCTGTAGTGTCTGCTTTTAAAATTTAAAAAACTATTAGAATCTACAGTTTTAAAATTAGTTTTGGTGGAGATCTTCCCATCTTCGTGACCAATGACCAAATCTAAAAATACTATATTGGTATCTCCAATAGAGGGTACAAAAATTAGTCCCCAATCGTTAAAATTCAGATGGGAGATAAAATTCTAAATTGACGTGTGATCCCCTTTCCAAATAAAAAATAGATCGTCGATATATCTTTTGTAAACATCTTTTGTAGACATTCCATGGCAAGACGACTATTTATTTTTTACTCTCGATGTTAGTTCGCTGTATTCGAATATTTCACATGACAGAGGCCTGGAGGCACTCACACACGCCCTAATCACAAGCAAATTATATAATGACAACCAAATGGAATTTATAACTAAAAGTATGCATTTTATTCTTACACATAATGTTTTTAAATTTCAAGATGTTTTATACCGCCAGACCAGGGGGACCGCGATGGGGACTCGGGCCGCGCCAAGTTACGCAAATCTTTTCATGGGGCGGTTCGAGTCCCTCTACATCGCAGGTTCCCCCTGGTATACGGAACATATTATCCTTTACAAAAGATATATCGACGATCTATTTTTTATTTGGAAAGGGGATCACACGTCAATTCAGAATTTTATCTCCTATCTGAATTTTAACGATTGGGGACTAATTTTTGTACCCTCTATTGGAGATACCAATATAGTATTTTTAGATTTGGTCATTGGTCACGAAGATGGGAAGATCTCCACCAAAACTAATTTTAAAACTGTAGATTCTAATAGTTTTTTAAATTTTAAAAGCAGACACTACAGAAAATGGGTTCAAAATATTCCATTTAGCCAATTTCATCGTATTAGAAAAAACTGCACACAAGACAAAGACTTTATTGAGCAAACGAAGATTTTAGAAGAAAGATTTTTAGAAAAAGGATATCCCGGTGGACTAATCAAGGAAGCAGTGAGAAAACATGCTAATCAAAGACAACGTGATTTGGTACAACCTAAAATAAGAACAAATAATACACAAGACACTAAGCACAATTTTATCACGAGTTTTAATGACAGTAACCCTACCATCAAAACTATCATTGAAAAACATTGGCCAATTCTCCAATCAGATATTTATCTCAAGAAATTAATTCCAACTAAACCCAGGTTCACATACCGTAGAGGTAAAACTATCCGTGGAATAATTGCACCAAGTAGGGTTAAAAATATTAAAATAATGAAAGAAAGCGAAAAAATAATACCACTACATAAAGGTGTATACAGATGCGAGAAACCAAACTGCCTGTGTTGCAAAAATATTGCACATGGGGCTACCTCTTTTTAATCCCATAGTACTAGTCAAATATTTCCCATCAAACAACACATGAATTGCTCGTCCACTTATGTCATTTATTTATTAACTTGTACCTGTGGTATACAATATGTGGGAAGAACTAAACAAGCCTTTCATAAAAGGATAAATGGTCATAGATCCAACACACATAGGGGCTTTCTTAAACAGAGCGTATCTAAACATTTAACAGAAGTTCATAATCGCTCCTTTGATATTGTTTCAATCTGTCCCATCGAACAGATCCCACAAGAAAATGCAGATCGTTGGTCCACTCTATGTAAACGGGAGTCGTATTGGATATATAAATTGCAGACACTGACACCCGAAGGCCTTAATGAGTGCATTGAACATATATAAGTATATGTTACCACTTTTGTCCACTAGATGGCACTAACACTTTAATATAAGATCTATTTTTATTCTATTTTATTATTTTTATTATTTCTACTTACTATTCATCTTTATTCTCATTTTCATTCTTTCTTTCACTCTATAATGAATATTTTTACATATCCCTATTCCCCCCCCCTAGTTAAATGTATTAGAATTTCTAATCTCCCCATTCACCTCAACATCACTCCAGTTTTTAAGAATACCGTATCCTCATACTAACGTAGCGTGCGCCCGATATACACTACTCCACTTTTCAAGAATATCGCAACGTTACACTAACGTAGCGTACGTTGACGTGATGACGCCACACGTCTGACGGACCTCTCTGAATCAGTATACGAATGTAGCGTGCGTCGACGTGATGACGTCACACGCTTGAGAGACTACTCCGCTCCTCCACACCATCGGGACCTCGGCTATCTGGCTATGATGGGGGTTATCGCCCTCAATACGGTAAAACAATGGATTTCTTTTTATATTATCATGTTTTCTTAAATTAATTATGTACTTCAGTGACTTTGCACAGTCTACAATTGGTCGGACTGATGATCTTCATGTGCGGTTGAATTCCGCTGTTTATGTGAAAAAAACACATGCTTGTTTATCCACTCATCTTTATTGGCTATGAATTCACAGTATTATGTCTCTGGAACTTCACAGACCTATGAGCTGATGCCCCCTACTTATCATGAGTTTATATCCATTTGTACATATATATTTTTTATCTGATTGTTTTTAGCATGTATTTATATCTGCTCATTCTGACCACATGGGTATATTTGTTTTTGTCTGTCTACCATGTGCTTATGTTTGTTTACTTTGACTTTGGACTTCCTGAGGTCACTGACCCGGAATGCCCACATGATGTCATCAAGTTGTGCCTATATATACCTCATGCAGTGTCTGCTTTGTATGCTTGATAAAGGCCCATGTTGGACAATATAGGGCCGAAACGCTTTGCAATAAAAGAACATTTACTTATTACGCCATCTACTATTGGATGAGTTCTGGCTGCACCGCTGTGTGCAAATTGTGTATACTCCTGCGCTTACCGTATTCTGGTGTGGATTTGATCCTTGGTCCTGTAGTCGCTTGACTACACATCTGCACTGTGCTAAGTCTGTCTCCCGGCTGTACTTTACACTGTGGTCTATGGCAAATTGGAGTGCAGGCACACCTGAATGTGCCCGCATTCCATTTAAAATCAAGTGATATTCATCCGGAAAATACTGCGGTTATTGGCTGGGTGAAAATGTCTGTCAGACAGCGGCCATTGTTTGCCACGGCCGTGCCAAACAACGGCCCCTGTTCTTACAGTGTCTGAACATGGCCTAAAGATGCATTTCCCAAATCCCAGAGATGTGTAATAGTCAGCTGTGTTTGTGGCCTATAATTGGTTTTTATTATAAAAAATGTTTTATTTCTCCTGACGTTGTAGAAGCTGAAGAGCAGAATCCAGGTGATCCTTCAGAAGTTAGCAGTAAGAGGTAAATATTTCTTTACACTTACAAAGCCTTCTTTTTGTAGTTCAGGCTTGTAAAAACATGGCTGCTTTTTTCCAGAAACAGCACCATTCTTGTCCACAGTTTGGATGTGGTTTTGCAGTTCAGTTCCATTAAAGTGAATGCTGCTGAAAGGTGATAACAAACACAACTGGGGGACAGGTGTGGTGCTGTTTTTACAAGAAAGTAGCTGGGTTTTTTTTCTAATCCTGGATAAACCCCTCTAACCATATTTTTTGCAGAAAATATTTAAAAGTCGTCTTGACAATGGCATTTGGCTAAAACTACAAAAAAAGTTTAGTCTTCTAAATGAGAGAATCTATGAGATATCTGCAATAGGTTAGCACATCTCTAAACCACTTCAGAAGATAAGCTATGTCAGTCTGTGGCACTAGTTGGCATTGAATGTGTTTCACTCCATGCACTACAGCAGTTTGTTCATTGCTTCTGTTTTTATTGTCACAATGTTAGAAAGTAGTCTTTGGTCTGAAGCATATTTTACTTTTATAGACCAAAAGGAGCCATTAAAAGAAGCAGATTAGCAGACAGTGATGACGATGAGCCACTAAGAAATGATCAAGGTTTGTATAGTTAAAATGCAAGCACCATACTTTAAATCCACTGTTCTCTACACGTTACACACATAACCTTTCAACTTTACATAAAGGTGTTACTAAATTTCCTCCTCTTAAAGATGAGATCACTGCAAACTTTTATCTGTGTTCGGTGATCTTATCTCTGTAGATGCCTATATTAGAAAGAGGAAAAACACCACCAAACTCCAACAACGGGGATTCAGGCGCAGGTCTGACTAACTGTGTCAGACACTTGATAAAGAGACTGGACCGTTCTCGAAACGCGTTGTCGCTGGCATTAATTTTATGATATTTTATATCACTATTACCCCTTGGACCTGTGCCTGTTTTACCCGTCTTGGAGTGGAGGAGGATACTGACTGTCTTTAATCCCTGTGGGGATTAGTTGGGAGTGGCAGCGGTTCATTCACATGCTATCAGTAAGAGTTGTGCCTTACACCAGCACAACCTTCTCAGGTGAGAGTTCTATGTGCTTACTTTCACAACTTCAGTCCTGTCTGAATTACGCTATGGAGCGCTGTCTTATATTTTTTTATATTAGAAAGAAGTCTGCCTAACCTCTAAGCAACCATCTAATCCAGGAGTGTCAAATTCAAATACATAGTGGGCCAAAATTTAAAAAATTGGACAAAGTCACGGGCCAACCTTGATAATTATTGAAGCGCCAATGCTGTGGTGCTGGCACTGTCAGAGCAGTGTGCGTTGTTGCTGGCATTGTTAGTGGTGTGCGTCTCCCAGCCCCGTGCACTATGATAAATGACATGACATCATAAATTGCTATGACATGATTAAACCCCAACCCATATAATAGCCAATGACCCAAAATTGCCCCACATATTAGCCAGTCCTTCCAATAGTGCCCAAATAGTAGCCAGCCCAAGTGTCCCATTAAGTAGCCAGCCCTCCCCCATAGTCTCATATAGTAGCCAGCCCTCCCCAATAGTCTCTTTTATAGTAGCCAGTCCTCCTCATAGTCTGTTATATAGTAGCCAGCCCTCCCCCATAGTCTGTTATATAGTAGCCAGTCCTTCCCCATAGTCTCTTATATAGTAGCCAGCCCTCCCCAGTAGTATTATATAGTAGCCAGCCCTCCCCAACAATCTCATGTAGTAGCCAGCCCTCCCCCATAGGCTCTTATATAGTATCTATGGCGGGCCAGATGTAGTTAAAACTGTGAATTGTCTGGCGGGCCAAAAATAATGGCACCACGGGCCAGAGTTTGACATGACTGATCTAATCCATAAAGGATGTGCTAACTCTCATCCAACAGCATATGTGGGGTAAAAAAGGATAGTATATGTTAGATTTCAACATGCCCAAGCTTCCATCTTCTGGGAACACATACACACTTGGCTAAGCTGAGTGACGATGAGGGATAAGGTGTCAACCAAACATTTAGTTGCGGTCTGTGTTTGGCCACCTTCTATCTGTGATACATTTTAATGGTGCGTTCACACCTACAGGATCTGCAGCTGATTTTTCTGCAGCAGATTTCCTTTAAATAACTGAACACAGCATCAAATCTGCTGCAGATCCTGTAGGTGTGAACGCACCCTAAGGGTGCCACAGCAAATATGTAATGGTGATAATTCTAAACAGTGGAAGATTTTGTTTAATTTTGTTTCTGTGCTTCCAGAAAAGAAAGTTAAAGCGACTCTGTACCCACAATCTGACCCCCAAACCGCTTGTACCTGCAGATAGCTACTTTTAATCCAAGATCTGTCCTGGTGTCAGTTCGGCAGGTGATGCAGTTATTGTCTTAAAAAACAACTTTTAAACTTGCAGCCCTGTTTCAAATTGGTGTGGCATAGAGGCTTGCTCCGTCCCTCCACCCCGCCCTCTTCTTCATTAAAAAAAGCTCTGGGTAGTATTTTTCCTACCTCACCTGTGTGAACACTGCACATAACCTGGATAGATAAGGCACCTGTGCAGTGTTCACACAAGTGATGATTAAAAAAAAATAATGCCCAGGGCATTCCTAATGATAAGGGATGGAGGGGCGGTGCAAGGCTTGGGTATATAATGCCACGTAAATTTGACATAGCGCTGCAAGTTTAAAAGTTGTTTTTTAGGACAATAACTGCATCACCTGCCAAACAGACCCCAGGACAGAGTCGCTTTAATATGAAATTGTGGTGGTTTACATCCAAAAAAAAAAAACACAACAAAGCTTGATGTTTTTGGGGAGTAAAATGTGAATCTTCCTGAGCAATTCACTAGGCTTCACTTCTTTTACTTTATGTAAAGAGCTGCAAGTCCTTGTGAAAAAAATGCATTTATTGTAATATCCATCTTGTCAAACTGTAGAGGAATACAACTAAAGGAACATTTTTTTTTCTATCAAATATATTAAACTAGATGAGCAACCAAAGACATCTGGGGCAGCTTCTGATTCCGAAAATGAGGATCTTCAACCAACTAAAAAAAAGCGTCTTCGCATTGAGGATGATGATGATGATGACTAGTTTATTTGATGTTTGCTATCTAGATGCACATGCTTTCTGTTAACTACATAATGTAAATCAGAAGGCCAGGGCTACTTGAAGCTGCCAATATCTGGATTATTTTCAGATATTCTACCTGCCTTATGTTTAACGGGCACTGGTGTATTTGACCAACTTGTAGGAGAATACCTGCCAGATAGGTTTATAAAATTATGGTTTGGTTTTAAAATATTTTCTTTATATGGTTAAAATATCAAAACCATTAAAGTTTAATTCACTGTTGCCATAAAAATGTGTTTTGTGTTTTAGAGTTATGTTTGTGATCAAGGTTAAATCCAATAAAATTGTGTATGTCATTGCTTACAAATTGACTACTTTATTTACAATGTTCACAAATACATATCGGAAACAAAAGTAATACTTAAAGGTTGCCGGGGTGACAGGCTCCCGACCCCCCGCTAGAGCACCTTATACGTACCTGATCCCGCCGGGTCCCGCTTCCTGATTCGGTCGGGTGACTGAGATATCCGCGCCCGAAGCCCGGCGCGCGCGCTCCTGAGATGAATCCAACGCTCATAGAGAATGACAGAGCGTCGGACTCACCAGTCATTCTCTGAGAGTTGGACTCATCTCAGGAGCGCGGTCGCCGGGCTTCGGGCGCTGATATGTCCGTCACCCGACCGAAGCAAGAAGCGGGACCCGGCGGGATCAGGTACGTATAAGGTGCTGTAGCGGGGGGTCGGGAGCCTGTCACCCCGGCACCGGGGGTGACAGGTCCTCTTTAAAGTATAAGGAAAATAATATATACATATGTTACAATTTATTATTGCTAATATTTTCACTTCATATACATGGTATATAAAAACCATGACTTCTGAAACCACTCATTCATAGATAATGAAAGGGAATCTGTCAGCTACAACTCAAGTTCCAAACTGCTGACACTGTAAGATAACTGTTATATGAAAGTTACCAGGTTTCTCCTTAATCTGTCTGTGATTCCAGAATGTAAAAAAATGCTTTTATTGTATAATATGAAGAGTTAAAGGGGTATTCCCCTCAAAACTTTCATTGGTTAGTAAAATGTAAAAGTATACTTACATGCATTATGTAATATGCTTCCATTTTTGTTCTTGCACCATTCTTCAGCTTGCTGCAACGATTCTTTCCCTCAGATGAAGAAAGCAGTTTCTGTCCAGGTCCACTCTGACACGCTCCTCTTCTTTTTCCTCCCTCCGGCCGAGACGGGGTCAAGTGATCTGTGGTTAAGGTTAGCTAACCAACGAGAGCTAACTTAGCCCACAGCATACATTACATTGGTCACAGTGCTATCAGCACAAGTGCCTTACAGCATCTTTCTCCAGCTGGCTGTAACCCCCTGCCCCCCCCCCCCACACACACACACACACACACACACACACACACACGAAGCAAGTGCCGATGCGCTGTGCCCTGCTGTGTGTGACTACTTTACCCACAGCACTGCCAACACCACCACCCATAGCCGGGCCGTGATTGCAGCCGTCCCCTGTTGCCTGTGACTTTTCTCCCCTTGCAGCAAATGCCCCACACCAGTCAGCTGCAATCATTTTCCCACTGCGCTGTGCTATACATTCCATTAGTTGTTGAATTGGTTCTACAAGAATATTGGGCCATTTGCACAGAATAGCCCCTCAGTTGCCAAAAATTAGATGGTGGTACCATCATGCTCTGGAAAAGCCTGCTTTACCTTGTACTACAGATGATCCATAGGATTAAGGACTGGGGTCTGTAGATTCCTTATGCTATTTACCTGTACAATCCGCTAAAAATTATGGATTGGGCATATGTAGTGCATCCATATTTCTGTAAACCCTTCCCCCTCTGTAAACCCTTCCCAATCTGTAAAAAATGTTGTATCCCATTGATCCCTATGAGAGGATCAGTGAAAAAAAAAATCTAGGTACGCACTATGACATGTCCTTCGGCATGTCCCATAATCTACGGATCCGTATTTCCGTACTCAAGTTAGTGCACATTGTTGTCTATTGCAGTGCTTCTCAAACTTTTTCAGTTCAGGCCTCACCAACCAAACCACAATGTTGCTCGGGCCTCACCTTGCTGGACGCTGAAGTCAGAAGTGAAAAATAGTAAAAGATTATTAGGGGCAAGGAGAAAAGGGCAGAGATGTGGGCACAGGGAGCAGAGGGCATGAATGTGGGAGCAGAGAGCAGAGATGTTGGCACAGGGAGCAGAGATGTGGGGGCAAGGGAAGAAGAGGGCAGAGATGTGGGCACAGGGAGCAGAGGGCAGGGATGTGGGTACAGGGAGCAGAGGGCAGGAATGTGGGGGCAAGGGGAGAAGAGGGCAGAGATGTGGGTACAGGGAGCAGAGGGCAGGAATGTGGGGGCAAGGGGAGAAGAGGGCAGAGATGTGGGCACAAGGAGCAGAGGGCAGAGATGTGGGCACAGAGGGCAGAGATGTGGGCAGAGGGCAGGAATGTGGGAGCAGAGGGCAGAGATATGGGCACAAGGAGCAGAGGGCAGGGATGTGGGAGCAGAGGGCAGGGATGTGGGCACAGGGAGTAGAGATATGGGAGCAGAGGGCAGAGATGTAGGTGCAGGGATGTGGGCACGGAGCAGAGCGAGGGAAAAGGTGGATTATTCGGGCAACAGAGTTAAAGCGTAACTTTGTTTTGCAGCGTCTCCCCCCCCCCCCCCCCCCCCCCCCCCATAGCCCTGCAGAGCCTATCATCCTGCAAACTTATCTCATCAGGTTTCCAGGTAAGCAATGACCAGTGTTTTATGTGCCCAGACAGTCTCTAAACAGCAGAGCTGCTTGACTCCTCTTCCTGCTCACTCATCCCTCTCGTTCCCTCGCCCTCCATAGATTAGAATGGACTCGGCAAACACGTCTTCGCTCTGCTCCTCTGTAAATGAAGACAGCTCTGCCTGATGATGCACAGATAAGAAGTGAGGGGGAGGCTGTAAAACAGATTTTAACGTAGAGAAAGGGGCTTTCTTCCTTAATAAAACCTATTACAGAGTTTCTTAAAATTGCAATTGATTTCTGCAAAAAAAAATTAAATGACCGTTACACTTTAAGGCCATGTTTACACAACATATACTTTCGTGAAAGTACGGCCGGTGTTGCCGATTGCAACAACAGCCGTGATTAATACGAAAAAATATGTTACCTTGCCATCTATGGAATCCCGGCCGGAGCATATACACATAGTATACCCTCCGGCCGGGATCTCTAGTGGTGCCGTAGATAACAGACATGTCAGTTTTCTGCGGTCACTATTCATTGAATAGTAGCCGCAGAAAACCCTGTCAGTGCACACCATGGAGTGAGTGGCTCTGGACACATGCTCCATAGTGTGCAGTGGGGAGTTCTGATGCAGGGGGGCCCGCTCCCAGCCCCGACATTACAATCTGTCTTTCCAAGATCACCATTTGAATTCTGAACAGCAAGATCACAACATATCAGCATCAATCTAAAGCAGTACGTCTCGAACTGTGAGGCACCCCCTAGTTGTTGGTGAGGCTCCAGTAGAAAAAGTTTGAGAAACACTGATCCGAAGACATCACTGTGTGAAACAGGTACTGAACTCCATTTTGAGCATATCATTTCATCCATCTTGTCCCCCCAGCAAGCTACAGCACTAGAGATTATTTTATATCTACACAAAGGTGACGCAAGGCCCCAGACCTTGTTACCTGAGATCAGCAGAATGCTGAGGGTTCCCTGCTGACAACTGTGCTGCGAGATAGAGTTTCTAGGCTCTTAGCAACTCTGCTTTATCTGGATCAGTTCCTAGCTTACTGCTGTCTGTGGATACTGTCCTGCACTGTGACTCTCCTAGTCCATGGCATGGGTTGAGATAAACTCCTACAGGTGAGGACAAGTCAGAGATCAACACTGCATAGTGTTGTGTAGCAAAAGCTGAGGAGAAACTGCTAGTTGTGTCTTGTCTTGCTTCCTACCCATACAGGATCCTGACACTGCACTGAAGGCAGGTTCCTGGCAGAGGGCCAGGGCCCAGAGAGGACCACTGACGCCGCCGAACAGGTAATGTATGCTCGTGGCAGTGGGCCGGAGATGGAGGGGATGTGCCACCGCCGGGGATAGGGGGTGAATTGGTACCGGATCCGCAGCGGTTCTCGCTTCGAATCCGCAGAAGTGAGATCCGCTGTGGATCCGGTAGGTGTGAAGGCACCCTTAAGGCTGTCAGAAATCACTACCCGTAAATCCTTCTCTTCTGAACTCTTTTCCAACACAGTACTGCCAATGTGATACTTGAATAGAGGATTCCTCCTCCCCAAGTGCATTATTTTACATTTGGAAACATTGAACTTCAATTTCCAATGTTTGGACCACTTATCTAGCAAAGCTAAATCATTTTCCATATTACTGACACCTCCAGGAATATCAACCCTGTTGCACAATTTTGTGTCGTCAGCAGACAAACTTTACCTACCAAACCTATACAGGTATACTTTTATACTTCTGTATGTTGTAGTGGGTAGTTCATGTGCAGTGTTTGACAAAGGGGATGGACCCTGAAAGGTTGCGTAGCATGTGACCTCCACATAGTACCTCACGCTTTACTGGAGTCTCTACCTGATGACTGGCTCCTTCTGAGCGTTAATGCTTTGGTGGGAAGATTAGGCATATGCAGACTGGGCAAACTTATCAGGCAATTGATAACTAAAACCTTTAGTACAGATGTTATTTTTACATAAGAATTTCATGACTTTTTTTCAAAAATAATTCTGGTTCAAATAACCTAGTACTGTCCGCTTTCAAAACTGTTAACTAGGTCACTACAAATTTTGTAATGAAATTTCAAGGTTTGTCTAGCAATATTTTATGTTTACTAAAGTGATACTGATGGGACTTTAAACTGTGGGTGGAAACCTGGACAGACGTTCAATGGTCATGTCAGAAGTCATCATACAGCTACAGATTACCAGTCAGGATCTTCCATCCAACAGCTTCTAAGTAAGTCAAACACTGCATTTATGACAATCATATTGTGTGCCTTACTATGAAAATCAATAAAACTGATAGAAAAAAATAAGCAATGCTAATTATTATCAATTCATGTAAAAAATCCTAATTAAACCTATGCAGTGTCTGGATTACTAAATTACACTATAATTTGTAATAGCATTTTTCAAGAAAAGCATCCAGAGTTCCATAGTCTCACTACTCTTACAGTAAAGAATCCTAGTCTGTGCAGGTGGTGAAACCTTCTTTCCTCTAGACACAGAGGATGCCCCCATAGAAAGAATGAAAATCTCCAGACCCTATTCTTTGTATGGTGCTTATAACTGAATTCAAACATGCCTGTACATCCTAAGATAATAAGAAAGCAAATAATATAAGGGCAGACTAGACGAACCAGGTGGTCTTTTTCTGACGACAATCTTCTTTGTTTCTATTTAAGAGCATGCTTTGTGGGCTCAATCTACAGGGGAGGGGGGCTGAGTTGTGAGCAATAGCTATTGTGTGTACCTCTGTTATCTATACACTCATGTCACTTATTACTGTGCTCCTGTCTGTATCAATAAGAAGGGTACTGTTGGGAAATGATCAGTAAAGAACAGGAAATGGTTGGTTTTAAGCCAAAGGCCAAAATGAAAACTGTAAATTTTCTAAATTAATTTATTATATATATGGTAAATTTATAGATCATTTTCTGATTACACATTCCTTTTAAGTTAATGGGAAATCTCACCAATTATATACAAGTACCCATATCCCTTGCTTACAGAGGTGAGTTAGTTATTCATGCCTGTTTTTTATGGGCTAATGGAGGTCTGCACAGTACAATATTTTATTTTAGGGGCATTGAAATATATTAAAAAATCCTTGTACATCCTCTTACAATGTCTATTGACATAGGTTGTCTTATAAAGACAGTCCCTGTCCACTTACCAAAATATGGGCTTATAGACATCATTGGGGGGGACCTTTCTTGGGAGAACCTTAACCTTGTCAGCAATTACATGCTGCTGACGGTAGCTGATTGCTACAAGTCTTATTCCCATATTTGCTGTTTTTGATGACAGGGCATCTAAATGTCATATAAATCACATATAATGCACTGTTATACTTCTGTATTGTATTTTGTATCTGCAGTGGTGTAGCTACCATAGAGGCAGGGTAGGCAGTTGCTATGGGGCCCGTGCAGGAGGGGGGCCTGGGGGAGAAGGTAAGAGCATGTGTCCTTCTGCTTAACCCATTATGTACTGCAGTGTGTAAGTGATTCAATGTTTACTTACATGCTGCAACACAAAAAAGGGTTAACAAGCAGAAACGGATCTCTGCTTCACTGCACTTATAACCTCTGAACTCTGGCAATAAAGTAGGGAAGGAAAATGTGATGCAGAGGTCAGGGGTTATCAGTGCACGAGCAGTAAGGCGAATATCTCATTGTCTTCTGAGCTTTGGGTCACTTACACACTGCAGTACATAAGGGATTAAGAAGAAGGTAGTCCGCTCCTGCACCTATGTATTTATTCATAAGGGATTCGAATAGTCCCTTATAGGTAAAAACAAGCAAAACAGCCATTGGCCCTCTGCTCTGCCAGTCACTGTTGTGGCTGCAGCCAGGATTCTGCCACAACAGATTATATTTTTTGGCCACATCACTGAGCATATATATGTGTGTGCAGTAGTGTTGCACGATGCACCGAAATATCGATACTACTATCGATATTCCGGGCCGAAAAACAGTTCGATACCAGGATTTCCTGGTATCGAAACTTTGTTAAACTGCGCTATTATGCAGTTTAACATAAAGTATAGCGCAGAGAACACGGCCGGCAGCTATATGAGCGCCGGCCGCGTTCTCTGTGTGCCGCCCCCTGCTCCCACCTGTCACCTCCTCAGCGCGCACACTCTTCCCCCGTCGGTGCCAAATTCAAATAGCCGGCACATAGCTATTGCTAGTGCCGGCTATGTAACTATATAGATGCCGCTGTCACACTGACAGCGGCATTACCCCCCTCCTGAGCCCGATCCATATACAGCGGGGTCGGCTACTGTGTGTAGCAGACCCCGGCTGCTAATGACTGTGGGCAGAGCAGGGTCACGGGCTGGAGAGGGAGAGCGGTGTCCAGGAGAGGAGAAGGCTGGAGCAGGGGTCGGCAGGAGATGCAGCCACTACATCTGCACCGGACTATGAGGTGGTGGGGGCGGCAGGAGTGTGAGGAGGCGGGAGGCCGGGGCCGGCAGGAGACTCCGGAGCAGACACAATGTGGGGGGTTTACAGTCGGCCTGACTCTGACTGGGAGGGGGAGGGGGGCTGTAACCTGCAGATCACAGACAAATCCAGGTCACCGGTAAGCATGCCCTGACACCAGGAATAGTAAAACTACAGCCCCCATCATCCCCCCTGCTGGCTGGTGTGTGTTATATGGCTACAACTCCCATCATCCCCCCTGCTGGCTGGTGTGTGTTATATGGCTACAACCCCCATCATCCCCCCTGCTGGCTGGTGTGTTATATGGCTACAGCCCCCATCATCCCCCTGCTGGCTGGTGTGTGTTATATGGCTACAACCCCCATCATCCCCCCTCCTGGCTGGTGTGTTATATGGCTACAGCCCCCATCATCCCCCCTGCTGGCTGGTGTGTGTTATATGGCTACAACCCCCATCATCCCCCCTGCTGGCTGGTGTGTGTTATATGGCTACAGCCCCCATCATCCCCCCTGCTGGCTGGTGTGTTATATGGCTACAGCACCCATCATCCCCCCTGCTGGCTGGTGTGTGTTATATGGCTACAGCCCCCATCATCCCCCCTGCTGGCTGGTTTGTTATATGGCTACAACCCCCATCATCCCCCCTGCTGGCTGGTGTGTTATATGGCTACAGCCCCCATCATCCCCCCTGCTGGCTGGTGTGTTATATGGCTACAACCCCCATCATCCCCCCTGCTGGCTGGTGTGTTATATGGCTACAACCCCCATCACCCTCTGATTGTGTTACATGACTACAACCCCCATCCTCCCCGATAGCAGTTGTGTGTTACATGACTACAATCCCCATCCCTGGCAGCTGAAGTGTTATTGTCCATACTACCTGTCACTTTCCTGATCACGCACGGTAAACCGAGCAAGTGCAGAAACCACCCAATTCAGTACCCCATAAAAAGATGGTACTAAATAAAACTACAGATCACAGCGCAAAAAATGCCCCTCACCCCCCAGCCAGACAGGCGGAGAGATAAAAAAAAGTGAGTCAGAGTTGGGCAAGTTTTTATTTATTTTAAATAATGGGGACTTTATTTTTAAAGTAATAAGATTAGGGAACATAAATTGGTTCGTACTGACCTGAACCTGGGGGAGGGGGGGGGCGGTCATTTCTATTCTTATGGGTTTTTTTTTTCTTAAATATAATTTTTTAAGTATCGAATTGGTATCGAGCATTGAAAAAAAAAAGTTGGTATCGGTATCGACCCCAAAATTCTGGTATCGTGACATCACTAGTGTGCAGTGCTTTGTGTTGTGTGTAGGGGTGGGAGCCCCTTAAATTTTTTTGCTATGGAGCCCTGTCAATCCTAGCTACGCCCCTGTGTATCTGTATGCCTGTCGATGTAATGTTGACATGGCTCCTGATAGGTATACACAAGGGAACCCATACAGTCATCGGTAGAACAAAGTCCATGTAGATGTTGTGATATGCACATTATTCCGGTGCTGCACTCGGTATCGTGCAGTGCTAACCTTTCCCCCACATTTTGTGTTTTTTAACTAATGTAGTGCAGATTTTGTGATTTGTTTTCTTTGCTGTTTCTTTCAGACATGAATCTCTTATTGCGTTGTGTGATTTTCTTCCTGCTACATCCATATTTGTACAGCAAACCCTATTACATAGATGACTTATTACAAAATGGTACTGGAGATACTGAGATACTGTCAAGACCTCTCCAGACTAGTTCTGCAAAAGACGACTTCTTGGAAAAAGGAAACCAGACATGTGAGCAACTCTTAAAGGATTGCAAAGAGTTTCTCAGCCTTCTGCCATCTTCTTCATCGTGGCTTCTGAAACCTGTTCTGGCACTGGGATTTTTGCAGATAGGATGTTTAACCAAACAGGACCTTTTCTTTTTGGATTTGATTGCAGATAAAGATGCAAGAAAATTGTTTAATATAATAGCCAGGCAGGCAAATACCTCTATTAACCAAACCAGCACTAACTCTCACAAGAGCCAAGAACATATTCAGAAGCTTGACTTACTGAGATTCAATTTAGAGTCCCTTTCTGTTCATGCTCCATCAATATCACATCACAGGCAATGTTCTGGTATCCAACAAGGGCAGCAGGATGTTCTCTTGAAAGGTTCTGTTCTTGGGTTTCATTTATCCCTACAACATGCAAAAGACCAATGTCATAAGTTAGGTCCAGATTGTGCTGGAGTTACTTCTGATACCTTGGGGCAATTCAAAAGTGTGGCAAGGAATGGTGGGTATATCATACCTTATGTTGGATCAAAGTTATGGCTGCACCACTGTACTGGTGAGCTCCTGAGGAGGCGTTCTACTGATCCTGACTGCCATAGTGAAAGCGAAGTGAGCATTCATAATGTCATGCAATGGATTCCAGTGGTCAATGGCTATTACAATGCTGGGAGTGCTATTTATTATGCCACACAAGGATGCACTGCTCAAGCAGAAGACAGAGCCATTGACGCTACTGTTGATCTAGGCTATGATGCTTTGTTAACTGCAACTGGGGGAATGTTTGGAGCAGTAAGTGCAGGTGTAGGTATAGCTGCAAAACCTGCAATATCATCTGGTGTAAAATCCGCTATAAGCTTCTTTAAAGCACAACTGTCACGCTAAACAAGCTGGCCTATCTTAGTAAATGACAGCATTCCATGTATGAGCATGCATACAGTAAGGTCTGTCAATCATTGGGTAGCCCAGCATAAGCAGAAGTTAAGTGATTTTTCTGGCAGTATTCTGGCAGTGATTTTTTTGGCTGAAGGAATAGTCAACAGATATTAAAAATTTATGGACATAAGTTTTTCCAGTAAATGGTTTTTATACAGTCTGTCTGGATACTAATTATAGAAATAAAATAAAACATTCTATAGATCTTCAAGTTGTAGAATCAGCATTGTATATCCTTCACTCATGGATTCATGGCCACAAGAAAATGCCTGACAAACATCAAGATGCTGCCCCACTGGAGGATGTCACCCTTGATATCATGAACAAGGAACTCAGAGGTTACAGGAGAAGTCCGGAGAATATGTTAATTTTCTAGCAAGCAGGGAGTAACACAGTAAGCATACTTACCTCTTTCCGTGCCTCCACAGCACTGGCCTACCACTCTGGAACTCCAGTTGAGCATCCAGCATCATCTTCTGCAGCAACGTCACAACTCAGATGATGGATTGCCTGCTTAGCCAGTCAGTGACTGGACACCACTCCAGTCACTGATTGGCTGAGTGGGCAATCCATTAGCCTAGTCTGGAATTTTCCCCCAAGGTGTGTTGTAATCACAACTAGGGGGAAAATAAGTTCCGGCAGGGGCCCCCAAGCTTGTGATATGGAAGTGTGGAGGCATGGGGAGAGCAGGGCTGTGGTGTCGGTAAGCCGCAGCTCCGACTCCGACTCCTAAATTTTATCAGGACCAACTCCGGCTCCTTCATAAATGGCCAGTCATATACCAGGGGAGTTATTTATCACACTGGCTCAGCAGCTTCTCCCTAATGTCCTACATGATCCTGGGCCGACTTCTGAGGGAATGAGGAAAGATATAAAGCAGATTCTCCTGTGTGTGAAGTGGATGCAGCCAGTCTCCAGCCTCCATGTCCTGAACTACTCACAACTAGACTAGATGGAGCAGGTGGTCTTTTCCTGCTGACAATCTTCTATGTTTCTAACTAAATATTCACCATACACACAGAAATACTGCTAACAATGCCAGATACCTGTAATATAGATGTCAGCCATAGTGATATAAAGTCACACACACATCTGCAGCCATAAAACACTGAAGAAAAACACCACACTGAGGACAGAGGTTACAGCTACACTACTTATGTCTTCTCCTCCTCCTCTATATTACACAGGATATCTTCATTAGGGATGGTCCGAACCGAGTTCATACAGAGTTCGTACGAACCTGAACCATCCGCAATGATTACCGCTGTCTGCCAGCTCCGTGCAGCGGGCGGATCCAGCGGGAGGAACGCCTGGAAAACTGGGATACAGCCATAGCCATAGGCTGTATCCTAGTTTTCCAGGCGGTCCTCCCGCTGTATCCGCCCGCTGCACGGAGCGGGCAGACAGCGGTAACCCGATGCCGAGTGTTCGGGTTCAGCCGAACCCAAACCTCGGCTGGTTCGGACCATCCCTAATCTTCATATTACACTACTGCTCATATACAGTCATCCAGCATCCAGGAAGAGAACAGCACAGATCTCCCCCCACACAATGGACTCTTCCAGCTCAGAAACAAACTGCCAAATAGTGAGCGACAACTTTTCCCCGACCACCCTTATCTAATAGGGCCAGTGTCCTATTAGAATGTTGCTCATAATATATGTTGATGAAAAAAACTTATACAATTCATATCAACTCTCAATTTTAAATTGTTCTAAGATTTTTTTAAAAGCTGGAGTCTGAGTAGGTACATTTTTTCCGTTTCCAACTCTTCAGCCAAAACTAGCTCCGACTCCAACTCCACAGTCCTGGGGGAGAGTTGCTGTAAGCAGTGTTTATTATGTTCCCATCTAGCTCCCGGAAAATTATAATTTTCACCAGAGTTCTTTAAAAGAGCACTTCCCACATCCCCTCCCCAGTGTTTTCCTGTTCCTGACAGCATCAAGTAACACCTGTGATCCCTGTGGTCATGGGTCCAGGATTGTCTGCAGTCAAGGTCAGTGGCAGGAGGACAACAGTCCTCAAACTTAAGGCAGTTTAGTGCGGGCTGGGAAGCCTTGAGAGTTGTCTTCTGCACAAAAACATCAAGGTCTTAGACAGTTCAACAGTAGTGGCCTACTTGACACCAAGGTCACATAATATACAGTCATCTAGAGCTTTTGGTGGCCAAAAATTAGAGAAATGGGGCTTTTGGCAGCAATTTTAGTAGAGAAATGGGTCTCTCTGGAAATAGACCTGTTTGCAGGTCTTCTTCTCTAAGTCGCTCAGATAATCAAGAAGCTTTAGATGCCCTTCAACAGGTCTGGAACTTCAACCTAGCCTACACGTTTCCTCTCCTGTCCCTCTTCAAAAAGTTTGCTCAAAGCATACCAGAATGATTTTCATCACTCCAATCTGGAGTTGGTTCAGCCTCCTGAAGCTGTGAAAGGTTAAGTTCCTCTGCCTATTCAGGAAGATGTTCTGTCCCAGGGGCCCTTGTATCATGTGGGTATAGCCAAGCTCCCTTTAGCGGCTTGGCTGTTGAGAAGTCCCTCCTTTCAGCTAGAGGCCACTCTGCTAGGGTTATAGACTGCTAAAAATAAGAAGGAAGTAACATCATCTATTTACCTAAAACAATAAAAAAAACTTTTACCCCTGATTGGGGATAACTGACCTGCTTTCTCCCTGGGATTGTTTTGTAATCCTGTGTAGTTTCTTTTCAAGAATTCAACCACTATGGCAGCAGAAAAGTGTTTGTTGCCATTCCTAAACAGAAAATTGTATCCACATGCACCCAAGAAAAACCACACAGAATGGTGATATTTCTGCATAAGCATTTGACCAGGTATGAGTTGCTATATCATCCAACGCTACATGAAATCTACAAAGATAAAGCATCATGTTCTGGTGCTATCATCTGTGTTTGCAATCTGCATAAGCTTTTCAAGGAAATGCTGCCAACTGTTAAAGTGGTTATAAAGGTCTCCATACACCTTCAATAACGGACAGCCAAATGTATCAGCCACCAGCTATCGCCACCGCATGCCCCCCATACAGAGGAATTATCAGCATATCCAAGTATTCCTGTGTTCTCTGTCGGGAGGGGAGAGGTAAGCCACAGAGAGACAGCTTGGTGCGGATTATCTCTCCCAAAACAAAGGGGTTGATTTTCCATCAGATTTAACCCCTGTTGGTGGTTGTTTGGGAGAGCCCATACACCTTAGATTGATGGGCAAAACTGTCGCGAGCAGTGGGTACAGCCTACCAAAGTCTAAGGTGTATGGGGACCCTAAAGGAGTTGGCCACTTTTTAGTAAAATAGTTTAGTGTACATTATAAGTAACTGTACTCACTGCACTTACTGACTGCAGCTCCCTGTATAACCCATAGAGCTAAAATTACACTCCTCTCCTCCAAGCTCTGCTGTCCTGCTCTGTGGTGAATCTGTCCATTAGATAGCATGTGACCATGCTCTGCCCCCAGTGTCCTCCATGGGCATATACAGGCTCAGTGGTGGACAATGGGGGGCGGAGCATGGTCACATGCTTCTCCATGTAAGGATTCATATGGACAGAAAGACTATAGAGTAGGACAGCAAACCCTGGAGGAGGGGAGTCTGATTTTACACAGGGAGCTGCTGTCAATAATTGAAGTGAGTACACTTACTAATACTGGACAGTGAACAATTTTACTGTAAAGTGGCCTACCACTTGGATTCCATTGATTTTGTGTCATAATTTCTTCTCATATGGAGATCAGTAAAAAAAAAAAAGTAAACTAAAAAATATCAAGATGCTGCTGATACTGTTTATTTCTTTTTTTATATTACACTAAAAGAGGTTTATTAGACAAACAAGACATTAAAGGGGTACTCCAGCGTGGGGGCACTTTTGCGGGTCCCGCATCACGGCGCTCCGGTGCCCGGTTCTGCGATGCGGGACCAGCCGCTGGAATCGGGGAGGTGAGTGGACGTCTTTTCCCTCAGCCACCTCGTCCCTGGTCCCAGCACAAAAGTGCCCCTTTAACACATACAATACTGCAAGGGACGAGACCTCAATATTAAAAAGATACAAAGTGCTTCACTGGGTGATGGGATTATGGCCAATGTCAGGGTAATGCATACTGATCAGAGAGAGAGGGAGGCATACTGATCAGAGAGAGAGAGAGGCATACTGATCAGAGAGAGAGAGGCATACTGATCAGAGAGAGAGGGGCATACTGAGCAGACAGGCATACTGATCAGAGAGACTCATACTGATCAGAGAGATACAGGCATACTGATCAGAGAGAGAGAGAGAGGCATACTAATCAGACAGAGGCATACTGATCAGAGAGAGAGAGAGGCATACTAATCAGACAGAGGCATACTGATCAGAGAGAGAGAGGGGCATACTGATCAGACAGAGGCATACTGATCAGAAAGAGAGAGGGGCATACTGATCAGAGAGAGAGGCATACTGAGCAGAAAGAGAGATAGAAAGAGAGAGACAGGCATACTGATCAGAGAGAGAGAGAGACAGGCATACTGATCAGAGAGATAGAGAAAGAGAGAGAGACTCATACTAATCAGAGAGAGAGAAAGAGGACACAAATTAATATATACACCAGGGCTGTGGAGTCGGTAAGCCGCAGCTCCAACTCCTGAATTTTATCAGGACCAACTCCAACTCCGACTCCCGACTCAGACTCCTTCATAAATGGGCAGTCATGTACCAGGGGAGTTTTTTTTTATCACACTGGCTCAGCAGTTTCTCCCTAATATATTACATGATCCTGGGGCGACTTATGAAACATACAAAGGATGCAGCCAGTCTCCAGCCTCCATGTCCTGAACTACTCACAACTAGACTAGATGGAGCAGGTGATCTTTTCCTGCTGACAGTCTTCTATGTTTCTAACTAAATATTCACCATACACTAAGAAACACTGCTAACAATGCCAAATACCTGTAATATAGAGGTCAGCCATAGTGATATACAGGGGGTCACACATAGTGATATTATCATAGCTCCCCACTGTCCCGGATTCCGCGGGAAAGTCCCGTTTTCGGGGTGCTGTTCTGCGGTCCCGGAACGGCACCCAGTGTCCCGCATTATATGTGGCCCCAACAAAAAAAACAATAAACCAGTAACTCACCTGTCCGCCGGTCCCAGCAGCTCCTCTCCCGGCAGAGCACGCACTCCCGTCATCCTCCGGGGCGGATAGCGGGGTATACAGACACTGACTGTGCCGGAAGTGACCTGCAGCCTCTATCATGAATTACTTCCGGCACAGTCAGTGTCTGTATACCCCGCTCCCCACCGCCCACCCCGAAGGATGACAGGAGTGCGCGCTCTGCCGGGAGAGGAGCTGCTGGGACCGGCAGACAGGTGAGTTACTGGTTTATTGTTTTTATGGTCAGGCCACACAAATGGGAGGATTGGCTACTATGTGGGGCGCTATATGGGGGGATTGGCTACTATATGGGGCACTATATGGGGAAATTGGCTACTATGTGGGGCACTATATGGGGGCATTGGCAACTATGTGGGGCACTATATGGGGGCATTGGCTACTATGTAGGGCACTATATGGGGGCATTGGCTACTATGTGGGGCACTATGTGGGGGCATTGGCTACTATGTGGAGCATATATGGGGGCATTGGCTACTATGTGGGCACTATATGGGGCATTGGCTACTATGTGGGGCACTATATGGGGGCATTGGCTACTACGTGGGGCACTATATGGGGGCATTGGCTACTATGTGGGGCACTATATGTGGGCATTGGCTACTATGTGGGGTACTATATGGGGGGATTGGTTACTATGTGGGGCACTATATGGGGGATTGGATACTATGTGGGGCACTATATGGGCGGATTGGCTACTATGTGGGGCACTATATGGGGAAATTGGCTACTATGTGGGGCACTATATGGGGGCATTGGCAACTATGTGGGGCACAATATGGGGGCATTGGCTACTATGTAGGGCACTATATGGGGGCATTGGCTACTATGAGGGGCACTATGTGGGGGCATTGGCTACTTTGTGGGGCATATATGGGGGCATTGGCTACTATGTGGGCACTATATGGGGCATTGGCTACTATGTGGGGCACTATATGGGGGCATTGGCTACTATGTGGGGCACTATATGGGGGCATTGGCTACTATGTGGGGCACTATATGGGGGATTGGTTACTATGTGGGGCACTATATGGGGGATTGGATACTATGTGGGCACTATATGGGGCATTGGCTACTATGTGGGGCACTATATGGGGGGATTGGCTACTATGTGGGGCACTATATGGGATTGGCTACTATGTGGGGCACTATATGGGGGGATTGGTTACTATGTGGGGCACTATATGGGGGGATTGGCTACTATGTGGGGCACTATATGGGGGCATTGTCTACTATGTGGGGCACTATATGGGGGCATTGTCTACTATGTGGGGCACTATATGGGGGCATTGTCTACTATGTGGGGCACTATATGGGGGCATTGGCTACTATGTGGGGCACTATATAGGGACATTGGCTACTATGTGGGGCACTATATGGGGCATTGGATACTATGTAAGGGCACTATATGGGGGCATTGGATACTATGTGGGGGATTGGATACTATGTGGGGTACTATAATGGGGGATTGGATACTATATAGGGCATTTTTGGGGGGTTGGATACTGTATAGGGCACTATTCAGTCCGCAGCATGTGGTGACTGTAGGGGAGTGGCTATGGAGGGTTGCTATGGGGGCATGGCTATGGGGGCATGGCTATGGAGGGTCGCTATGTTGGCCGCAGCGCACATGCCCCTCTTTGCTCTTTGCAAAAGTTGGGAGGTATGTGATATAGAGGGGCCAAACATAGTGATATAGAAGGTCACTGTGGGGGCACGCAATAGCACGCACACACACAGCCTACTGCAGCCATAGCATACACCCACAGCCTGCTTCAGCTATAGCACACACACACAGCCTGCTTCAGCCATAGCACACACACACAGCCTGCTGCAGCCATAGCACACACACACAGCCTGCTGCAGCCATAGCACACACACACAGCCTGCTGCAGCCATAGCGCACACCACACACAGCCTGCTGCGGACATAGCACACATACACACAGCCTACTGCAGCCATAGCACGCGCACACACACACACAGCTGCAGCCATAGAACACTGAAGAAAAACACACAATCTTTTCCCAGAGAGAAAACACCACACTGAGGACAGAGGTTACTGCTACACTACTTATGTCTTCTCCTCCTCCTCTATATTACACAGGATATCTTCATATTACACTGCTGCTCATATACAGTCATCCACCAATCAGGAAGAGAACAGCACAGATCTCCCCCCACACAATGGACTCTTCCAGCTCAGAAACAATCTGCCAAATAGTGACCGACAACTTTTCCATGACCCCCCTTATCTAATAGGACCAGTGTCCTATTACTGATATATTCCCCGACCACCCTTATGTAATAGGGCCAATGTTGCTCATAATATATATTCATGAGCAAAACTTGTAAAATACATAACAAAATTCAATTCTACATTTTTTAAAGATTTTTTTAAAGCTGGAGTCGGAGTCGGTACATTTCTTTCCGACTCCAACTCCAGCCAAAGCTAGCTCCGACTCCAACTCCAGCCAAAACTAGCTCTGACTCCACAGCCCTGATATACACACACATATACATACATAATAGATCCTGGAGGACGGCATCTCCTCGTAATGAAGTAGAGCTGCCGTCCTCCAATATCTATTACATGTTGTGAGGTCCGGGAAGGAGTCAAATCTTATGGAACTGTGATCACTGCTTTCTATTTGCATTGAAATATATACAGTATGCAGAGAATCCACAGCACTCCAGCGTAGTGAAAAAGCTCTATAAGCTGTGTTTATTCAGTCAATTCATAGTGCAACACTCCAAACGCTTGAAATGGATTGGATTGAAATATATATATATGAGAGAGGCTTGTGTGTCATCACCGGCTGCTGCTGGTTGTTACTGATGACACCAGAAGTTTTCATACATAAGCCTTAGGCTCTCATGGCCGCTGTCAGAGAATGGGAAGAAGCAGCAAGGACATGGGGATGATGTCTATATATACATGTAGCATGTCCGGTGGGGGGGTGTCTGTGTTCAGTAGTTGATGTTATTGATGGACAGCTCCATGATGAATCCCAGCACTCGGATAAGGTAATCCTTATTGAGGAACTGCCCTTTCCCCTCACAATGCACGGACACCATGGACGCCGTCACCTTTACCAGCTGTGTGGCCAATAAGTGGACTTTAAAGTGTCTGAAGAAATGTGAGTAAAGGCAATGGAATAAAGGGTCAACTTCCTTTACCGTCACCTAGTTCTTTGATTTGTGAATATTTTCCCATAAAGTTTTAAAATACTCTAGCTGATACTGTTTATTAACTGCAACCCTTAGGGCCTGTTCACACTAAAAATCAGCGCCAAAATTCCGTACGGAACCGAATCCTGCCTGCTATCTGTCTGAATGGCAGGGCACGAGCCTCCGCTCTCCGATTAAAGAATTGATATTGACATGAGAGGCACGCAAGCCCTCCAATTCAAACAGATAGCAGTGGGTTGACACAGTAAAAACAACTGAGTGTTTAAGAATAGACTTAATTTGAATTGATGCCGAAGACTCTAAGATTAGGAAGGAGATTCCAGGAATAGATCAACATATTTATAGTTCGTTCAAGGATTCTTCCCGAGAAAATACTTTGTAATGCAGATGGTTTACTCTTCAAATATAAAATCTAATATTGCAACGTCTGTGACCTAAGTCTATATTCAATTGTTTGTCTTGCCTATTGCAAGGTACTCAGGAAAAAAAAAAAAAAAGTCTATGCCTGCATTGAAAATGGCTATGGGATTTTAGGCTGATGCATCGGCGGGGTGAAGTTGGTTATATTTGGGGACAAGTTGGCCTGACTATCTAATTTAGTCCACCAAGCACTTTAATTAAAATTATGGGTTAGGGACGTTTTGTTAAAAATAAGCTTTGTTACATTCCCTTCAAATATTTTCATGTATTTGGCTCAGAGTTCAAACTTGAAAGTGCAGCAGATAAGGAAAAGGGTTTGCGAATGCCCTGGACAGTTCCTAACAAAGACAGAGGTGGCAGCACAGAGCGCTGTGTTAGATTGAAAGAATACATCACGTTCTGCATGCATACAGCAGGTGAAAATGTTGTATGGGCAGAAAAATCAGTTCTGTCCCTGTCAAACGTACACCTGAAAGGATAAAAGCATATTCAGGTGGAATGCCAGAGCCACACAATGGTGGACTCAAGAGAGTGGGAACTTTACCAGGCAACATTCAATGTGATAACTGACAGGTAGGAGTACCGCCTGATAGACCTTGCTGCTTCCTAAATAAAATCCCAGAGACAATCCTTATCTCAGACCTGGGATTGGCCTCTGGCACATACTTTCCCTTCATTTCTTTCCATACCTGCAGTATTAAATGGAAACTGACAGCATGGATATTCATATATTTGTGCTGCCAGTTTCCAGTTACCTATAAAGTGAGCATCTCATAGGTACCTTTGCCTTGTCTTTGTGATCCTGCGTTTTCAGAACAAAATATCTTTATTTCAGACTGACAGTGTCACAGAGGCAGGTCTGTGACACTGTCTGGACCCATCCTGCTCTCCAGATTTAAACGCATTATAGAGTATTTTTATGGAAGATGGCTTTAAATATTTTGCCTTGTTATGTATCAACTAATTTAAAGGGGTAGTGCGGCGCTAAACATTTATTCACAAAATAACACACATTACAAAGTTTGTAATGTATGTTATGTATGTGAATGGCCCCCTTCCCCGTGTTTCCCCCCACCCACACTAGACCCGGATGTGTTGGTGCATTATACTTAGGGGGGCCGGCATGAGGGACGGATGGAGCGGTTCGGCTGGCCTCCCGAAGACGACGTCATTGTCACAAGATGGCGGACGGGGGCTGACACGAATGCAGTAAGTATAAGGCACCAAAACTTCCGGGTCTAGCGTGGGTGGGGGGGAACACAGGGAAGGGGGCCATTCACATACATAACACACATTACAAAGTTACAAAGTTGTATAACTTTGTAATCTGTGTTATTTTGTGAATAAATGTTTAGCGCCGCACTACCCCTTTAACAAAAACCTTGAGATTCTGCAGGAAGAAAATATGGTTGTGATGTCACTCCCCACAAACACTCCTCATCCGTTAAATTTGGATCAAAACACAACACCTTAAGGCTATGGACACACATAGGGGGGGCATTTATTAAGTCCGGCGTTTTTTACGCCGGACTTAAAAATGCCCCCGCAGCTCCGGCGCTACGGAGATTTATGTAGAGGCGGACTGCCTCTACATAAATCCTGTGCGCGCCGGTGCGCACCGCCGAAAACCTACGCCAGCTGAGGACTGGAGTAGGTTTTCGGCGTATATTTGGGCGGAACGGATGGTAAATCGCGCGGACTCTGAGTCCGCGCCCTCCGTTCCGCCCACTACACGCCCCCTTTCCGCCCCCTTGGCGTACTCGGCGGAAAGTGCCGATTTGCGAATATTTTATTCGCAAATCGGCCATTTGCGTATAAAAAAAATACGCAAATCGGCACTTTCCGCCGAAAATCATCCTTTCGCAGGATGATACATGTGGCCCATAGTATTTCTGTCAGTATTTTGCTATCAAAACCAGGAGTGGATTGAAAGCACAGAAAGGCTATGCTCACACACTGATGATATTAAGTGGATGGAAATCATTTCATGACAAATAATTACTGCTATTAAAAAAACAAACAAAAAAAAAACCATTGGTCGTTATTTGCCATTAAATCTCGGCCATCCACTCAATTTCATCAGTGTGTGAACATAGCCTTTCTGTGCTTTTAATCCACTACTGGTTTTGTTTGCAAAATACTGACCAAAATTACTGTGTGGGAACATGGCCTAAGACTATATTCACATATAGTAGGATTTTCGTCAGTCTTTTGGTCATTACAAAAAAAAAAAAAAAAAAATTCAACCAAAACCAGGAGTGGGTGGAAAACATAATCTGTGCAAATTCTAGAGGTCAGAAAAACGGACAGATTTTTTTGGCGATGATTCTGGTGCTTTGGATTTTAGGTGTGAATGGCCCTTGTTTGTGCTTCTAGGAGTGGCGTTTTTGAGGCAAACAGAAGAAATTCCATTGAACTCTATGGGAGATAAATGCCACAGTTTGCAGAAAAAAAATGCCACACCCTCAGCAAGCTGTGTTTTTGAACACCAAAGAGGAGAGAAAAACGCCACAGAAAAAAAACGGCAAGTATGTATGTATACATTATATGCCAGTGACTTACAGCAATCATCTGGCCATAGGCGTTTTTGCTCAAATAAACAGCACATCGCTTTTTGGGCCATTTTGCAGAAATTTAAGGCTGTGTAAAACCAGCCTAACAGAAAAATTAATAAACAAGTAAAACCGCATTCCACAAGGAACAGCTAATCCGTCATCATGGCTGGGAACAAAGGGCAAGGTTGCTATATACTGCTCTACCCACAAGTACATCTGCCAATTACCAATCTGGGTGGTGTAAGCATAACCCCGGAGGCATTCTCTTTTCAGGAGTATAGCTTAGGTTTTCTATAGGAGAAAAAAGACTTTCCTTTTTCCCAATACAGTGGTGCCTTGGATTACGAGCATAATTAGTTCCAGAATCGCACTTGTAATCCGAATCCACTCCTAAACCAAAGCTAATTTTCTCATAAGAAATCATAGAAATGCAGACAATTGGTTCCACACCCCAAAATAATGATTTATTATTCTGAATAACATGTAAAACAGATGAAACAAACTATGAGAAACGGCAGAATATGTGATATTATAAGTTAGTGTACTGTAATGGAGAGGATGGGCTGACAGAGACTGCAGGGAGCATGAAGGAATGACCAGGACATATGTGGGCACATACATGCAGCGCTCTCTGTCTGGGGAGAGAGGGGTTACAGCTATGGAGAGATTACCTCCACAGTCCTGTCCCCTGATGTAAGCCCCAGCCAGAAGTGGATCTGCTATGATTTGGAAGGTGAGGGAGACTTCCTGGGTCATAGTACAGGGCTGTAGACCACGCTGTGCAGACCATGCCCCTTCCCACTTTTGAAAAACTGTGAGCTCTTAAACCAAAATGCTCTTAAACCAAGTTACTCTTAAACCAAGGTACCACTGTATATGCAATATATGTGGTTATCCAGTAGGAAGCTTTAGTGTTGACTTTCAGTGGCTACAAATCTGTTCTGAGAACCTCCCAGTTGCAGGACTAAGTACAGATACAGTGTACTGTATAAGTGGAGTGGAATAAATGCAGTTCCTCCATTATTCTTTGACTGACAGTTCACTGTGCAGTGTACGAAACAAGTTCAGTGGACATTGTCCTTTAAAACTTTTTATATGTTGTAGAAACATGTAACAAGTTTTGAGTGTTTAGACCCTGACTGACCTCTAAGGCTGCATTCACACGTTCCGTGTTCGCTGCGTGAATCACAGACGACAAGGACAATGAATGCCATGTCCTATCCTGGCACGTTGTATCTATATCATGCCGGGAGCAGGAAAACAGCTTGAATCTCCGCAGCTCTTTCACCACAGTGCTGGGGAAATTCAAACAGTTTCCCCCCGATACTGTTACATCATGCAGAGCGGGAAAACAGTTCAGGAAAGGGATTTACGGTGTTATCTGTGATTCATGGAGCGAAAGTGAAATGTGTAAAATGCAGCCTAAGCGTGTTCTCCTCTGGCTCTGTACCACATGGCCAAGATGGTCTCATAATTCAAGTCTAAGGGACAGCGCTCAGGAAGAAGTACTCAGCCGCACACTTCTCTCACCACTTGTTCTAGAGATCGGTTGGGGTCTTTACACCAACAAAAAATTTAAAGATAAACTCACCTTTTCCCATTCCCATACCAAGCAGTAGGTCTTTTCCATGCTGGACACGGCCTACAGCAGGCAGTGCAATGCAGTACATGCACACATTTGATGGGCGGGGAAGGGTGTCAGGACCCCTGGCCCACAGACTGCATACTGGGACCTCCCATCAAAAAAAGAACAGTGAAACAGGAACTCATTTGCCATAGAAATTTAGAGGACTCCTCTACATCATTGCAGAAGACAACTCTGGACCATAAGGGCCTATTCACACTGAGTAATAGTGGCGGAATTTCAGGCGGAGCCTGTGCCGCAGATGCCACTTGAAATTTAGCCTGTCCTATTGTTTCAATGGGATTTCTCGTCCGTCTCTGCACTCCGCCCAAAGAATTGACATGTCAGTTCTATAAGTGGAGAGCAGAGGCGCATGAGACATCCCATTGAATCAATGGGACAGGTGGAATTTCAATCGGCATCCACGGCACAGGCTCCGCCCTAAAATTCCGCCACTTTTACTCAGTGTGAACGGGCCCTAAATAAGAACTGAAGAATAACAAAAGACAAAGCAGGGGAAGAGGCAGCCAGAAATATGTGAAATGGGAAGGATGTTACCTTCATACCATATATCCTGCCACATAAGAATTTAGTAAGAAGAGAACAAGATTTAACAGGGTATGACTATTTTAGTCATAACAGATGGAACTACCCATCACAATGTGGTGACCATGAAAGCAGCCAAGTTGGTTGTTTTTTTGCCGTTTCTGTATCTCCCATAGAAGTGAATGGGATTAACAGAAATGTCCCAGCACAGGTGTGCCATTGCTGTTCTGTTCTCTTAGGGTATGTGCACACTATGGAATCGCTGCAGATCACCCACAGTTTGCGGCTGCGCGCATCTTTGCTGGTCCCATAGGCTTCATTGTATGGTTTAGCAGATTCCACCATCTGCCCGAAGAATGAGAAAGTTCATACTTCGGGCGAATGGCGGAATCTGCCAAACCATGCAATGAAGCCTATGGGACCAACAAAGATGCGTGCGGACGAGCTGCGGAATCTGCGGCAGGGGATCCGCCGGGATTCCATAGTATACACATACCCTTATATGCGGGTAAAAGAGGCTGAATTTACCAGCGGATTCCGCTCAATATTCGGCCTATTTCTTGATGGGATTTCCCTTGCGTTTCTCCGCTCATAAAATGAACGTTTCATCCCAAAAGAAAGCCAGGCAAAGCATATGTGTGACAGGCTTCTGGCTGGGGAGTCCATTGACACATCTCCTCTTATAGGTAAGATAGGGCGCCCACAATCCACACAGTACGGAGCTGGCAGCAGTGGACGCCTTTGCTCAGAAATACGGAAGCCTCGGGTTCTGCGAATCTCAAGTACAGCACAGGACTCACCTGGCTGAGCACCGTACACACAGCTGACACAACACACCACACCCATATGATGACGTAAAACCTGGGAAACAGGAGAGAAGCCTTGCACGCCCCGCCCCTAACCCCACCCTATTCCCGCCTACTCTCAAGCATCCAATCACGAACTGTCAATGGGACAAAACGAGCTTGTCGCTATCCTCCCGCCTCCTTTCCCCAGTGTGTTTATTCTGATTGGCTGCTGTCCGAGGATTGACGCTCCAGCCCACCAATGGCAGCTTGTGACATCTTGTGCACTCTGATAGTGTCACAGGCTGCTCTGCGCAGGGGACAGAGGGGGACGATCGTGGAAGCCGCAGCGAGTCCGTGGTAATGTACTCATGTTGTTTATCTTTGGCCATAGGACTTGCTGTCAGTGACAGGAAGACCCTCTGCCGCAGTGATGCCCTCATAGTACAATGACCGCAGTGCTGTAGGTGTCCGGGTTTTATGTGACACAATAGGGGAATCTCTTTTATTTACATAGATGAGTGACGTTTTGGCGTATCTATCTAAGGGCTGCTCTCATTGTTGCAGAGGGAGGCGGCAGCAGCATTCTCCAGCAGTGCAACATGTATGCAACTTTTTTTTCGTGTTCCTGTCACTTTAAGAAATTTTTGACATGTCACACAGTTATGTACAACGTTCTGATTGGTCAGTGTCTGCGTGATTGTTAGAGCTGGTAGAAGTGCATGGCTGAGCTTCCATCTCCCTGGATCATGTCACTGCCCATCTGGCTGCAGGTGACAGGGTGACTATTGGGAGTTCATGTTTTGTATCTCCAAGGCACCGACATATCAGCAAAGATCGGCTGCAGACATATCTGTGCTCAGATCGGTTCAGGCCCCAGTCACTTCAGTCACTACAGTCCAGCACTTAGAAAATGACGCAAACGTAGTCGCTGATTATTGTCAGATCATTGAATCAGAATGGCGATGTATCCGCCTTTCAGAGGAACAAAATGTGAGCTGAACCCTGCCTGTCTCCAGCAGTGAGGAAACAAGCAGTGAGACGGGAGCGAAGCACATAGCCGTGGGCTTCTCCCAACTTCCTAACAGTTTCAGCCTTTGCGGCTTTGGATGGGATGTCAGATGCAAAGGATGAAGCTTCCTGCTTCTGGCATTCTCCTCTGAGGAAGATCCAGTTTGATGGTTATATGTAAATCTGACCTGAAGTGACCCTTCAACACACCCATAATAGACTAGATGGCAGATAGTAAGCGTTTGTATTTAAAGGTACTGCACAGAATACAATATTGTTCAGATATTAACTTATAATTTCAAAGTAACAAAAAGTGCATATACCCAATGTATCACAGTCTGATATTCACCTGTAGCGCCATCATCCCATTGTGGTATGCAAACGTTTATTCCCACACTTCATGATTACTGATGAGCGAACGCGCCGAAACCTTTGGCAACGCTCCATATTTGACTCCTGGTGGCAGCCTTAGGGCTGACAGGAAATATGGCTACACCCTATGGCCAAATCTTTGTTTTCCAGGACACCCTAGAGCTCTATCCAATTTCAGCAGCCAGCACTTATCAAATGCTGCCTGCTCAGAAGAACCCGACTGTGCCCAATGTTTGCGCAACTCTATTTGATATGTTGGCTCATGCTGGGCTTATACTGCAGCCCTGTATAAGGTGCAAGCAGCCAAATATGTGAACACTACAGAATCCCGACAGAACACCAGTCGCAGATTCTGCAGCTCGCACCACGCGCAATTCACTCCCACTTAATTCTATAGTTTGCCATATTCTGTCACCCAAAGAATGAGCGGGTTGCTGCCCGTGCGGGGGGGGGGAACACACACACTCCGTTACAGGCCTTCCATGTCCGTGTTCCCACACAGCAGTATTGCTCAGTATTTTGGTCAGTATTTTGCAACCAAAACCAGGAGTTGATTGAAAACACAGAAAGGATCTGTTCACACACTGTTGAAATTGAGTGGATGGCTGCCATTTAATGGCAAATAACATCCGTTATTTCAAAACAGCAGCCATTGTTTTTAAGTAACGGCTGTTATTTGCCATTAGATGGGGCCATCCACTCAATTTCAACAGTGTGTGAACATAGCCTTTCTGTGTTTTCAATCAACTCCTGGTTTTGGTTGCAAAATACTGACCAAAAATATTGAGCAATACTGCAGTGTGGGAACATGGCCTAAGAATATGTTTGACAGTTGCTATGAGGCTATGATTGACAATCACTAAAATTTATTTTGTCAATTTTAGTGTTTCCAAACCCTGTTGGTTGATGAACGGGAAGTCTTGCATTTTATGTGCCAGCATTTAAAGGGGTGTTCTGCTCAAACATAACTTTTGACATGTTGCTGCCCATGGTGAGACTAACAATTCCTACCATACATGTTGTTATCTATTCAGTATCCCTCTCCCAGTTCTCAGCTGCTGCTTTCTGCTGAAGACACAAAAATCTGTATGTGAGCTTTTCTATCTGTCTCCCCCTCCTCTCCCTCCCTTCCGAGACGGTTGATGTAAACAAGTCCCTGACTGGCTTTATCTGCAACTTTGTAGCTTCTTTGTAATGCTAGGAGGGTTGTTCTGAGGTCAAGTTGCTGATGGACTCACTTTGATTAATCCACATGGCATTACAAAGTTGCAGATAGGGGATTGTTTACATCAGCCATCTAGGAATGGAGGTGGCAGGAGGGGGAAATGGAGAGAAAAGCTCACACACAGAGTTTTGTGTCTTCAGCAGAAAGCAGCGGTTCAGGACTGGGAGAAGGAGACTGGAAACATAATAACAAGTATGCAAGGAATTGTTAGTCTCACCATGGGCAGCAACATATCAAAAGGTATGTTTGAGCGGAATACCCCTTTAAATCATCTCTAGTAACCCGCACATCTTCCTGTGTAAATGGAAATGTGCGGTCGACTATAAATGAAGTTAGCAGGCTGCACAATTGATTGAGCCTTGAGCTTGATAAAACCCTATTGGTTTCCATTGTACTGTAATTAGTTGTGGAGTATTAGCGGATTCAGCAATCAAAATTTCATAATTAATATGAGATGTGTAGCCTTAGTTTTTAGCTCAACCATCCCTCATTTTCTTCTTTGTAATGCTGGGAGGGTTAATCACAGCAACTAAGTTCACTAGCAACTTTACCTCAGAATGACCCTTCCAGCATTACAAAGAAGCTACAATGTTGCAGATAAAGCCTGCCAGGGACTTGTTTACATCAGCAGTCTCAGAAGGGAGGGGGAGGAGGGGTGACAGAGAGAAAGACTCACACACAGATTTTTGTGTTCTTCAGCAGAAAGCAGCAGCTCAGAACTGGGGGAAGGAGACTAAATAGACAATAACAAGTATCAAAGGAATTGTTAGTCTCATCATGAGAATAGAAAATAAATCAGGCGATACCTTTTAGAGGCTATATAACAAAAAGGGACATTCAGCGCAATCGATACTACCCTATATGCTATGGCTAATAGTGAGAGCTATCAATGGCTACCAGTGGTAATGAAAGATATCAGTACCTGTAGCGTGCTTCTGTTTTCGTCCGTCAGTGTAACAATGTCCGCAATGGAAACTTCACTACTGGAAGTGGATGTGTTAGTATTCTTGGTATGATCACCACAAGATGATGTCGTATAGTCCGTTTTGGGTAATGCTGTATAGTGTGTTTTGGAGGTACTCCACAATGAAACCCAGTAGTCCGATTGATACTTCCCAGGAGATTCGGTGACATCACTCTCTGTACGGATCCTCAGTTGGGCCAAAAATCTATGCGTTTTAGCAACTATCACTGTTGCCCTTGTCAGGATTATCCTTAACGATCCTTAATCCTGACAAGGGCAACTGTTATAGTTGCTGAAACGCATAGATTTTTGGCCCAACTGAGGAGCTGTACAGAGATGTTGGTCCAGGTCTGCTTTTTCTGAGCAGATACGATTGTAGCGAATAGCCTGGCTGTATATAATAGATTGTTTTGTATGTTTAGGATGGAAGCTGTCGCTTCTCAGGTAAGCAGTTTGGTCTGTCGGTGTGCGGCATATTGATGTAAATATCCATGCCAGCTTCATATCGGCCTATGTGTGACCTGTTCTAGCTATGAAGGCCATTAATTGCTATTAGGCCATTAATCTGACAACAAACAGATAGCAACAAGAGCTTACCATCCTCTTGTCACGCCTCACAAGCTTTAGTTTATTGACCTGTTGTAAATAGCAGACTCCGTGTATATTGCATTTTGTTATTTTTGAAGTTTCTAAAATCCTTTGATGAGCTCTGCCTAGTGTGTATATACAGTGGGGAAAAAAAGTATTTAGTCAGTCACCAATAGTGCAAGTTCCACCACTTAAAAAGATGAGAGAGGCCTGTAATTGACACCATATGTAGACCTCAACTATGGGAGACAAAATGAGAAAACAAATCCAGAAAATCACATTGTCTGATTTTGTAAGAATTTATTTGCAAATTATGGTGGAAAATAATTATTTGGTCAGTAACAAAATTTCATCTTAATACTTTGTTATATATCCTTTGTTGGCAATGACAGAGGTCAAATGTTTTCTGTAAGTTTTCACAAGGTTGGCACACACTGTTGTTGGTATGTTGGCCCATTCCTCCATGCAGATCTCCTCTAGAGCAGTGATGTTTTGGGGCTGTCGCTTGGCAACACGGAATTTCAGCTCCCTCCAAAGGTTTTCTATAGGGTTGAGATCTGGAGACTGGCTAGGCCACTCCAGGACCTTGAAATGCTTCTTACGAAGCCACTCCTTTATTGCCCTGGCGGTGTGCTTTGGATCATTGTCATGTTGAAAGACCCAGCCACGTTTCATCTTCAATGCCCTTGCTGATGGAAGGAGGTTTGCACTCAAAATCTCACGATACATGGCCCCATTCATTCTTTCATGTACCCGGATCAGTCGTCCTGGCCCCTTTGCAGAGAAACAGACCCAAAGCATGATGTTTCCACCCCCATGCTTTACAGTAGGTATGGTGTTTGATGGATGCAACTCAGTATTCTTTTTCCTCCAAACACGACAAGTTGTGTTTCTACCAAACAGTTCCACTTTGGTTTCATCAGACCATAGGACATTCTCCCAATACTCTTCTGGATTATCCAAATGCTCTCTAGCAAACTTCAGACGGGCCCGGACATGTACTGGCTTAAAGGGAACCAATCAGCCCGTTTGAGCTGATATGGTTCCCTTGAGCATTGTATAAAGCACCTGGAGCGGCCCCGACACGTACCGGCCGCGGCCGCAGCAGGTGCTTTATAACAGAGAAAATGACTTTTATTCCCCGGCTCGCGACTAGATACGAGTGGGGAAGTAGTCATGGTGGGCGGCTCCCCGCTCGTATCTAGTCACTGCGCTCTGCCTGTCAGCGCGCTCAGAGGGGATGATTGACAGGAAGAGAAGTCCTTTACTAGCCTCTCTGCCTGTCAATCATCCCGCCGAACGCACTGACAGGCAGAGCGCAGTGACTAGATAGGAGCGGGGAGCCGCCCAGCATGACTACTTCCCCGCTCGTATCTAGTCACGAGCCGGGGAATAAAAGTCATTTTCTCCGTTATAAAGCACCTGCTGCGGCGGCGGCCGGTACTTGCCGGGGCCGCTCCAGGTGCTTTATACAATGCTCAATGCTCAAACGGGCTGATTGGTTCCCTTTAAGCAGTGGGACACGTCTGGCACTGCAGGATCTGAGTCCCTGGCGGCGTAGTGTGTTACTGATGGAAGGCTTTGTTACATTGGTGCCAGCTCTCTGCAGTTCATTCACTAGGTCACCCCGCATGGTTCTGGGATTTTTGCTCACCGTTCTTGTGATAATTTTGACCCCACGGGGTGAGATTTTGCGTGGAGCCCCAGATCGAGGGAGATTATCAGTGGTCTTGTATTTCTTCCATTTTCAAATTATTGCTCCCACAGTTGATTTCTTCACTCCAAGCCTATTGCAGATTCAGTCTTCCCAGCCTGGTGCAGGGCTACAATTTTGTTTCTGGTGTCCTTTGACAGCTCATTGGTCTTCACCATAGTGGAGTTTGGAGTCTGACTGTTTGAGGGTGTGCACAGGTGTCTTTTTGGGCTATGTTCACACTACGTAAGTTTCCGGCCGTAGCGCATTCCGTGAATAAGCGTCCGGAGACTTACGTAGTTTGCGTACAATGGAAAGTATACGATGTACGGCTGCACAGTTCACACTACGTACCAACTTACGCCCGGATCGTACGCGGCACCGTAAAAAATGAACCAGACCATTGTTTGAGGACGAAAATGCCATAACTTACGCCCGTAGCGTTACATGCAGTCCCGTACATAGTGGTGATTTCTTCATTTTTGCAGCTTTTTGTGCCGATCCAAAAGGTTCTGTGGGGTGTCCGGGGCTAGGCGAAGATTTCCAAGTAAAAGACCGCTGTCAGATCGCTACGTAAGGCGCTCGGGAAGCGTAAGTAGACTACGGGCGTAAGTTCGCGGTCCGTACGTAGCCGGCCGCAAGTAGCGTAAATCTCCGGCCGGAGTTTACCGCGTATATGTCCAGCCGCGAAAATATACGCAGTGTGAACATAGCCTTACTGGGTTCACACTACGTATACTTCAGTCAGTATTGTGGTCCTCATATTGCAACCAAAACCAGGAGTGGATTGAACACACAGAAAGGCTCTGTTCGCACAATGTTGAAATTGAGTGGATGGCCGCCATTTAATGGCAAATATTTGTTGTTATTTTAAAACAATGGCTGTTAATAGCCGTTATTTACTGTTATATGGCGGCCATCCACTCAATTTCAACATTGTGTGGACAGAGCCTTTCTGTGTTTTTAATCCACTCCTGGTTTTGGTTGCAATATGAGGACCACAATACTGACTGAAATATACGTAGTGTGAACCCAGCCTAAGTATACTGATAAGTTTAAACAGGTGCCATTACTACAGGTAATGAGTGGAGGAAAGAGGAGACTCCTATGGTGCGTTCACACGAAACGATAATTGGCCCGATCATACGATTAACGATGTCGGAGTAACGATTTTTTTTTCATAACAATCAGCGTTTAGACGGTACGATATATCGTACGGAAAAATCGTTTTGCGATCGTTTTGCGATCGCACGCCCGCAGCCCGCCCCACCGCTCGCAGCCCGGCCCCACGGTCAACCGCAGCCCCCTGCCCTGCCCCGATTGCCACCCGTGCTCCCCCGATCGCCGCCGCTCTGATCGCCACCCCCGCCGCCCCGATCGCCGCCCCGTCCGCGAGCATACGTTACCTGCTCCGCGTAGCAGGTCTTCAAAATCCCAGACTCCCCTCTTCAGTGCATTGATTGGCTGAAGAGGTGAGCCGGGAATTCCAAACGGCTCCTCTTCAGCCAACCAGTGCTCCTCTTCAGCACTGATTGGCTGAAGAGGAGCCATTTGAAATTCCCGGCTCCCCTCTTCAGCCAATCGGAGCGGCGGCGGGGGTGGCGATCGGGGTGGCAATCGAGCCGACGCAGGGGGCTGGGCAGCGGGCGGCCGGACTATCGCGCGACGACTGTTTACACGGAACGATCGGCGTATTTTTTGCGAGCGGTGAACGACGATTTGATAACATGTTGAAAGATCAAAATGAACGATTTCTCGTTCGTCGTTTGATCGTTTGCTGCGATTATCGTTCGAATTCGATCGTTATCGCGCAAATTCGCACGATAATCGTTACGTGTAAACGCACCATAAAAGAAGAAGTTACAGGTCTGTGAGAGCCAGAAATCTTGATTGTTTGTAGGTGACCAAATACTTATTTTCCACCATAATTTGCAAATAAATTCTTACAAAATCAGACAATGTGATTTTCGGGATTTGTTTTCTCATTTTGTCTCTAATAGTTGAGGTCTACCTATGGTGTCAATTACAGACGCCTCTCATCTTTTTAAGTGGGAGAACTTGCACTATTGGTGACTGACTAAATACTTTTTTTCCCCACTGTAAGGGCCCTATTCCACCGGACGATTATCGTTTGCATAATCGTTAACGATTAACGATCTCAAACGACCGCTATTGCGAAAGACCTGAAAACGTTCACTCATTTCCATGGAACGATAATCGTTACTTATGATCGTAATTGCGATCGTTTTTATTCGCTATTTATTCTCTATTGCATTCGTATCTATTGCGAACGACCGAACGATGTCTTATTCAATGCGAACGATTTGCGAACGAGCAACGATAAAAATAGGTCCAGGTCTTATAAAGCGATCAACGATTTCTCGTTCGGTCGTTAATCGTTAACTGCATTTCAACCGAACGATTATCGTTTAGATTCGAACGATTTAACGATAATCTGAACGATAATTGTCCGGTGGAATAGGGCCCTAAGTCTGTGATTTTTTTCAGTTTTGTATAACATCTTGTCTGATGAAGGGAGCTAGACTCTCGAAAGCTTACAACCAAATATACTCAGTTAGCCTCTAAAAAGTATCACCTGATTTCTTCTCTATTCTACTGATTTCTTTGGTTAACACGGTACAACAATACTCTACTACTCTCATCATGGGCAGCAACATATTAAAAGTTATGTTTGAGCCGAATACCCCTGTAATGCAAAGGAAAAATATGTTTAAAAAGTTGCAAGGCCCCTATACACTAACAGTCTATAGCCTTGCTGCCTCTTTTTAGCTGATCAGGCGTACAGTAGCTCTATACTTGTGGTAGTGGCCGTACCTGCGCAGCTCATCCTAATTACTTGGATGCTACAATATCGTATGTCTGAAGCTGGACCTGGTAAATGAACAAGAGTCGGTACCGGCATTGTGGCCGTTTTAATTGGCTGATCAACAGGGATTCTGTTGTTTGACTTGTACCAATCTGGTATCTGTAGCCTGTATAACAGAACAGTGATGCTTCTTATATTCATTATCTTGATAACTGCTTGTCCTTGCAGTGCTGGCATTTTATATTTTGTTAATTTGACTATAATGTAATAAATATTTTTGTTTTCTATTTACTCACATTAATTTACAAGGTTTTCCCTCTTTTTACGGTAGTACTGACGGGTAGCTTAGGCTTGTGGTCTCAACATGAGCCAGTGGGAGGCGATATTGAGGCTAACTGGTGCATTCCAAGAGCAAGCCTTGGCTGTCTACAACCAAGAAGTTGTTCCACTGGTGGTGCGGCAGTGCCTAGCTGTATGGATCGAATCACAAGACTGGTGAGTGAGCGGAAAAGTTCATGTGTAGACATTAGTGAAATTTATTCTTTTGTTTGCTTTTTTACCCAATGTTAAAGTGCCTGCCTGTTCCACAATGTTCTGTATAATTTACTCACATCACTTTTTGTTGCCAATGGGGCTTTTGGCCAAAGTGTCTTTGTCATTTGAAAAGTGTTTGAAATGTCACAAGATTTGATTGGTCAGGGTCTGGGGGTTCAGACTCCCACAATCTCTCATATGAACACATGGTTATGCTCTTCACTTCCTAGCTTGTAGAGATCTCCACCATGCTGCATAAGACAAGCTCCATTATATGTCTGTGGAGCTCATCTATGTTAGCGAACTCCATATAGTTCTTACCTTTTACAGTGTTAAAGGCCAGTTCCCTAAAGCCCCTATTTCACGGGTCGTTTAGAGGAGCAAACGAGCGCTCTCAGCTGCCGCCGCTATTCAACATGGCACCAGCGAGCGGGTGAGTGCGGGAGGGGCGGCGGGGAGCTGCGGGGGGGTTGCCCGGGTGATCGCTGATCGTCCGGGCAGCCCATAGGATACAGTAGCATCTGCTGCTGATGCTCCTATTCAACGGAGTGACGGCAGCAGATTGTTGCTGTATCAGTCGTTTGTTTTTCAACATGTTGAAAAACAAGCGACTGCAACGATCAGCCGACATAAACAATGTCGGCTGATCGTTGCACTCTATTCCACGGCACGATTATCGTCCGTAGCGGCCGATATCGGCCAAATACGGACGATAATCGTTCCGTGGACTAGGGCCTTTAGTGGGGCTTGTTGGAGCAGAGACTGGGATTCTGGTAGGCCATTATCATTTAGATAAACAGCAAGATTTATAAGGGGGAATTTATCAAGGGCTTTGCGCCTATTTTGGGGTGAGTAATTGAATTTTTTGCCTATTTTTGGTCTAATTTCTATTTATGAACCAGTATTCGACGGGTGAATATTTTTTAGATGCAACTTTTTGAAAAAAATCTGCCTGTTTTGAGTATTCACCCAAAAGTTCGCATAATCCGGGATTAGCGCCCAATTTATATTACGGAGACTATGGACAGGGAAGCCCTTTAGTAGAGTGTTTCCCTGCCCGGCATGATGTATCAATATCAAGCCGGCAGTGGGGAAACAGTCTGAATCTCTGCAGCACTGTCATGACACAGCCATGCAGCTTTATCATTACAGTGCTGCAGAGATACAAAAAGTTTCCCCACTGCCTGCTTGATATTGATACATAATGCCGGGTGGAGAAACACTCCATTACAGGGCTTCCCTGTCCGTAGCCTCTGTAATATAGGGGATGTGGGAATGAGCCTTGTCCCGTGTGGTGGGGGCCTGACCACTATTTTGCCATTATTTTCTGGTGTAGAAGAGAGCAGCTGTAAAATTAGTTTGAGTGGCACATTTTTTAAGTTTCTTGAAGGATCCTGTCTATTCAGATGTTTATCTTTGTCAGATATTTGACAGGCTTAGATGCCATGATCAATAGCATCCAAAGGATTAAGAAACCAAAATCTAAGTTACCTTATATTCCAGCCTTTGCAATGGAGCCTTGGCTATACGTACATCCTGACTGTTAGGTATAGCGGAAGTCTTTTCGCTATACCAGGGGGCTGCCAAATTGGTAAAGTGGTGTGGCAGCTGCAGCCTGTCTGTGAGTATCAACCAAACACATGAGACCAAGCCAGTGTTCACGCTGATTCTGTTTATTATAAGAACATAATATCTTATTTTAATCATATCTTAACATGAGACCATCAAAAGGTAGGAGGAGGAGAAGGAGGACACAGGAGTACGACACAGGTTTTTCAAACATCCTACATACCGTATTTTCCCGCGTATAAGATGACTTTTTAACCCTGAAAAATCTTCTTAGAAGTCAGGGGTCATCTTATATGCCGGGTACGGGGGGCTCAAAAATGGCTGCATCCCCACCGTATGGGGCGACCACTATAAAAAAAACAAAAAAAAATACATTTAACTCACCTGGGGCCTGTTCCCGGCATCGGCATGCCTCCCGTAACGTTCCCTGCGCAGAAAGTGTGCCGTACATTACCTGCGCCAGAGACGGAGATCGCGGAACCTCTTCCGGGCAGCTGAGCATATCATCAGAGAGGCTCGGAGACGCTCGGCTGCCGGGAGAGCTTCAGGAGAATGAGAGAGGTGCCGGAGGTTCCCGAAGCTCTCCCGGCAGCCGAGCGTCTCCGAGCCTCTACAATGAGACGTTCGGCTGCCCAGGAGAGGTTCTGCAATCTCCGGCGCAGGTACGGTACGGGAGGCGTGCCGATGTCTGTAATGGGCCCCAGGTAAGTTAAATGTTTTTTTGTTTTTTGTTTTTAATTTAGCTGCAGTTAACTCCTGTCTGACTGCAGCAGGGCTGCCTGAAAATACGGCAATACGTCATGGCATCAGTCTCCAACCTCTCTAGCTGTTATCTATTTGCGAAGACTCCCAGTCCAGACCTTGAATTAAAGTAAAGAGCATAAAATAACAAAATTCTCATAGCCATAAAACAACATAGTTAGTAACTATGTTTTATGTATACTTGTGTTACACAAAGCAAGTATACATTTTAAGAATATAACACAGACAAAATGGTCTCTCAACTCCACACTGCGCTGTAAATATAAACCACAATGTGGGCCAGGGTGAAGTACAGCTCATCATTTGTATGAAGCAAAGAATTTTTACTTCTTGCTGAAACAATTTTTGTGGTTGCAAAGCTTGGCATTTAGTTGGAGAATTGTGCAATGAATGTCATGAGAGGTTGACTATTGTAATTCAAAGCAGTTGTGTAGCATGAAACTACTGAAAACCATTATTTTCTGAGGATTATAAGAATAGCATAGCATATAATAAATACTTTAAGCAAATGCACCATTTTTACATCAATGGACTGGTTCCAGCGCAGGGATGACATAGTAACATAGTAACATAGTAAATAAGGTTGATAGAAGACAAGAGTCCATCAGGTTCAACCTAGGGGAACCCTACTGTGTTGATCCAGGGAAGGCAAAAACCCATGTGAGGCAGACAACAATTGCCCCACCACAGGGAGAAAACTCCCCCCCGACTCCAATGGCAACCAGAATAATCCCTGGATCAACATATCACCGGAAATCTAATGCCCATAACTTGTAATATTATATTGTTCAAGAAAAGCATCCAGGCCTCCCTTGAACTTATTTAATGAATCGGCCATGACAACATCATGTGAGTTCCACAGTCTTACCGCTCGTACAGTAAAGAACCTGCGTCGATGCTGATGATAAAATCTTCTTTCCTCTAGATGAAGAGGATGCCCCCTTGTCATGGTTACAGTCCTAGGAGTAAAAAGATCACTACAAAGATCTCTGTACTGTCCATTCATATATTTGTACATTGTGATCAGATCGCCCCTAAGATGTCTTTTTTCTAGTGTAAATAACCCCAAGCTTGTTAACCTGTCCTGGTACTGTAAACCACCCATTCCCTTAATGACCTTTGTTGCCCTCCTCTGCACCCACTCCAGTTCAGCTGTGTCCTTCTTATATACCGGTGCCCAAAACTGTACACAGTATTCCATGTGTGATCTGACCAGTGATTTATAAAGAGGCAAAACTATATTCTCATCTTTAGCATCATTAAACTCATTAAACTTCATTTGCCATTTCACCGCCCAAGCCTCTAGCTTCTCCAAATCCCTCTGTAATATGATATTATCATCCTCTGTGCTGATTACTTTACCCAGTTTAGTATCATCTGCAAAAATGGAGATTCTACTCTGTAGCCCCTCAACAAGATCATTAATAAAAATATTAAAAAGAAGTGGACCCAACACTGACCCCAGTCTTTTTTTTTTTTTAACTGCAGCCTGGTTACTGCGTGCAAGGTCGGTCTATTCCCGGGCACTGGCCTGGCCTGAAGCACTGGAGGCGGACCCGCCGGCCCCCAGTGTGATAGAACCCCCTCCCCTCTGTGACCTGGCTGCATTGAGTCTATAGGAGCTCATCACATAGTGGAGGGCTGATCATCACACTGGGGGCCGGCTGGTCTGCCTCCAGTGCTTCAGGACCGCGGCATCGGCATCCCCGTGCTGGCACCAGTCTATTGATATAAAACTCTTAAAGCGATCTGATAATACGTTTCGGAACATGTAAAGTTTTTTAAAGTGACGGGGCACTTTAAAAAAGCAGCAGAGTTGATTCTGATTCTAAGCAACTCTCAATAAATGTAATAAGCTTTCACTTCCCCATTTCTTTAGTACTATGTACCGATTCCCGTCCCTATCCCCTTCCTACACATTTATCAAAATCTCAACAGCCATTTTTACTACTACTGTTGGCAGTGACTGTATCTTACAGAGCAATAAAGGATCAGGCAAGTTGAAATCCAACTCCTATGTAATCAGCGGTTCTCAACCGGGGTGCCGCAGCAGAGAACCCGTCAGGAGTACCGTGGGATCCCGGTGTGAATTGTGACACTGTCACTTTAAGCATCCCTAGAAGCTGTGGCCGTGCAGCCTCTAGGGGTGCACCATGATATTCTGCCCGCTTATTCTAATGCAGGGTGAGCAGGCTAAACATTGAAGTGAACAGAATATAGGAGCAGGAACTGTCAGCGTCCTGCTCCTACATTCAATCCCATAGGCTGCTGGAACTTCATGCCTGCAACTTATGGGATGCCAGGACGTGATCTCCAGCAGGCGTGATGACATGATGTCATTAGACCTACCAGAGGATACATCCCTGCAGCACAAAGCCATGAGCCAGAAGAGAAAGAAGAGCTGCTCCCTGCATCCACACAGCCCGGATTAGGTTAAATGGTGCAAAGCGGGTGGGGGCTTAGTAGTATGACTGGCATAGCATGGAGGACGTTATTACTATGAGGGGCACAGTATCTGGAGTATTATTACTATGCATTGCTATATTATTAATATTGCTGAGGGGAACAGCATGGGGGCATTATTACTATGAAGTACACAGTAGGGGGTACATTATTACTATGGAGGGCACAGCAAGGGGAACATTCTTACTATGGAGGGTACAACAGTGGACATTTTTATTATAAGGGGCACAGCAGGAGCATTATTACAAGGGGGCACAGCAGGGGCATTATCACTTTGGGGGAACAGCAGGGGGACATTATTACTATGGAGTGTGCTTCAGGGGCATTATTACTATACGGGCACAGCAGGAGGCATTATTATTGTATGGGGGCGCAGCAGGAGGCATTATTAGTATATGGGGGCATGGCAGGAGGCATTATTATTATATGGGGGTACACAGCAGGCAGAATTATTAGTGTATATAGGGGCACAGCAGGAGACATTATTACTATATTGAGGGCACAGTAGGGGGCATTATTAGTATATAGGGGACATTATTCCTATATAGAGAAGAGCAGGTGGTATTATTGTATGAGGGGCACAGCAGGGGGCATTATTAGTATATGGGGGAGCAGCAGGGGATCTAAAATACAGGGGCAACCCACAAACCTACTCGCTTAACTGCACATAACACCAAACAGCGCAGTTACTACTGTTTTGGAGCCTATAGGAGGGAGAAAGGAAATAAAATTGCTAGATGCTTGTCTGGCAAGTTCTAGAGAGATAGCTGGAAGAAATCCTGGTGGTCTGGGCCAGATGGAGAGGAAAAGGAAAGCGAAAACTTCAGAGTGTTAAATTAGCTTTTTCTTGCTGGTATAATTTACTGTGTTGTATCTCACAACTATACAGCTGGTTTTGTTTTTTAAGTAATAGAACTGTGCGCTGTATTCATGCCAATGGGCAATAACATTGTGTAATTCTTTTAAATCCACATGACAGGAGGCTGGCAGCAACTGTCCAGCAGTTGGCCAATGTTTTGTTCCAGAATCTTTTTGAACTTCTGGACATGCAGTACAGCCGCGCTACAGAGTCTAAGGAAATACTGGAGGCAAATACTATCCGCAACTTCAAGATGAAAGTACAGGTAGTATTTTTTTTTCCATTTTAGTTTTGTTCTAGATACCATCTAAAAATTCAGAACACCACAGGTATACATATGATTCATGTTATCTTCATATGTCTGTACAAAATTCAAGTGTATACAACGCCAAAGCTACAGCATAACAATTCTGTAGTTTAGTAATATCTTGAGGAGTTTTATTTACCCCATGTTTGTGGAGAATGTTTGCCAGTGTGTGGGGAAATCTCCTATAACATATGGCAAGTATCCTTAACCCCTTAGCGACCCATGACGTATCTGATACGTCATGGTGCCGCGGGGGGTGTTCAGAGCGGGGTCCCAGCGGGACCCCGCTCTGAACAGCGCTGATCCCGGCTGACATGTGTAGCCGGGCAGTGCCTCTATTAGCCGGCGCGGGTCCCGCGCCGGCTAATCAAGCCTCTAAGTGCAGCTGTCAAACCTGACAGCTGCACTTAGAGGCTTCAGACCTCGCGTCCCTGGTGTCTAGTGGGACGGATCTCGGGGGGGAGATCCGTTCTTCTGCCCGTGCCGGGCCTCAGCGTCGGAATGACGCTGATCCTGGCTCGGCAATAGATTGCTATAGCCTGCAGCAGGCCATAGCAATCTATGACCGATCTCATCGATCTTTGCTGTGTATATACACAGCATTGATCTCTATGAGAGATCAGTGCTGTTTATATACAAGTCCCCCAGGGGGACTTCTAGTAACAGTAAAAATAAAAGTAAAAATGTTTTTTTTATTAATAAAAAAATCCCCTCCCCTATTAAAAGTCCAAATCACCCCCCTTTTCCCATTTTATAAATATAAATAAATAAACAAATAAACAAACATGTTTGGTATCGCCACGTGCGTAATTGCCCGAACTATTAATTAATCACATTACTGATCTTGCACGGTAAACAGCGTAAGCGCCAAAAAATTCCAAAGTGCAAAATTGCGCATTTTTGGTCGCATCAAATCCAGAAAAAATGTAATAAAAAGTGATCAAAAAGTTGCATATGCACAATCAAGGTACCGATAGAAAGAACGCATCATGGCGCAAAAAATGACACCTCAAACAGCCCCATAGACCAAAGGATACAAGCGCTGTAAGCATGGGAATAGAGCGATTTTAAGGAACATATATCTGTTAACAATGGTTTGAATTTTTTACAAGCCATCAGATAATATAAAAGTTATACATGTTACATATCGTTGTAATCGTAACGACTTGAGGGACATGCATAACCAGTCAGTTTTACCATAGGGCGAATGGCGTAAATGCAAAACTCCCCGAAATCAAAACAAATTCCTTTTTTTTTTAATTTGACAGCGCCAATGATTTTTTTCCGGTTTCGCAGCATATGTTATGGATAAATAATGCCTGTCATTGCAAAGTACAATTGGTTTTGCAAAAAATAAGCGCTCATATACGTCTCCAGGTGAAAAAATGCAAGCGCTATGGCCTTTTAAACATAAAGTGGAAAAGCAAAAGTGCAAAAACGAAAATTGGCTTTGACCTTAAGGGGTTAAAGGCAAAAAAACAGAAGGTGCAACAGCAACCCATGGGTACAAGGGCTTACCATATATACTCCTCCCAGTGAACACACGGTAAACACCTGCTCTGTAGATATTAAAAAGTGAGGATCTTAGCAAACTATTTGATCAAACAGAGTGTACCATATCGCCATGTTAAGTATCCTTAAAGGGGCACTCCAGAGGGATAAAATATTTCAAATCAACGGGTGCTGGAAAGTTATCAAAATTTGTAAATTACTTCTATTTAAAGGGGTTATCCAGCACTACAAAAACATGGCCACTTTCTTCCAGAGACAGCCCCACTCTTTTCTCCAGCTTGGGCGGAGTTTTGCTGCTCAATTCCATTAAAGTGAATGGAGCTTAATTGTAAACCGCACCTGAACTGGAGACAAGAGTCGTGTTGTCTCTGAAAGAAAGTGGCCATGTTTTTGTAGTGCTTGATAACCTCTTTAAAACAAACTGTCTTCAAGTACTTATCACCTCTGTCCATGGAATGCAAAAAAGTATAGAACAAGGTCAGCTCACCATGTGAATATGTCCCAATATTGACGGCAACCCTCTTGGTAAGGAGCAAGTGATAAGAGATGGGCTGTTCACCCAGGTATCCAGTCCATACAAGTAGAAGAAAATCACAGCTCCAAAAAACGTGAAGGAGTTAAAATGTCCAAAAATCTTTATACCAAAGCATGTTAAAAAACAACCATGTTAAAAACAGCATGTCTACGCTGTTGTCTACGGACAAGCCCCATAATCATGACCTCTGTCCATGTCAGGAACTGTCCTTAGCAGTAGCAAATTCCCATAGAAAAACATCTCCTTCTCTGGACAGTTCCTGACATGGACAGAGGTGGCAGCAAAGTGCATTGTGTCACAGTAATTGCCAGCTCAGTATAACTTTTTGGCACCAGTTGATTTGAAAAGAATCTGTCAGCACTCGGACTTGACCCAAGGTGCTGACAGTGTGCTGAAGATGACAGTGCCCTAGTGATCTAGGTACCTTTTGTGTAGGCTGTCCGTGGTACCCTACAAAGAGCGATTATCAACCAAGGAGCCAGCATTCATTTGCCCATCGACTGATTGTTGTCTTTCAACAAGTTTAAAAATCATCTGCTACCGTCTGCGCATTGCTTCATGTATCAGTGATGCACGGCCTACATAAATAATAATAGGCTACCTTGTATATAGAAAATAATAAAGATGTTATACTTACCTCTCCACGGTCCCTTGGTGTCAACCGATGACCACAACTTTTGCCGCTACAGACAAACCCATCTGCAGTGACAGCCCGCTCAGCCAATCACTGAGCAGGATGAGACAGCTACGTGGCCAGTGATTGGCTGAGTAGGCTGTCACTGCACAGATGGGTTCAGAAGTGTTGGCAGCATCTGTGATCAGCAGGGGACCCAAACACATAGCAGGAGGATATCGGGGGAGCGTAGCAAGGGAAGCATATTCTTTCTTATTTTCTATATACTGATGCAGAGTACCTCTTTATGTTTTTATAGTTTTTATTATATACATTTGTACATAGTTTTAAAAAAAATGTAAATATTTTTTTCCAGAAATCAATAGTACAAGCTATTTTAAGAAACTTTGTAATTGGGTTTATTAGCCAGGCTCTCCCCTGTCTATTGTTCTCTATGGAGAGGGGAGGGGTGGAGGGAGATGAGGCACCAAAACAGGAGAACAAAGAGTTAATTTACAGCTACATCACTGGCTATCTCCTCTGACAGTCAGCACTGACCTCTCTGACCTCTGAATACCAGCTTCACACAATGTAATCATTTGCTCCCTCCTCCCCCTCCCCTCTCTATAGAACAGACCAGATTGTGTCTGATGCAATAAGACACAATTTCCTGATAATTTGCAGTGAATGGAAAAGAGGAGGAGGGGGGGGACCTAGGAAAAGTCGTTTTGAATGCAGATAATGGCATATTTGCCTAATAAACCCAATTACAAAGTTTCTTAAAATCTCCTGGACTATTGATTTCTGAAAAAAAAAAAAAAAAATACAACAGTAACTCTTTAAATTCTGTCGCAGAAATTATGCCGTCAGATCTGCTGTATGAAAATTGACCCATCAAATTACAGTTATCAGAGTTGCGTCTAGTAATGAGCTGGGTAGTGCTCTCTATGAATATATGTGTGCAGACATGAAATACAATATATTTTAACCAGTAACATTACATGTGTGCTTCAGTCCACCTATAATCTCATATTTGTGTGATAAATAATTTGCAGAATTTGTTTGACCAGTTTCTTTTTGCAGACTCAGTACCAGAAAAATCCACAGCTCCTCGCCCACCTGATGAATGAACTTCTACAGACTGAGAGGCGGATTATTTTAGAGTATGAGCACACACAGGTGTGTTTTCTCATTTGCTCGCAATAAATCTTTCTAACATGCATATAATTAAATTTAATTAAAGGAGTTGTCCCAGTTTGGATGTGACTTTCCATAGATGGGGGTGGACACTGGGCTGTTAGATCAGACAAAATATAAGATGTTTAAAAAAATGGAACCATAAAAAATGCTCCTGAGCTTAGATATTGCTGTCATGTTACCATGCCTTCCTATGTTCTTTAAATTCCTTTTCAAAATCGAATGTGTCCAGCGTGTTGAGAAGAAACTGCTTCTAGTGTGCAGCTTTTTTAGAGGCTGACCTGCAAAATAGCAGGATTCTGTCTGCTGCTTATATACAAGAGGATCCGTGACTAAACTACTGAGCGCCTCTGATGTTCTTTTGATTTATTCCCACAACATCCACCTATTTCCACATACCCGTCACACATGCTCAGTTGGTAAAAATAAGTGGACATTGTGAGAAAAATAAACAGTAGGGGCGCTATAACAACAATGTATCAGCAATATCTAGACACAGGAGCATTTTATTTGCGATCATTAAAGGGCAACTATCAGCGGTTTAGATCAATCTAACCTGCTGATCGCTCCGAAGTGGGCACGGAGAGCTGAGGATGAAGGTATGTCTGCTACCTTCATCCTCTGCACTGTTCCCGTGCTGTTTGTTCTGAGCACTGAGGGTGGGGCTACCACGGGTGGATTGGTGGTGGTGGTGGGGTTAGGGCTATTGCCTTCCAATGGTTATCAATGGAGGGGGCTGTTTGGGGGAGGGGTGGATCAGTGCTGGGGGGAGTAGCCCCCAGTGCTCCTACCAGACCATAGTTTTCAGAACAGACAGCACGGAAATGCCAAAAAAGGGGACAGGACAGGCTGCATCGTTGCCTGTGAGGGATAGCCCTGCCCCCAGTGCTCCTACCGACCCTACCAGACCAAGGATTTCAGAACAAACAGCATGGGAACAGGTCAGAGGATGAAAGTTAGAGACGTACCTTCATCCTCAGTGCCTCCTGTACAATAGGGAGCTATCAGCAGGTTAGATTCACTGGAGGTGGCCGAGAAGCCAAATACAAGTGAGGTTGTACTTAGTGAGCGTAACTCCCATTGGTATTAATGGGAATAAAAAAAAATTAACTGTGTAGCATGTTACAGCCCAGTCTGATGTTTCCAGTTCTTTCAGTCACTTCAAGTAGGGGCAAACAAGAGGGGCCAGGGGAGCGCAATTATCTGACATTTCTGGCATCTATTTCTGGCATATTCTGTAGATATGCCACAAACACCTAAATTAGAGCACCCTCTCAAAGAGGCCTTATGGATATGGTTGGCTTATTTCTGTGCCATTGGGCTCTACATGTATATCTGTTTCTAGTTGTGGGTACAAATTTGTAATGTAAGTGTCTCTTCTGCACTTCTGTATAAGGCTATGTGCACACACAGTATTTTAGTCCTCATGTCAGCCCTTATTTTAGTCAGTGGATCGAACACACAGAAAAAGAGGCAGCTTTTTCCATCTTTTGGCTGGGTTCACACTATGTATATTTGAGGCTGTATTTGGTCCTCATGTCAGGTCCTCATAGCAACCAAAACCAGGAGTGGATTGAAAACACAGAAAGGATCTGTTCACACAATGTTGAAATTGAGTGGATGGCCGCCATATAACAGTAAATAACGGCCATTATTTCAATACCACAGCCGTTGTTTTAAAATAACAGCAAATATTTGCCATTAAATGATGGCCATCCACTCAATTACAACATTATGTGAACAGAGCCTTTCTGTGTTTTCAATCCACTCCTGGTTTTGGTTGCTATACAGCCTCACAAATACAGCCTCAAATATACATAGTGTGAACCCAGCCTTTCTGTGTGTCAGTTCCAGTGCTGTCTGTGCTCACAAGGAGCCCTGTCTCTATTGTTGTTTTATAATCCTCAACTATCTCTGCAGCTACAGAATGGACAGAGAGTGCAGTTACCAATGGAGACAGTTCAGCAACATAAAACAGAACAGCGTGTTAATCAAGCTAAAGAACGGGTTGCGGTAAGAAAGCATCTTAAATTATTGCGGGGGCCGATCTGTTGACAGCCTGGGGTCGGTACTAGGGCTCCATGGCTGCCATTAACAATGTGTTGTTACTGCCTGCCATAGGCATTTTGTTAGAATGGAGCGCCAGGACTGCCTAACAGCTGAATATGGGCAGGCCACTAGGTCCCCTTTTTTCAGGACTGCTAGTGGGCCCCAAGGTTGGACCCCCACTAATGAAGCACTAATCGCATGAATAACCCTTTCAGATTTTCTTGGGGTACATAGAGCACTGTGTGAAGAAAAGTATATATATGTGGGTGCACTGAAGTAAAGACAACTTCTATAGAAAGGATCATTTTACTATAATATGGACATCATAGAGGAAGGTGCCTAACTCATTAGCCCCCTCTAAGCCAGGACAGAAAGACACTTTGTAAGATGGCTCCATTAGGCTTCAATATTCTGGTGTATTCATATGTAGCCTATATGCTGCAGAGTTTATTCTGCTTCAATAGTAGAAGAATAAATTAATATAAATAAATCATTGAACACAGCTCAAACATGCAACATAAAATCCTCAGTGTATGCTCTACATGTGAGCATAACCTTACAGGAGAATATGTCATTAATATCTAATAGTTAGAAGTCCTACTTCTGGGACCCTTATCTGTCATGAGAATCAGGTTCCGCTGACCCTTTTTCAAGCCAAGGTAGGTTTTTGCCCCTCATCAGAGCAGGGTGTTGCTGGCCAGTGAGAGGTCTATCGACGTGGGTCATAGGGGTAGTTACTCTCCTGAAGACGAGCCCGTCATAAAGATGTGTGGAGACTTACAGACCATTGCGGTTCAGGGAAGAAACAGAGTGCTGCACCTCACACCTATGGCTGATACTAGTGCCGCTTGGCTAAATAAAAAACACATCAGAATTTTGTGTATGAATTGATCAAGCCATACTGCCCCATGTACCTCGTGCCGGTATCTGATACACATGGGTCCCTACACTAAGTCCACACCGTGCCAGTCAGTGGCCACCAACCCCGCAGGCGTGCACAGCCAGGGAACGGGGGCCATGGGACGGCCCTGCGACCCCCATGCCACAGGACCAGACCCAAAAACACCACACCAGAACCCGGCCAGCACCGCCGGCGGAGAAGGTCGCCCCCAAGCAGCACAAGTCTGGATAAGGTATTGCGCTCACCATAGCTGCAGCAAACAGAATGGGAAAAAACAGGAGGGATTAAAACCATGTGCACTCAGGTGTCTCCTGCTAATTGCGGTCATGTGGGTCTCACCAGGAGGAGTGCAATACACGGAGAAAAGAGAGAAACAAAATGCGGTTCAGGGAAGAAACAGAGTGCTGCACCTCACACCTATGGCTGATACTAGTGCCGCTTGGCTAAATAAAAAACACATCAGAATTTTGTGTATGAATTGATCAAGCCATACTGCCCCATGTACCTCGTGCCGGTATCTGATACACATGGGTCCCTACACTAAGTCCACACCGTGCCAGTCAGTGGCCACCAACCCCGCAGGCGTGCACAGCCAGGGAACGGGGGCCATGGGACGGCCCTGCGACCCCCATGCCACAGGACCAGACCCAAAAACACCACACCAGAACCCGGCCAGCACCGCCGGCGGAGAAGGTCGCCCCCAAGCAGCACAAGTCTGGATAAGGTATTGCGCTCACCATAGCTGCAGCAAACAGAATGGGAAAAAACAGGAGGGATTAAAACCATGTGCACTCAGGTGTCTCCTGCTAATTGCGGTCATGTGGGTCTCACCAGGAGGAGTGCAATACACGGAGAAAAGAGAGAAACAAAATGCGGTTCAGGGAAGAAACAGAGTGCTGCACCTCACACCTATGGCTGATACTAGTGCCGCTTGGCTAAATAAAAAACACATCAGAATTTTGTGTATGAATTGATCAAGCCATACTGCCCCATGTACCTCGTGCCGGTATCTGATACACATGGGTCCCTACACTAAGTCCACACCGTGCCAGTCAGTGGCCACCAACCCCGCAGGCGTGCACAGCCAGGGAACGGGGGCCATGGGACGGCCCTGCGACCCCCATGCCACAGGACCAGACCCAAAAACACCACACCAGAACCCGGCCAGCACCGCCGGCGGAGAAGGTCGCCCCCAAGCTCCTTAGTTTGTTACAGACCATTGCTGCTCCACTGAGAATTCTGGGAAGAAAAGATATGCAAAATAGCTCTCACACCTCTTGAGCAAAGAGATGTCCCTTCAAGTCAAGTCTCGCTCAGTCCAGGAGCCTTAGAATGTTGACTGGGGATTTTATGCCAAGCCAAACAATCCCTCCAAAAGGAAAGATTTCCCATCTGCATACAGCTGTTTCTGGGGTTTTTGCCCCTCATCAGTGCAGAGCAGGGTGTTGGCTGGCTAGTGAGAGGTCTATCGACAGTGGTCATAGGGGTAGTGACTATCCTTAAGGAGAGCTCATCATAAAGACGTGGCTTTAGCTTCAAATATCTGTAAGATAATCTGTCTGTGTAAACACACTATTACACACATCTAGGAGAGAGAGTGTATATCTGTGGATATTGATGAATATTAATACTTTTGATTTAAAAAAAAAAACATTACTTCTGTATTTTAATCTTATTACAGTGAACTGTATGGTAACACTGTGAAAGGAGATGTCCTCTGTATTTTTCAGCTTATTGATCAAGCAGTTAAGTTTTTGGAAGAACAACAAGAAATTTTTAACTTCAGATACATGACTTATGAACTACAAAGTGAGTATTTTTAATTCTCCCTCCCAATGTAATTCAATTGAAAAGCAAAAAATTAGTTATCTGCCCATATAATATGTAAGCTTTTCATGAATTACAGTATGTATTGACATTGTTGTTAAACAGTTTAGAAAGAATTATTTCACAATAGAAAGTGTTAAACCCCATCAAGTGTACAAATTATTAAAGTAGAAGTCTGGCTAAATGAAAAATCCACTGCAGGCAGTAGGGTACTGGATCATAATAAAGAAGATCCAACTGTATAAGGAAGACGATGGCACGCAGCAGCTACATGAACAATTCCGGCTTTATTAGGCAAACATGGTGCAGCGGAGTAAGAATTCAGGTGACCGGTTTCACGTCAGGACGCAGCTTTTTCAATCCCTAGGGGCACTGCGGGATCACAGCGCTGCCATCCATCTGTTTCCTTGCCTTGTCATAATAAAGAAGCTCTACATAGCCATCCCCGTGCCCTTGCAGCACCATGTCACAAGCTCACTCTCGCCAGTTAGTTTGAATCTTAGCCAGGACTTTAATGTCAGAATTAAGGAGAGAAATTGCGCGATATGAATTAGGGAGAGAGGGATCATTTCCAGGCTTGGGAATGACTCGATAAGACCTTCCCTCATACTGGCAGGGGAGGACCCTCCCTCAACAGCCCCATTAAATAGATCCACCTGGATCGGACTCAACAGCTCCACTTGCATTTTATACCAGTCGTTCACAAGGACCCGAAGTTCTCCCTGAGGAAAGGGGCATGATGGTGGTTGCAACCTCTTCCAGGGATATCGGGGCTTCAAGCAAGGCAGATTGCTCCGCTGATAGCTTACAGAAGGTGAGGGAGTCCAAGAAGGCTAGGATGTCCCCCCTCATCAGGTCGATGATGTGAGTCAAATAAGTCAGTATTATAGTCATGGAAAACCTGCTTGTGGATATGTACGGGGCAGGCGCGCAGTGACGCTCAAAGTGGGCCACTTAACCCAAGAGTTCCCCATTTTTGTCCCCAAAGGTGAAAACCAATGCCTTGGTAGAAAGTTGAATACACTTAGTCTTATCTGTCTGCAGTAAAAGATGCTCTCTCTGCAGCTTGAGCCATTTACATGTGTCACTGTCAGTGGGGTCAGATTTAAATGCATTCTCAGCAGCAGCAAGTTTATCCTCCAACTTCACCTCCCGAGAGCACAGAGCCTTCCTAAAGGTAGCTACACCCCATCGTGAAAAACCCTCTAGTTACTCATCCCATTAAACTAGCTGATCTGGGAATGTATAATTAAATTCCCAATAACTAGAGTGTGCCTTTTTAACCTCACCGATTACCTCCTGTGTGTTTAAACAACTAAGGTGTAAGCGCCAAAGTTTAAATTGTGGCGCAGGCTCAGTCTGAATTGGTCTTGTTAGTTCTTCAGCCAAAGTGTTGTTCCTCCTTAGTTTGTTTTCTAAATCGTCTGTATGATCGACTGAGAGGGAGACCAGCCGCTGTAGTTCCACAATCTGTGCTGGCATGGAGCGCAGGGTTTCCTTCAAGTCAGAGGTTCACCTTTCAACTTCAGAAGTGTGATCTTGGAGCTTCAGTGAGTCATGTTTGAGAATTGTGAAATATTGTTTTAACTAGTCCACTTTGCATGCAGACATTGGCCACGAGAATCTTGTTAAAGTCCATTTGGGAGGCTCTACAAGGGGAACCTCTAAACCACATGAGAGGAGATGGACTAGGAGACCCATCAAACAGGGAAAGTGGTGGAAAGGGCACTCTTTTTGGAGAATGTGACCTGGAGAATTTCCCCAATTGCTGCGCTGCTCTAGCGCTGAGTTCAGAGAAAGGCTCTAAGGGCCCATCACCCTCCTCGGATCTGCCGTGAGCATTGAGAGTTAGGGCCCTATTCCACAGTAACGATAATCGGCCGAATTGGCCCGATTCGGCCAATTATCGTTCGGTGAAATAGAGAGAACAATCAGCCGATGATCGTGTTATCGGCTGATCGTTCATTTAGGGCCAGACCTAAAATCATCGTCCCCCCCACCGCGCATCACTACGGTTGAATAGCGGTGCGCGGCGGGCGACTGACGATTTCAGAAGCGCAGCATCATACATTACCTGTCAGGTCTTCTTCTCCGCGTCGTCTTCATCCCTGGGTCCCGCACGCTCTATCTTCCGAATTGCCGGTCAGCTGACAGAGCGCTCAGCCAATCACAGGCCAGGACTGCCGCGGCCTGTGATTGGCTGAGTGTGGCCTGTCAGCTGAACGGCCATTCGGAAGATAGAGCGCACGGGACCCGGGGATGAAGACAGCGTGGAGAAGTAGCCTGGACAGGTAATGTATTACTGCTGCTGCAAGGGCTGCAAGGACATCGGTAACGATGTCCCTGCAGCCCTTGCTCAACGATCATTGGGCCGTTGAATAGGCCCAGTAAACGAGCGGCGATCTAGCAGATCGCTGCTCGTTTACATCGTTGATCGGGCCCTCCTCGGCCCGTGGAATAGGACCCTTAGTTTCTGTATTCATTTTATCAAGGTCAGCCTGTTCTTGACTTTCCGTGGCCAGCAGAGAGTTCAGTTTAGTAAAGTAGACTGAGCCAGCAACCAGTAATGCAGACAGCTGAGCAATGCACTTTAATTGAGAAACGAGCAGATGTCGCCAGGGAGCTAAGTAGGGGAACAGCACTGTAAAGTACAGTAAACAAAATGACTGTATATAGAATTTGCCTCACAAGTCTTGAATATTAACCAACAGTGTACTAAGTAAACACTTGCATTCAGCTCCACTGTGCCACTTTCAGAGGTGTTAACTGGAAAATGTCTTCACTCCCCTATAGTTGTAAAGTTGTATGGAGGATTGCACATTCTCAGCAATGAACACAGGAGTTTTGTGGATGAGCAGAGCTGACTGTAAACTGGCACCTTATTAGACCCTGGCGTGTGACTTTCAGACCAGCCCAAAGGGTACAGTCCGGCTGTGCAAGGGGGGAAGGCCTAGTGGGGTGACACCAGACGGAATACAAGGGGCCACTGTGGGATAAGGATCCAGTCAGGAAGAGCAGGGAGAATGAAGCCCCCAGTATTGTCAGTGGTAGTGGCGTTGTGCCGCCGCTACCCACCACGTGGTAGGCGGTGAGAGGATAGTATGGCCATTAATTGCTGGATTTCAATGGAAGCTTCTAGCCACATGGGAGGGGGAGGCCATATCTCCGTCAGGGCATTCTGGTACCTGGTCTTTTGGGGTGGGCATACCCCCAACTATCTGTGCCACAGTGGGGGGCGGCAGGCAGCACGAAAAGCAGGGACTCGCCCAGTCAGCAAGCGTCATTCCTGTGCAGCACTCCTGCACCCCGCAATTCCGGTAGACTGCCACGGCCGGAGGGCGACCTGTGAGCAGGGAACTTGTAGCGGGGCTATGGAAGCAGAGCAGAGAGGCCCGATAGCAGTGAGGAGGAGGCAGCGTCCAGCTGCAGGTACGTATGGCAGCAGCAACCGTGTCTCTTCCCCTGTGAGGCCTGACTGTTTAAAAAGATGGAACACGGAACTAGCCAGATATCCCTCCAATGAAGTACCTAGCAAAAGGATTGCTTCTGTACGGAGGCCAGTTCCACTAGGCATTGCTCCTACCTAGCCAGAATCCTGCTCCACACCGATGAGGGGAACACCCCAAAACAGCTGTCTGTGGATTGATTCCTGGCTTTGGTATGTCCCTGGTCATATCACCAGACTCATAATTGAGTTGGATATTGACTGAAGGGGCCCCTTAATATGGTGGTTTTTGGTGGTCTCCATACAGGAACCATCCCTTATATCTGGCTGGTCCTGTGTAACTGAGGCTCCATGGACCTTTTTGCATATTTATGTTTCCCAGGGGGCAATGCACCTAGGATTTCACTGTATTGAGCGCCTTAACCAGCAGCCAACAGTGTCTTCTTTGGCTGGTCTCCCTGAGATCAGTGACCCATTGTTAAAAACAGAACTAAATAAACACATAGGGCCCTAAGCCCACATAGGCTCCCTCTATTTTGTGGCTTCCCCTATTGACAGTATAAATAGTGTACTCCAAACTAATGAAGAAATAATATATAAAATTTTATTTTTATTAAATAACAATATAAAATGTATAAAGTGTATCCAAGATATGTATATTAAAAACACAGTTAAAAACAGTTGGCGGGGAGGTAGGTAACATAGTAACATAGTAAATAAGGTTGAAAGACGACAAGAGTCCATCAGGTTCAACCTAGGAGAATCCTACTGTGTTGATCCAGGAAGGCGAAAAACCCCTATGGGGCAGAAGACAACCGCCCCACCACAGGGAGAAACTCCCCCCCCCCCCCCCCCGACTGCAATGGCAACCAGAACAATCCCCGGATCAACGTATCACCAGAAATCTAATGCCCATAACTTGTAATATTATATTGTTCAAGAAAAGTATCAAGGCCTCCCTTGAACTTATTTAATGAATCGGCCATGACAACCTCATGTGGCAGAGAGTTCCACAGTCTTACCACTCGTACACTAAAGAACCCGCGTCGATGCTGATGATGAAATCTTCTTTCCTCTAGACGTAGAGGATGCCCCCTTGTCATTGTTACAGACCTAGGAGTAAAAAGACCACTACAAAGATCTCTGTACTGTCCATTCATATATTTGTACGTTGTGATCAGATCGCCCCTAAGACGTCTTTTTTCTAGCGTAAATAACCCCAAGCTTGATAACCTGTCTTGGTACTGTAAACCACCCATTTCCTTAATGACCTTTGTTGCCCTCCTCTGCACCCGCTCCAGTTCACCTATGTCCTTCTTATATACCGGTGCCCAAAACTGTACACAGTATTCCATATGTGGTCTGACTAGTGATTTATAAAGAGGCAAAACTATGTTCTCATCTTTAGCATCTATACCTCTTTTGATGCACCCCATTATTTTATTAGCCTTGGCAGCTGCTGCCTGGCACTGATCACTAAAGTTGAGTTTACTGTCCACCAATACCCCCAGGTCCTTTTCGGAAGTAGTTTTACCCAGTGTTTTATTATTTAGCACATAACTGTACTTATTATTTCTATGGCCCAAATGCATAACCTTACATTTATCCACATTAAACTTAATTTGCCATTTCTCCGCCCAAGCCTCTAGCTTCTCCAAATCCCTCTGTAATATGATATTATCCTCCTCTGTGCTGATTACTTTACCCAGTTTAGTATCATCTGCAAAAATGGAGATTCTACTCTGTAGCCCCTCTACAAGATCATTAATAAAAATATTAAAAAGAAGTGGACCCAACACTGACCCCTGTGGTACCCCACTAGTAACTAAAACCCAATCTGAATATTTTCCATCAATGACCACCCTCTGTTTTCTATCACACAACCAGTTACTTACCCATTTGCATACGTTTTCCCCAAGTCCCAGCATCCTCATTTTGTAGACCAACCTTTCATGCGGCACAGTATCAAATGCCTTTGAAAAGTCCAGATACTCAACATCCACAGCCTCCCCCAGGTCCAGTCTATAACTTACCTCTTCATAGAAGCCGATCAGATTAGTCCGACAGGACCGATCCCTCATAAATCCATGCTGGTGCTGCGTCATAAGATTATTTTCATTAAGATACTCTAGTATAGCATCTCTTACAAACCCCTCAAATACTTTACCTACTATAGATGTTAGACTTACGGGCCTGTAGTTTCCAGGATCACTCCTTGACCCCTTCTTGAATATTGGTACCACATTAGCTATGCGCCAGTCCTGTGGAACAATCCCTGTCGTAATAGAATCTTTAAATAATAGGAATAATGGTCTGTCCAACACAGTATTTAATTCTTGCAAAACTCTAGGATGGATACCTTCTGGGCCCGGTGACTTATGGATTTTAATGTTTTTAAGGCATTTCCCCACTTCTTGTTGTGTTAGGCAGGTGAGATTTATGGGAGGATTAACATTATCCCTAGTCATGTCGTCTGTTATGGGATTCTCCTCTGTGAATACAGTAGAGAAGAATGTATTTAGTAGATTGGCCTTTTCCTCCTCCCCCTCCACCATTACACCCAGATTATTTTTGAGGGGACCAACATTTTCGGTTTTAAGGATTTTTTGGGATTTGTTTTACTTTCTGTGGCTATCCTTTTTTCTGTTGCTATTTTTGCTTCTTTTATTTGCGTTTTACACATTCTATTCTTCTGTCTATAGTTGCTCAATGCTTCCCCACTACCTTCTTGTTTTAGTAGTCTGAATGCTTGTTTCTTATCATTTATTGCACCCCTTACAGCTGAAGTTAACCACATTGGATTTCTCTTATTTCTACTACGTTTATTCCCATATGGTATGTGTCGTTCACACGATTTACCCAGGATGCTCTTAAATATGTCCCATTTTTCTTGTGTACTTTTATTTCTGAAGGCATTGTCCCAGTCTATGTTCCCAAGGTCCTCTCTTAGTTTTTGGAAATTAGCCTTCCTGAAATTTAATGTTTTTGTAGCCCCTCTACTAATAATTTTATTGAAGGATAATTGAAAACTTACTATGTTATGGTCACTATTACCTAGGTGACCCCCCACCTCTATTTTTGATATTCTGTCTGGCCTATTGGTTAAGATCAGGTCCAGAAGGGCCCCCCCTCTTGTTGGTTCCTCTACTAGTTGGGAAAGGTAATTATCTTTTACTATTTCCAAAAACACGCTTCCCTTCCTGGAGCTGCAGGTTTCTGCTTTCCAGTTGATATTTGGGTAGTTAAAGTCCCCCATAATAATGACTTCCCCCTGCTTCGCTGCCACATCTATTTGTCTTATAAGAAGATTTTCTGATTCTTTCACTATACTTGGAGGTTTATAACTCACTCCTATAAGAATTTTATTATTCTTCGTCCCTCCCCTTATTTCTACCCAAAGAGACTCCACATTATCATCACATATATCCTCCCGCAGAATAGGCTTAAGGTAGGCCCAGCAGTGTTAGCACAGGCAACCCAGATCTCCCCCACAGTCAGCCAGGACAAGTCAGCAGGTTGCAGGGACAGGATTCTAGTTGGAGCAGACCTCAGTGGAAAGAATGGCAGCAGGATTGTAGGATTGTATCTCAGCTCTGCCCAGTCTTTTTAACTGCTGTTTACTCAACAACAGGTATGGCACTTTTCCTCACCCCTTTGGTTCAGGAAGTTAGCCCTCTCTTTCCGGGTCACGGACGGTTCTGGAACCCAAACTGATGGTTTTCGTGTACCTTATGACAGACATTTCTGGAAAATTTTCAAGGTGGAATTAAATGCACATTTTAATCTTGACTCACATTTTTTCTTGGCATATTTGATTGAGTATTTTCACTTTTCCCTTAGGGTTGGAAACTTTATTTATAAAATGGATGTGAACGCCTTCTCAGCCTCATATTCACATCCCCTTAGCCGGAGGTGTAGCTAGCTTCTCCTGCACCCGGGGCAAAGACTTAGTCTGGCAAACCCCCGTACATACACTCCATGGTGTTGACAGCCGTAACTGCGCACTGGACTGAAGGCCACTCTTTAACACCTGCACAGATCTCATTTTTATTAATGAGATGCATACAATAATCTTTTTTTTTTTAACATGATTTGACCAAAAATGTGCAATTTTTTCTAGAGGACTGCATTGACAGTGTTCCAAACACTGTTTAGGCCGTGTTCACACAACGTCTTTTTATGGCCATGTTTTGCCCGTCTTTTTGCTTCACAATGACGGCTGTCAAAAAAGACGAACAAAATATGTCAGAGAAAAGTCATTGTGTGAACACAGCCATATAGTGGATCCAAGCCCCACTCTAAGACCCACTCTAAAGCTATGTTCATACATGGTATTATGATCAGAGTTTGTAGCCAAAACTAGGAGTGGAACTGACAGGACAAAATTATAATAGTAAGATCTGCACAGTTTCAGTGTTTCCAACCCATTCCTGGTTTTGGTTGAAAAAATTCTGACCAAAAGACTGATGGCTGGCAGCATTCACGTTCCGTGTTCGCTCCATGAATCACGCATGACATGGACTGTGAATGCCTGTCCTCGATTGTTTCTCTGCACGGCATGATGTAACAATGCAATGAATCGCCAAGGCCCTGTAATAACAGAACCATGCGGCTCTGGGCTCCCAGGCTTGTTTATTGCAGCTGCTGGCATACATTGCTACGTTGCTCTTTAGGTTGCAGAACTACAGCCCCCATCATGTCATGCTGACAGTTTGTGATGGGGGTTGTAGTTAAGCAACATGTGGCTCTTCAGCTGGCAGACCACAACCCCCCCGCCCTCCATGAGCAGTTAGATTACCTTTTCCATTATTCTGCAGGCCGGGTCGGGGGAGATGGGTCGTCTTTTATCGAAGCTCTGAGCAGTGAGGAGAGATTTCCTGCTACTGCAGAGGTCAGTGCTCTCCTCTGCCATGTGTTGAGTCCCCCTCCTGCTGGAGGAGAAAGCTTGGTTTATTGGCAGAGGATAAGGCATAGAGGAGGGGATAGAGCTAAACAGTAGTAGGAAGCTCTGCCATGTAACTTCAGGGGCATGCTGGCGCCTCCCCTGGTCTCTGCACCCGCGGCAGCTACCCCCTCTGCTCCCCCCTCCCTACGGCCCTGCCTTAGCTACATATTCACACCCCCTGAGCCTGAGTCACATCCCTTCCGCCTTATATTCACACCCCCTGAGCCTGAGTCACATCCCTTCCGCCTTATATTCACACCCCCTGAGCCTGTCACATCCCTTCCGCCTTATATTCACACCCCCTGAGCCTGTCACATCCCTTACGCCTTATATTCACACCCCCTGAGCCTGAGTCACATCCCCTCCGCTTCATATTCATACCCCCAGAGCCTGATTCACATCCCTTCAGCTTCATATTCACACTCCTTGAGCCTGATTCACATCACCTCAGCTTCATATTGACACTACTTGAGCCTGATTCACATCACCTCAGCTTCATATTGACACTACTTGAGCTTGATTCACACCCCCTCAGCCTCATATTCAGCCTCCCCCCAAGTCTGTTTCACATCCCTTTTTGAAAGGAAGTTCCTATCCATCTAACTATTCAGGAAAAAGTACCTAATTTCCCATTAGATCACTCCAGACAGCTTTCAGACATTTCCCCTCGACACTGATATCCACCCTCCATTTTTCTCTGTATGTGCCCCATGCTGCAGAAACTACAATGTGTTCTCTCTGTGGGAGACCAGGAGAGCAATGATATAGTAGATGAGTCTATAATAATTAGCATCACAGTTAGCTGATCACACTGCCTTCTGTGAGCAAGTTATCTTGTATGCTATGTAAAGGACTCTTGACATCCACTTTTCTGTGTGTAAGAGCTACAGAGAGAAAAAGAGACAAACTAACACTGGATGTCATAATACTCTATATTGTGAATTAAGGGACAGACATTTTATGTCATTGATCTACCACTTGCTACACTTGACTGTTAGCAAGCGCAGTGTGATGAGACTCCATCCCCTCTGTCTGTGCAAAGCCAGGGGCACCATGTAAATGTAAGCTCCATTAGGAAACCATATCAGAGCGGAAATAGGAGTCAGTGTGGCAGAGAACACATGTATGCCACATCAGTCAAAACTGATACACAAGGCATACATAATAGCCTCTGGATTATTTTCTAAGAATAGTCTGTGCCTCACTATATAAGGAAAAAAAATCCCAGGACTTCAAACATTTCTCCTGCAGTATGACTGGTTTATGTCCTGCCAAATTGTTTCTATGAGCGTTTTATTTTCTTTTTGCTAAACAAGTGTGAATAAGTGTAATATTTCTGCTTTATCACTTACAGTTAGGCAACGTCCTACAGATCCGCTGCTCAAGAAAAAGGGCCAGGAGCTTCAGTTACAGTTGAATGAGCTGGACAAAAAACGCAGGGTGAGAATGGAGGTCTGTGATTTCTTTTTTCTCTTTTTGAAGGTTATTTACATTGGTTGTATACAAAAGGTCTAGTAACTAGTAAGGCATTTGGCCCTGGCCTACAATTTTTATTTTTTGCTTTGTGAAATAGTTTTTTCGTCTTGAATTAACCTAGGTAAAATGCTTGCCATGTATACACTGAAGCACTAAAGTTTTCTTTTACGTTGCTCTTTTCTCCCTAGTTGTACCCTACTCTGTACCCTCTCCCTCCTTCCCAAGATCCTCGCCACCCTAGGGCTTCTAATAGTGCAATGTAGTTAAATAATTTGTTTTATATTCAGATGTTTTCATATGTTTTGCACGAAGAGTTCCCTCTACTATATTTTTTTACTTTTTTACTGCATCTTCTAATTGTCTGTCTTCCTTTTCATTGAATAAAAGTTCTAGAGCCATATATGCATTAAAATGCTGTAACCAGTTTTAGCCAGCTGTAGTTGCAGTTAAGCCATGCAGCTATTCTGTTGCAGAAAAATCTGCGAATAAAAATACTTCTGATTGTGGATGTCTCTGAAGCATGCGCATGAATTTCTGCATGTCCCATTTAGATGCATGGAAATGTATGCAACAAATCTTTAATTTGTAAACCTAAGTTTTAGTGTGGCTTCACAAAGACTGATGCCTGAGTGCTTTTACCAGGTCTACATATGTAATGTACATGTATTAATACAAATGTGTTGCATTAATTAATATGATTTATTTTGTGTTTTAACAAAAGGAGATACTTGACCAGATAAAACAACTCCTAGGACTGTGCGAGACCCTTCTTGCTTTTCTCCAGCAAGAATTGACTGATTGGCTTCAGAGGCAAAGGTTATATTGCATTGGTGCTGACACAAACACTTGTCTCAAGGAACTTGAGAGCTGGCAAGTAGAAAAATATAAACCTCTTTTGACTTTTTTTTTTTAGTTATACCAGTTTGGTTTCTTTAATAGACTTTTTTTTGGTTGGCCCTCTATGTTGATCTAACAATTGAGACCTTCCTTTATATAATACATTTTGGTTTTTAAATATAGCCGAGTGGCATTAGTGTCAGCCATAGGTGTGATGTGCAACAGCTTCTTTCTCTCCATGTCGTATATAATACATTTTTGTTTGCTTTAAAGAGTTACTGTGTGCCGTGGTCATGCTATGTGCTCTTGACACAGCTCATTATGAGGGATTGGCTTGTTGAGGAAACATTCTATGCATGAGCCCTATATTAATAACAGGGCTCTTGTTCAAAACTCCTCAGGAGTGGTATTTTTCCCTGGCAACCTGATCCACTGTCGTGTAACCCGAAATACCTAATCGGCATATTTTGTGGGTTTTCTTCCCCTGCCTTTGAAAATTGCTAGCCCACCCTGAGAATAGGCTATCAATATTATCAGAGTGCTGCAGCCTCCTGCATACCTGCATTACCATTCTATTAGTAAAGGTGGTACAGGATACTGCAGCAATGTCCCATTCAAGCGAACATTTGAGAGTATTTGATCGTGAATTTTGAGAAATTAATTTGAGCCAGTGAAACGACAGAACAAGGAATATTAAAATATTTTATATGATTTGGAATTTGGGCAGTATTCTATCCAAGCCTAAAACCTTGTATCTTTATACTTCTTAAAGCGAATGTACCAGCAGATCTTTACATTAATAGATTGGCGCTGGCACGGGGATGCCAGTGCCGCGGTGCTGCAGTCTGGTCTATTCCTGGTCACCAACCTGAACCACTGGAGGTAGGCCTGCCTGCCCCCACTTTTTTTTTTTTAATCAGAATAATTTTTATTGGAAAAACTTTTTTACAAAAATTTTTTATCCCCATACAATCACAAACTCCCTGGAGGGCATACCCTCCAACCCGCTCCCTCCCTGCCCCTCCGCCCCCATCCCCAGTGCCTCCCTCCCACCCCCCAAACTTTCCAACTCCACATTCTATATAAACATAAATAAAGTGCAACGTTCCGAAAACCATGTCATCACATTTGCAGCATGAGCATTCTCGAGCTACAAACGCACTGAGCTCAAATTCACCGACTATCTACTGGCAAGTGGTAAACACAAATTAGTAACATATACCATCTTTTTCTACCTATGTGCGGCTTAACTCAACTTATGCGCGGGAACCTGGGGGCGCGAACTCAGGCACAGCCATCCACCTGCCCCAAAGCTTTTCAAACTTTTTGCTAGCTTTTCGCTTCTCATATGTGTATTTCTCTATACCAATTAACCAATTAACCTTTCCCACAAATTCCGATACCGAGGGAGGGGCTTCATCAAGCCAGTGTTGGGCTATAAGCTTACGTGCCATAAACAGGATACGAGCTACTGCAGTCTGTTCCCCCATATTCAATGCTAGGTCATCTACATAGCCCAATATATACACCAGTGGGGATTGCTGCAATTCCACCGCATAGGCTTTGTGTATGGCTGACGCCACCCCTCTCCAGTAGCGGAACAGCTTGGGGCATCGCCAAAACATGTGTAAAAGACCCCTTTCATGGACATGACACCTGGGACACATGGGTGTATCCCTGACATTAATACGAAAAAGGAATTGTGGCGTGCGATACCGCCTGCCCCCACTTTGACTAACCCCTTCCCTCAGCACCTGCGGCATTGGCATCCCCGCGCCGGCACTGATCTGGTAATGTAAAGATCTTAAAGCGATGTACCTGCTGGTACATTCACTTTAACCTTTTGAAAAAATGTAAAATCATTTTGGTTAAAGAGATCCCAATATTGATGGCCCATTCAAAAAGTCTGATGTTGATGGTGTTCCTTTGCACCTTTCTGATGTTGATGGCCTATCTTCAGGATAGGTTATCAGTATTGAGAGTTCAAGAATTCCCTTTAAAGGGGTAATCTGTCATCACTTTAATGCTGCCCAAACCAAACGTTTGGGGCGGTTCTCAGCTGCCCTGTTTGGGCATAGGGAGAGATCTATCAGGGCTGGTACAGGGAGGTACGGGGATATGCCACAGAGAACCACAGTGAAGAAAATAATGACAGGTTTCTTTCAATGCTTTTAAGGAAGCAGCTCTATAAAATATAAGTTTTATGCAGAATAAGGTTTGGGCCCTCCGTCACCAGTGTCCAAAAAATTATTCATGCAACATGATTCAGTAGTAGCATTTCTTAGGGTTTTGTATTAAAAACCTTTTGTAAAAATAATTATCTTAAAACCTCCTAAATAACCCTTTCTACTTGTTATTCAGGGTGACAAAGACAGTGGAGGTATTTTTCCAGTTGAAGCGTGTTCTGTGTAAGCTTAGTGAGCTTTCAGTGCAGGTGTCATATGAAGGAGACCCCCTGAAAATTGACCCTCCAAAACTACAAGAAAAGCTGCTTGAAATGCTGTTGTGTCTTCTACAGAGGTAAAGTTAAGCCATTGCGCTATATATATATATATATATATATATATATATATATATATATATACACAATTTTTTGTATCAGATATTCTGCCAACCTTAGCCAATTAAAGTAGAGCAATCTTCTAAAATCCTCCTAAGATAGTTCATAGATAGGGCATAGATATTATGAGTGACTCCATCTGTATTGTGGTGGTCTGGAAAAAAAATCACAGTCAAAACTGACAATAAGTGCTCTAACAATAAGTCTTTATAGGAGATTTTTTGTAATAAAAATAAAATTGCTACAAAAACATGGATCCCATGTAAATACACCCTTATGGTGAACCTCTGCCTTTTTAATGTCTAAAACTCCATGCTGATTAATGTTTAAAGGGTTTTTACAGGCTAATATGATTGATGACCTATCAGTGTAGGCCATCAATCACTGTTCTGCGGCCACTGCACTATGCAGTAAATGGTGCTGGAAGCATTTTGCTCCATTCACTATGTAGTGGCCAGGTCTGGTAACTGCAGATCAGCACCTGTTTACTTGAATGGCAACTGAGTTGCAGTTATACAGCGCCACCACTACACAGTGAACAGAGTCCCCTTTATCTGCCCCCATTCACCGTGTAAGGCAGATGTGGAACAGCTGATTGGCAGGAGTGTATCCAGACACCAGTCCTATATCTCCCATGCGGCTCCTGTAAAGCAGATCTCTGCTTATGTTAACAGAGTAGCTGCTCAAGAAAAAACACGTAAATTGGAGCAGTTGCCAGCAGCAATAAATGGGCTAGGTTTTTTGGATTATGTTTTTATCCACCACCTCTTGTAAACTGAAAAATGTGTTGTTGCCTTTAAATGTTTAACCTTTTCCTTATATTTTCCCTGTCAGATCCTTTGTTGTACATAAGCAACCGATCATGATCTTTCCATTCAAGAAACCCTTGGTGCTGAAAACCAGTACACAATTCTCTGTGGGGGCCAGGTGAGAAGTGAATGAAGTGACAACAGATGTTAATGTTTAGAGCTGTTAAAGGTGTGTTCCGTAAAAATCAACTTTTCCCCTATCTACAGAATAGGGGAAAAGTAGGAAATCGCGGGGGGTCCAACCTCTGTGGGCCCCCCAGCTTCTGTGTTATGATAAGAACCATGGGTAAGGCACATGGTCCGCATCTCTATTCATTCAGAGAGCTGGGTATGCCAAAAGAACGCTTTACTCTGCTTTTTCCGGCGCTCCATAGGCATAAATAGAGCCGGGGGTCACGTGCCGTACCCGCGGCTCTAATCATAACACAGATGCTGGGGGGCCTTATATGGAAATCGGCAGGGGGAACAGAGGTCGGACCCCCGCAATATTCTACTTTTCCAATATCCTGTGTATAGGGGAAAAGTTGATTTTCTTAGAATACTCCTTCAAGGTACATACTAAATAATACAAGTTGAGGTAGATTTAGGTTATTATATTTTCAGGCAGAATGCTACAGCCATTGCTAATGGCTTCTGTGAAATCCCATGGGTATTTCTCAGGTAAGATACCTGCAGTCTAGTAGCGCCTCAATATGATACATAGAAATACAGAATATTAAGGGCAGAATAGAGTAGGGGGAGTGTGTCAGACTACATTTACACAATAGGATTTACAGTGTGATATACAGCTTTCAGCAGCTATTCCAAACTTCTATCCTGGATGTTTTGACTTGACATTTTTGGTGTTGTTCTTGGACTTATGGTCTAATGTTTTAATCTTGCACTGATCATACCAGAACAGACTAATAATTGTCATTTGGCGATCCAAACATTAAAAACAAGACCTTGGAGGCAGGAGGCCATACTGCTGGGACATACTGTAATACAAATTAAAGTGCAGGTAATAAAGTGCCGATGCAAAGACCATCATGCCAGTAGTACTCTGAACAAGGTTGTGCATTATACAATTATACCAATACACATCAAAAAGTAATACACATCAAAAAGTAATACCAGTAATGACACCAGAGTCCCAGTCCGCTGGCCCTCACCTTACACTCCAACACCATTCCGCTTTCCGATTCCTCAGGGAGTAGTCCCTGAGGAATTCTATAATTGTATAAAGCATAACCCTGTTTAGTGTACCATTGGCATAATGGTCTTTGCACTGGCTCTTTATTACATGCATTTATGCTGATGAAGAAGCTACTTGGTTTACCCACATGATGCACCTGCAATTTAATTTGTATAACAGTACCGTATGTCCCAGCAGCATGGCGATCAGATATTGATGGCCTGTCCTGTGGCTATCAATGTTAAAGGGGTACTCCAGTGGGGGGGCTATTTTGGAATCTGGCCGGGGAGGATGTGGCTGAGAGAAAAGACGTCCACTCACCTCCCCGGATTCAGCGGCGGGTCCCGTATCGCGGCGCTCTGGTCCCCGGAGCCCACTTTAATGATAGTGGTGCTGTTTCTGGTAGAAAGCAGTCATGTTTTTCTAAGCCTGGATACCCCCTTTAAATGAGCAGAAGAAATGAATTCCTTGCAGAAATGCTTCCTTGTTTTTTTTTCTTCTTAGGTTTCTTGTGAATTTAAAAGAACTCCGCAACAATATGAAGGTCTCTTATTCAATAGATACGTGAGTTGCTTCCAAAATAACAAACTTTGAATACTACTAATACCTGTTAATAGCGTTAAATGTTAAATAAAAAAATACTAGCAGAAAAACTATTCATCATGACCAGTGTAGGCCAGGATTAGAGAATTCTAGGTGCTGAGAATATCCTCCATTTACTTACATGTTATTTATTTAATTGGAAAGGCTTTCCCATATTCAATCCGTATAACCTATACAGAGTAGGGGGGGGGGATTTATCAAAGGGTGTGAAATATTTACTGGTGTAAACAACTGCCCATAACAACCAATTACGGCTTAGCTTTCAGCTCTGGTAAAATGAAAGAGGAACTGTGATTGGTTGCTGTGGGCGGTTTACACCATGTGTATATTTTACACCCTGTCATAAATCTGGGCCAGAGTGTTTGGTAAGTGTCTGGTCGGTGGGGGTCCAGACACTTTCACCCCTATTGACCTTTACTAAATTGAGCAATAAATCACATGACTGCTGCACCATTAAAGGGTGGGAAGCGGAATACAGGATCCCAGTGGTCAGATCTCCACAGATTAGGCACTACTATATGGATAGGTATGGGCAAACCCCATTGAGGTACTTCCATTATTTAACATTTGCTTTCCTTTTTTGTGTCGTTTTGGTGATGATGCAATAATTCTGAGGGATGAGGGATGGTGCAATCCTTTCATGTTCTGATTTCTGTGGGATGATCCTGGCTTATCAAAAATGTTCATAGTTTCAGATGGTTCTAGAGAAAATTACCTCCTCTTTGTAAAAGTTTTTAGTTCATCATAACAAAATTGGTGTTGTGGTGCCCATAATGATCTACAGCACCTTTAGACCATCTAACGTCCAGATTCCATTATTGAAAGTTAATCGCCAATATCTGTTCTCCCACAGTCAGTGGCGAAAAAGATTAGAGTATGGCGTGTTTTTGTTTTAAGAGGAATATATAGAAGTATTGTTAGGTCATGCAAAAAAACATATTCTTTGTAGGTTTATGTGTTGACTATATGTATTTAATATTGTTTATCTGTTTTTAACAGGGATCCTCCCGATCTCAAAGGGTAAGACCCTCTTTGAATCATTCAGGTGCTCACATACACCGGAATACCATTACAGTGTATTTAGGGTTTTCATGCATACATCACTGTTTTCTATCCTTTATTTATTAGTTATCGCAGATTTAATTTGCTTGGTCCACAAGAAAAGGACTTGGAGTATATGCAGGAAGAGGGGCTGGCAGTAGAGTATAAGCATTTGGTAAGTTCATGTTGGTACTCCTTCTTTATCTGTGCTTCTTCTGGCATCTAGATGCAGAAACAACATTGTAGCCATCTAATTGTTTGTCCTGTTAAAATGGTGTACAAGTAAATAGTATATTCTTACTGCACACCTTTTAAAGCAACTGTACCACCGGTACATTGCTTTTTTATTTTTTTACAGGACTAGACCAGCACCAGCGTGGGGATGCCGGTGCCGCAGTCTTTTTATGAACCGCCGCCTGGTTCCTGAGCATCAACCGGGCATGAAGCACTGGGGGCTGTCCCTCTCTCCCCCAGTGTAACGATCTGCCCTCACCTCTGTGACACACCTCCATTGATTCTAATTAGGGATGGTCCGAACCGAGTTCGGTTCGGGTTCGTACGAACCCGAACTCTCGGTAATGATTCCCGCTGTCTGCCCACTCCGTGCAGCGGGCGGATCCAGCGGGAGGACCGCCTGGAAAACTGGGATACAGCCATAGCCATAGGCTGTATCCCAGTTATTCAGGCGGTCCTCCCGCTGTATCCACCCGCTCCACGGAGCAGGCAGACAGCGGGAATCTGATGCAGAGCGTTCAGGTTCATACGAACCCGAACCTCGGAGGGTTCGGACCATCCCTAATTCTAATGCCCGCCCCCTGTGCTTCATGCCCGGTCGGTGCTCGGTAATAGACTTGTGCTGTGTTTCTAGTAACAATAATTTAGCAACAATGTAACCAACATTTACCTTTTTTCTTTAGACACTGAAAGAGCAAAGAGCTGGAGGAGGAGGAAAAGGAAGTAAAGGCGCAAATGATGTAATAAATCTTTAGTTAAACTACAAATATCTTTTTGCATCTTTCTGTATTTCTCAGTTTTTACCCTTTTTTGTTTAGAACTCACTGAGTGTCATGGAAGAGCTTCACATCATTACCTTAAAGACTCAGTTTAACTATGGTGGAGTGCAGTTGAACATAGAGGTACATTAACATTATGATCCAATCTGACTTAAGATTTCAATAAACAACATTCTTATGAAAGATAAAGTTGGGATTTTGACATATATAGGCTTCTGTGCAGCAAGCCTTTAGTAAACTATACAGTAATCTTCAGTCTTAATAAGAACCAGACCATAACAGAGTTAACCACGTGGCACAAATCATCCAAGAGCCCTGGAATCAGCAAGCCTTTGGACTCTAGGGCCAGACTAATGACAAGCCTGGTGACAAACTGTCTGGATATGCATCAGTTCTGGAAATCCAAACCACAAAGGAATTTTGGGTGGCAGTAAATACAGTTCAGGTTTTAATCAATGAAGTCCCGATATGCACTGCATGGTTTTGGGTAGCAGAAACAATTAATATCAGGAATTTTAAGGTGAGGTTTTAGGTTCAGATTAGCATACAGGTACAGGCTCAGATTCAGGGCTTACAGTACATTGAGTTACAGAGCCAAAGCAGCTACCTAGTGCTCAGACAAGAATAACCTATACGTTACACAAAGCTAATGTTCTGGTGACTCAACTCGGTGGGGCAAAGTTATCTCATGACCATGTAGGTCCATAATGTTGATCTTCCTTTTCATATTGTAGTAGTTCACTTGTAATTATGCATCTTTTTAATATTATTGTCTTTTAAATATCTTTTATAGGCTACTACTTTGCCTTTCGTTGTGATCTCCAACTTTTCTCAGTTTGTACGGGCATTGGCATCAGTATTGTGGTTCAACTTGCTTAGCACTAACCCTAAGGTAAGAATGAATGTAGATTATACATGTAAACCACCAAAATATGCCATAGCTAGTAGATAGCTCGTCCCAGGATGATGACTGTAACAGAAAATGCATCTCAGCCGTCCCGGGACAATGGCCCCTGGGAGTCCTGAGCTTTTATACTGAAGATCTGAGGTATAAACAAAACTGTTGCCAGCCTTGCCTCCATGTTACAATACGGCTATCGTAGCACCAGCTGCTGTCTACTCATTTCATACCACCTACATCATGCTGTACATCATTGTACAGTACTTTGATGTGGGAGCTGCTGTCTGCTACAGTGGTGCAGCGTCATTTTCTCTCAACCCCCACCACCAGCTGGTGAGTGCAGTTTAACAATTAGGCGTCAAACCCCTCACTATCGACTCTCATATCTAAAAGCCTTAGGGCCGTATTACACAGGACGATTATCGTTTGAAAAATTGTTAGATCGTTCGGATTTAAACGATAATCGTTTTGTAATAGCAAGCAACGATTAAACGACCAACGAGAAATTGTTGATCGTTCAAAAATTGTTGGAACACTGTTCGGTGTAATAACACGTAGTTTGGTCGTGCCCAGGTCTATCAGCCAGGAAAGGATGAGCACAAGAACGACCATAAGTAATCATCATTGTACTGTGTAATAGGGTAAATGATTTAAAATCGTTTGCCATCACCGAAAAATCGTCCCATGTAATACCACCCTAAGTGTGTCTTTATAATTATTATTATTGTTGTTGTTGTTATTATTATAAGCAATAATGTAATGTGGCTGTGACCACACCAAGTCAAGAACTGGGCATACAGTGGGCAGTTTTATAAAAAGCAATTGTTTGCTTCTTGTATAGCGCAAACCTAAATAATGGGCTATATTGATTTGTGTTCATGTTTTTATTTTTTTTTATTTTTAGGATGTGACTTTTTTTTCCAATCCTCCAGCAGCTCCTTGGAGTCTTATGGCAAATGCTCTTAGCTGGCAATTCTCATACTGCACAAATCGGGGTCTGAATGCAGACCAGCTGCAAATGCTAAGAAAGAAGCTCTGTGGTACAATATATTTAGTCATTCTAAATGTCACAATTTATTTAATACATAAATGGTATAGGCACAATCCCTATTATTTTGTCTATGGTTTAAGATGAACAACTAAAATTGCCTGGGCTCAAGGTAGGGGAAAAAATAAAAAATGCCTTTAACTCTCATGCAACTTACAGCATGTATGCATTTTCCTGAGCTTTTATTCCTATTTCACTCATTTCTCTTATTCAAAGTCTAGTTTGCTCTTAGAAACAGCTCTTTAACGTTCTGTATTCTATGTTCAGGGTCAGTAACAAATGAGGACAGCGTTGTGACGTGGAGTAAGTTCTCAAAGGTAAAATGACCAGTCTCAGTAAAAAGAATGCTCTTACATGCTACATTCAATATTAACTTTTAGAATATTAACAAATTACCCACATCCTTAATTCCAAAGCTTTAGCCAACCTAAACTAACAAACTTATACCAATACCTATACTCAGCAGGTAGAATTCACCTTAAGGAAAGGTCCAATCCATGTAGAAATACAGTTTGCTCTTTTTCACCAAGGTATCCTTGTCTCACTTTACTTTGTTTTTTTGCATTGTCGATTTGTAAATAGATATTGCTGCCCATTTACAGGCATTGTGTGGTCAGTCCGTTACTGCAGATGGGCTGAGGTTAAGGGTATTGCAGTAAAATCTGATACAGTAGGACACATTAAGCAGTTGTACAGTAGTTTAAAAATCTTTTTTTTTCTCACTTTTACAGGAAAATATGTCTAGGGTTTCCTTCACTTTTTGGGAGTGGTTTGATGCTGTTTTGGCTCTTGTTAAAAAACACTTGGAAAACATCTGGAATGATGGGTAAGTATTGGGCAGAGATATATCATATGCTTATTTTCATTGTTTGTAAACAGAAGTAAGTGTAATTGCTCATGTTCAACCAGTGCTGTTTCCATTCACCCAAAATAATGTAGCTGTAGGTAATGGAGGTGTGGACCAGTGTTTGCATTTCTCAGCTGTATGTGTGATATTGTACTATTGAGCAGATGAATATCCTATAATTATGTTACTCTGGAAAATTGCTTAAAAGGGTAAAGCTGGTTCTGATGGACCAGATTCCTGCATATGGGGCAGTGTAGTTCCATAGTACACTATATTAAAGCGAACGTACCACTTTACATCAATGACTGCTCTGATCTGGAGCTGAGATGGGGCCAGGTGGGGAGGAGACTGGAGGCAGGACTGGGGAGAAGAGGAGGCACGCGTCATCAGAGCTGGGGACAGAGAGAGCTTTGAACCGCTCTTCCCAGGCTCACCTCCTGTGCACATCTGACCTGATTTGCATATAGCTATTCAGGTGAAAATAATGCGAATGGGATGATCAGAAAATGGACCCCAGCAGCTGATTCAGCACAGTGGCTCGCATCCAATGGTATGTGTAGGCTTGATAAAGCCTGTAAAGTGGTACATTAACTTTAAGCAGATGATTAACTGTTATGCTCATCTGTGTGTTTCTTAGACAGGTTGGTGTTTTCAGTAACACAGTAGATCTCCTTGTATAATTTAGTTTTTCTTCTCCTTGTAACAGTTCTGTGATGGGATTTGTGAGTCGGAGTACCGAGGAGAATCTTCTGAAGACCATGCAGCAGGGTACTTTCCTCCTCCGCTTTAGTGAAAGCATGCGTGATGGAGGGATTACATGTTCCTGGGTCGACCATCATCCTGATGGTATGCTGTACTAATATGCTGTCATTTTGGTATGGACAAGGCTTAGTCTTGTTTCTGATACAAGTTATAGATTTATGATGAATTGTGGTAGTTGGGGAACATGGTTAGACATGTCTGCTGCCTTTTAATTCAGTGACGCTTCTCCCATGTGGCAGGATAAGCTGGAACCAGTCCTGGGAAACTTCCCTCAGTTCCCCAGGACTGGTTCCAGCTTTTCCCGCCAACAGGGGAGAAGCAGCACTAGCTGAGTTTAAAGGCAGCCAGCTGCTAAGCCGATTACCGAACTAACAAAGCTATTTGCTTCATTATTACTGTAAATCAGCTTATTTCTATGTATAATGCCAAGGTAGAAATTTAAATCCGATAAAAAGAAAATATCTTACATGTACATGTAGGTCATATTATAAAGTGATTTAACATATTTCCTCATAGGAACCTATGTAATCCGGTCTGTTGAGCCTTTCACCAAAAAAGAGTTATTCAGCATCCCCCTTACAGAGATCATCCGAAACTACCAACTACTAACTGAGGAAAACATCCCAGAGAACCCACTCAAATATCTGTATCCCAATATCCCTAAGGATGAAGCTTTTGGACAGTATTATGAGCCTAGAAGTGAAGGTGAATATATGTAGTCCTTTGTATGAAACACGTCTGAAAATCTCACTGGAAATTTGTATTGCACGTTTTACTTACAAGAGTAGTGAGACTACATGATTTGCAAAATTTTGTAGAGTTGTATGCAGTTTTGATTCTAGATGCAGCTCAGACGTCTTAATTAGAAATAAAAGACAAGGGCATAGCAACTGATTCATGGGCCCCGATGCAAAAGTTGGCTTGCGGCCTAGAGTAAGGTTTCAGAGCCCAAAGATCATCATCATTGCACAGTTGTAGTGGGGTAACTTTGAAAAAGTCACTTCAAAAACACTGACAGAGAAAGCCTAGCCCCATCTTCTCCTGCCAGGATGTATTGTCGGATGGGCAGCGCTGACATAGTGTACGGCTCCTTCTTTCCTTTTGTCAATATTAAGTGCGCTGCTCTGGGTCTCTGGGTTTGCATTGCTGTTTTTTTTTTTGTTATTCCCCCATCAAAAGAAACAGCAATGGAACAGCAGCATATTAGCACTAGAGTGGTGGTGGGGTGTGTGTGTGGGTGGAGGGCATACACGTTAGATGGTTGGCCAATCCTGATAACATCTGTAGGTTTGGACAACTTTTCCTCTTATGTGTATGCAGTGTTCAGCCTGATTTGCAGATAGATTAGTCAATATAATGGGAAAGTCAGTGAGGTAAATTAATTTGCCCATGCCATCCAATAGTGTCTGGACCTACCATAGGAAATCATTCTTGGGGCCCATCTGTTCAGCCTCCATACTTATCTATGTTAACATTGGTAAGGGTCCATTTCCACGGCAGGATATGGGGCAGTGTAGGGCTGCAAATGAGTGCCGATCAGCAAGGTGCTCACTTGCAGTGTCTTAACAAGCACGATTACACATAGAGATGTACGGCCAATAACAATGATTTTACAGACGCACTTAAGATCAAATCAGCTGACTTTCCGGCATCTGCTTGCTTGTTGGCTTACCTATGGCAATTTTACATGGGGCAATTATCCGCGGAATAGGCATTCCCAGGAGCGCATGTTACTAGAGATGAGCGAACCTCGAGCATGCTCGTGTCGATCCGAAACCGAACTTTTGGCATTTGATTAGCGGTGGCTGCTGAACTTGAATAAAGCCCTACGGCTATGTGGAAAACATGGATATAGTCATTGGCTGTATCCATGTTTTCCAGACAACCTTAGAGCTTTATCCAAGTTCAGCAGCCACCTAATCAAATGCCGATCGTTCGGGTTCGGATCAACTCGAACCAGAACCTGGTTCGCTCATCTCTACTTGTTACCAATAATTGGCCCATGAAAACTTAAATGCAAAAGTCATACAACAACCAAACAACAGCGGTATATAAAGAGCAAATATCCCCATACATATTACCATCCTACTGTTACTGACAAAATCCAGTTAACCAAGACCAATATTACCAATAATACCAGTATATAGGAAGGAAATATTTCTACCATACATATTATCACTATACTCTTACGGACTAAATCCTGTATACTGAGACCAATATTACCAATGATACCAGGGACCCCGGGGCCAGAGAGCTGCTTAGAGCTGCCAGTCTGACACTGCCATCTATGCAAAGTGACAGTACTTGAACTGAGGAAATCTGTCTGATCATCTGTAGTCGCTGTGCAGAATTACTGTGGGCTTCCTGGATTACTAGATTTTCCTTAGTTTGTTTGCAGAAAATAATTTTTTGTCAAAATGTATATTCATTTCACTTGTCATGGAATATTTCCCTACAGCCACCATGGAATACCAGAAGTACATGACACGCAGACTGATCATGGTTTCTGAAAGGTAAGAATAATAGCTCTAATAGATTTTATGAATGAAATTTTGCTATGGCATCTGCATAAACAGACTTCAATTTTTATTTTGAAGGCAAATTAAACATTCAAAAGAAATCCCTCAGCACTACAATATATCATGCTCAGAGCTGCTGACATTGGCAGATAGCAGGTAGGGGTATGAAACAAATGATACCTGCTCCTTAGTTAAGCCCTGACTGACTAATGTACAAGGCACAGGGCTAAAAGCCAAACCCTGTACATTAATCATGCAGGGTAGAGAAAGGTGGTGGAGAAAGGAGGCAAGCATGCTGCAGCTCAGCACTGCCTATATGGGGCTTGAAAGGAAAACATGATTTTATAACTTTTCCAACAGCCATTGCCTAAGAAGCTGGTATAATTTGTTTTATCTCCAGGTATCTGGTCATGTCTGCAGCTCTGAGCATGATTTAGAGCTGACATATTGCCTTTTCTTTCAGGTGCTGATACTATAGGTTGGAAATATCTAAGACCATATTTTCTGGGAGTTTTTGTTTGAGTTGGTGTCTGATGATCAGACCACCAATATCTCACATATGAATTATTTTAGGCTGTTAGGCTCATGCTTATGCTTATGCTTCAGGCTTAATTTCTTCTATAAATCCATGATTTTATACAACGCTGTAATGGCACCCCCACCCTCTATATATGATTTCCCACCACCTCTGTTCTCTGGACACATGTGCAGGACCAAACGGCTGCCCCACCATGTATCTATAGTAAATGGCACATTTACTCTCCTCATTACCACCTTGGGTGGTTTCTTACTGTTCCCACCTGCTTATTGCCTAATTTTCAAGCTATAGTTTCAATATTAATATGTTGCCTGACTGCAATAAAGTTAACAAAGTGATAAATTTACCTCATTGCTGCCGATTTCCCAAGTGCCCAGTCTCTGCCGCAGTTCTATTTTTTAATACTGTGGACAGGAAATGCCTGGTCACTGGCTCATGAGAATTGCCAACATATAGATCAGATGCTGAATGGGCACTTCCTGTTAGCACAGAACGTCACCGGAACTAGAAAAGAAGAAGACCACTGCTGAGATTGGGCACTTGGTGGAGTAAGTGACCAGTTTTGTTATTGTCAGTTCAGCCCAGACCGCATATTAAAAAAACACCTTCTTCTTGGCAGTTGCCTTATTTAAATGAAGCCCTTTCCATGTGACTTATTAGAATATATGTCATATATAAGCAGAGAGTCACTACTAGTCGGGGCTGTTTATTCCCTGCTCTGATCTTGCTTTACAAGCCTTAGATTAAATGACAATATATTCATTCCCAGCCGACCACTTTTGGCATATTGTATTGTAGGATTTTTAACAGAAAATGGTAGACATTTATCTCTCTTTTCTTTAATTTTAGGAACGTGGATGACGCACAGAGCAGTATTGCTTCAGGAACACCCCAATATTTTCCAGAAACTCCACAATATGGCACTGAATTTTTTCTGCATGACCAAACTGAGTATCCCACACATATAGCAGGTTTGGAGGACTCAATGAATGGTGAGTTGTAATAAATTCTTTACATTTTCTGTGTTTTTAACTTAAATGGATTACAGAGGTTTTTTTTCTTTTTCTTTTTTTTAAAGAGCCCTAATGCATTGAAGTAACAAACCAGCAGTTACTCACTCCTCTGATGCAGCACTGATGCCCACTTTAGGTACTGGTCAGCACTTTGGTCTTCCTATTGGAGCAGATGGGTTTCGGCGATCACACAATATCAGCGCTAATAGGAAGACCGGGGTGCTTATTGGAGCCTGAGCAGGGGATCAGTGCAAGATTGGAAAGGTAAAGAACTGATGATTTTGTTATTTTAATGCATTTATGGTTCTCTAAAAAAATACAAGCAACCAAATTATTTACCTGGATAATCTAATATCGTCTCTGTTCACACAGGTAATAGCCACATGGTTTTTGCTGCAGAAACCACATGATCTCACCGTCTGAAACCCCACGTTGCTTTACTTCAGTGAGAGGCAGGGAACCTCCACTTGGTTAGGTACTGAAGCTATCATTGAGGTCAATGTGACCTTTAGAGCTTCACTCTGCCCTTGGCTCATAGTAACTAGTAGTGTCTTCAGATAATGTAGTAGATGTCACCTGCAGTCCTATGTAGCACTACGGATAACTCACAGTAATAACTCTCAGATAATGTAGTACATGTTTCCTACAGTCCTGTGTAACACCACAGATAATACAGTGATACAAGGCTCTATCAAAGGTGCAGTCAGGTCATGTGATTTATAGTTGGGTGGTTCATGCTGCCCATTCATTTAATCATAATTGGTCGCATATTCCCCATCTACATAGGAAGATGTGCAGCCACTAGCGGTGATTGTTATGTCATTCGTTGGCTGATGACTGGTTCTTTCACACAGGCTGATAATTGAACAATGAGTGTTCCTGCTAGCTAATAATCAGCCTCTTTGAAAGGGCCTTTACCTAAAGTTTTATGTAACACCACAGACACCACACAATAACTCTCTGAGTAACAGATAACTTAGTAGATGTTCCCCACAGTCCCATTTGACACCACAGATAACACAGTGATAATTATGCACACACAGCAGTTTTCTTAAAGGGACTGTTCCACGAACCACCATTAAACACCTATCCACAGGGTAGGTGATCAATGTATGTCTGCTGGGGTTTCAACTAATATTACCCCCACTGATCACAACAATGATTAAGACTGACAGAAATGGCCAAACACTGTATTTCAACATCTCTGTCAAAACATTGCCAGTGAATGGAGCAGCAGCGCACACACATGACTGCTGCTCTGTTCAAACTGGGGGACTCAGGACCCCTATTGTTATGATTAATGGGGGTACCAGCAGTTGAATCCACACCGATCATTCATTTATCACCTACCCTGTGAATAGGTGATTTGATGTTGTTTTGGAGATAATACTATTAATATATAGTGATCCGAATTCTAATGATCAGTATATGAATATTAATGAAAAGCTGAGTATGTCATTCTCTTGTCAAAATTGTGGTTTGGTTTTCCCTTAGCTTCTTTAGCAAACAAAAAAAAAATCTAAATTAAAATTCAGAGTTGAGAATTCTTACATCGAAAAAATTGAGCTTTGAAATGTCATTACCAGGGGATGTCATATTTGCTTAATTTATTTTTTTTACCTGTTTTCTGTATAAAATACAATGCCATAAAATCAGCCGCTCCGTCATGAATATCTTTTGTCTTTAGTAACAGTAAAAAAAAAAAAAGACCAAACGCAGGAAGTGATGTCAGTTGTCCCTCTGCTCTGTGCAGACTGGTCCAGTAAAGATGAATGCTGATTGGTCAGCAGCCGTGCACGCCCCTCTACACACCCCTGTGCACTGCTGCAGCTTAGTAAACCAACTGATCTAAGGCAAATTTATAAAAAAAAAAAAAAAAAAAGCCCATCCACCAGCTCAGAGTAAAATGCAGAAGCATGAGCAGCACAATGAGGCACTAAAGGGACTGCAGCGCAATGGGGCACTAAAACTGACAGAATACTATACAACTATATATTTGCTATAGTTTCTTATTTTTAATATGCCATGACAGGTACGATTTAATTTTAAGCCATATTGCCCAGCCCTGGTGACAATTGTGGATCTTGGGATAACCCCCTTTATAAAACAAAAGTTACATTGTCTTTGGTAAAGAGGGGAGCATAGCACTTCTAAATTGGAAACACTATATTTGCCAATTTCCAACCAGTACTTGCTGTAGCAGAAAGGGGGATACATTTAATAGATTTGTCCCTGATGTGTTTATGTTCATATACGTCAGCATGTTATTACACCACTGGTATCACATATCACTGAGTGTGAAATATTATTTATTATATTTTTCAGGGATGACAGTGGGAAATATACTCATAAATCCAGACAGCGATCCAATGTTCTCACATCAGCTCACAATTTCTAATGAAGCGTCCCTGGATTCTTTCAACGGCTTAAATAACTGAAGCTGATTTTATTTTGCACAGAATAATGGAAGAACTGATTTTTGTGAATAAACTTTCTGTTTTCAGTGATCTATGCCATCAGGGAAGAAGTACCAATACCAACCCCAACATGTATCTGTGTTCAGATGGTTACAAGCTATTTAGTGCATTCCTTTATACTAAGTCAGGTATAGTTAGATAAGTGTTCTTATCTGCATGTACTGGAATACTCACAAAAAGCTATACGTTTAAGGGCCCATTTATACTGAGCAAATGTGGCAGAATTTCAAGATGTCACGTTGTTGCAGTGGTATTTCTTGTGCGCCTTCACTCTCCACCCAAAGACTTGACATGTCAATTCTTTTGTCGGAGAGCGGAGATGCACTAGAAATCCCATTAAATCAATGGGACAGGTGGCATTTCAAGCAGCGCCCACGGCACAGACTCCGCTTGAAATTCAGACACTTTTGCTTCAAAGGGAATGCCTATATGGAATGTTCCTTACCATAGAGAAAAAGAAATGTATTTGTTGAGAAGACATTGGCTCTTTAATTAAAAGCACAAAGCACCTTTTTTTACAGTCTTGCCCAGAGTAGCAAGCTTTTTTACATACCAGCATCATCACAGCGTTAGGCTGCATTCACACGTTCCGTGAAGTTGTCCGTGCTCACAGATCTGTGATTGCATGGATCCGTGATTGTTAAAAAATAGGACATGTCATTACTCGGAACGGATGCACGAAAGGATTCCCCATAGAAATCAATGAGATCCATATCTTACACGGATGTGATGTAATCAATGTAATTTAAAATGCTTTAAACAGATCCGTGAAAAACATGGACGTGATGTAATCAATGTAATTTAAAATGCTTTAAACAGATCCGTGAAAAACACGGACACGGATGTAAAACGGATGACAACACAGACGGTTTTGCACGGATCACGGAGGTTGCTAGCAGACCAGAATCACGGACCAGGAAAAACACTAAACGTGTGAATGCAGCCTTACTGTATGCTGAAGCAGAAGTTTTGCTATGTTATAAATATGCACTAGTTGTATTGTATAAACTTGTTTTTGCAAGTCTTTATACAGAAGCTTTGGAGGTGCTACATAAATCATGGAAATTGTAGACTTCTTATGTGTCCATAATTTTATCAGTCTGATCCATTTCTAATCCAGAACCAGAATTCATGTTAATCACCAGTATATTTTTTTTAATTGAACTATATGTTGAACCATAGACCTCAATTATCCCGACTGGAGCAGAGATTTCCATGAATAATTATAGGTTATCCTGGAAATCCCACAAAACTATATCTCGTTCTGCCTAGCTCCTTCTGTTTTGTACCATGCTGCCTGAAAAGTGGACTGTATTTTCAATACAACAGGCTCCCTTCAAGTAGAAAGAGCTCCCGGCTTTATTAGGAATATACCATTATGTGTAAATCATTTAATGCAGATGCCAGAACCCTGTAACAATAAAACTGCATTTACTATAATCTGGACATCATAGATTATTATTGAGTTGTAAGTTGTGGCACATAATGTCTTTTTTTAATTTGGAATAAAAGTAATTTTTATACTCTATATTATATTATTATACTATAGTTTGGATGTTGCCATGCTTTCTGCAGTCCAGGAGAGTGCTCCATGGGCTTTATCTTCTAACTTGCATAAAACATTATAGGACATATATGTCACAAATTTTGGTAGAATTCTTAATAAAGTCTTAATTGCGCCTATAAAAATACCAGTAGTTATCAAGCTGCCTATGTTGCCTGGTCAATGCCTCCGGACTGTACTACAAGCAATAGGTTTATGTCAGTACTGGAACATTAGACTTAAAGGGGTACTCCGGGCTGGGGTTTTTTTTTGCGTATGGCCGGGGAGGAGGTGGATGAGGGCAATGACGTCCCCTTACCTCCCGGTTCCAACGCCGTGTCCTGGATCGCACTGCTTTGGTCCGTGCTGCCCGGCCACCTCCCGCCTCTGCCACTGACTGCCTTAGCGGACTTGAAACGTCACGTCTCAAGCCCGCATCAGTGACCGGGAAGCGGCCAGGCAGCGCGAAGTGGAGCGATCTGGGACACGGCGCTTGAACCGCGGAGGTAAAGGGACGTCATTGCCCTCATCCTCGGCCATACGCAAAAAAGCCCCCCATCTCTCATTAGCCTTTAATGGGGTCCCATCGGGGGGAGGATTTATCAAGCCTTCTTATAGTAAGAATGTTCTTTGTTGCCAATAGCAACCTATCAGAGCTTAGCTGTAATTTCATCTGAGCTCAACAACATGAAATTTGAGCTGTGATTGGTTGTTTGATTGGCAATAAAGAACAATTTTACTAAGACTGCTTGATAAATCTTCCACAGTATGTTTATTGTCATCCACTGTTTGTATGTAGAATTTACAGGAGCCGCTGTAGAGAGGGGAGCAGAGATCAACCAAAATTTTTTTATTAATGTTAAAGTATTGTATTGCCCCCCAAAAGTTATACAAATCCCCAATATACACTTATTACGGGAAATGCTTATAAAGTGCTTTTTTCCATGCACTTACCACTACATCAAGGCTTCACTTCCTAGATAACATGGTGATGTCACGACCCGACTCCCAGAGCTGTGCAGGCTGTGGCTGCTGGAGAGGATGATGGCAGGGGGGCACTGTGGGGGACACTGACCATCCCCCTGCCATCATCCTCTCCAGCAGCCACAGCCTGCACAGCTCTGGGAGTCGGGTCATGACATCACCATGTTATCCAGGAAGTGAAGCCTTGATGCAGTAGTAAGTGCAGGGTAAAAAGCACTTTATGTGCAATTCCATGTAATAAGTGTATATTGGTGATTTGTATAACTTTTGGGGGGCAAAATAATACTTTAATAAAAATTTTCGCCAGACTTCTCCTTTAAGTGCAGTAATGATGTGGGCTCCACTGCTAGAGGGAAGAACTTGGCAGGAAGACACTTAGATAATAAGTGATTGTGAGTGTTATGCCTGCTTTTCATTAGTAAAATATAATTTTCCAGACAAATCTGACAAAAAGAGGGTGTGGCTTATTGCGAGAAAACGTTGTCCGATGCACAAACAAACACAGTACACCATTTTTGGCACTGTGGTGCACATTGTACCTAACATGAAATGATGGAATTTCAAGACATAGACATTTTTCCACATCTGCGCCAAAATGTATGTGCTATGCACCACTTTTCACTTCCAGCTGCTTGGTGGTTTCCATGATTACACAATAGTCCATGTATGAGGCTCAAGAAAAACCAACCCTACATGATGGGGAAACAACTTTTATTCTTGTATGCTCTAGACAAAGCCATCTTATAAGGAGATTTGCTTTCTTCTCAGTTTTATGAAGTATGACACCCAGATGCAGATTATTTATGCAAATGTTAAAAAGTGGCGGCACTTTTAATTTGGTTTGTGCCAAGATTTCATAAAGTCTTTTTTTTTATTTACTCCCCACACAGTGTTTGAACAAGGAGACTTCATAACACAGCTAAGATGTGATTATTGATCGTCTTGTGACCCCATGTCATGTATGTATTCCACACCTTGCAGCATCCATATGGCCATTACACATACCTCCCAACTTTTTGGACGGCCAAAGAAGGACACTTGTGGTTCACTCTAGGAAAATTTTACAGACATGACACTTCTATACTTTTGCATGCATGCATTTCGTTACACTGATATTTACAAATCTGCAGCAGATCCTGTGTATATGAATACATCCTTAAGTCCCATTCACACATAGTAACCCTGTCTATTACGGACCCGCTACGGCGGACAGTATTACAAATGTGTTTCAGTAACTGTCCAGATTTGCAGGAACCCACTGTCAAATAGGTGACATGGATGCATGGCTTAAAAAAAAATTTTGTGTCATGGAAAATGGCCCCAAAATGCATCCGTAACACCTACTGATGTGTGTATGGGGCCATATTAACTGCATGTGTAAAATTATGTGTGAAAGGGGCCATAATGTCACCTGAATATAACAATTTTTCCATCATGCATCACATAATGGAGTAATGTTTCTAGAGCAACATAAAAAGTCTGTTAATGCAAATCTATTTTTTAGTTCAAAAAGAGGGACATGTAAGGGGAAAAGAGGGACTTGGCTCAAAAGTAGGGACTGTGCCTCCAAATGAGGGACACTTTGGAGGTATGCCATTACATTATGCACCAATGTATAATACAGTCTTGTACCTTCTACAATACACAACACATTGTTTCTATGAGATAATATATTCCTCTTATTTTTCCATTGTGACAAGGCAGAGTGGACAATTGTGCATATTTTTCTCTAGTCTTCTATACCCATAAGGCCAATAAAAAATCCTGTGTGTGTTGGCCTATGATAAGCCAAAAAGAAAATTTTTGTATTAGATGAGAGATATGACCTCAAGGAAAAACTCCCTCTTGACTAGGACAGATGACAACCACTTGATGTGGCATGTACTCTCTGTACATTTGCCATACTAGTAATTCCTCTGTAGAAAAAAACAAAAACTTCAGTGCTGGTTCCACGTCCCCAAGACACCCTGAAGGTTTCTGAGCTACACAGAAAAGGGGAGTTGAATTCTTCCTCTTTATTCAGTTGTTCAATATAAACACATAGAAATGAAGAACAGGGAAATGCCTAACAGTGTGGGTGACGTATATGGTAGCACAGGGAATAAAACTGCTCAAATCTCTATGCAGATAAGTCAACCACAAAGTATAGTCAATGACAGCCCCAGGTTGTTTGTTTTGACTTGTTTTTCTCTTTTATAATCATGTCACAAATACTTTACACTGACAAATAAAGCTGTCATAATGTGAATGTATTGTCCAAGACATATTAATATATAAAACGGGTCCTCAACTGGCGGACTGCGGTCCGAACGAGGACCGCGGAGGCCAGCTGTTTGGACCCCTGCTGCAGCTCCGTATACCTGTATACTGAGCTGCACTCTGCACAGTAACTATGAGCGCTCGTAAGGAGCGCTCATAGTTACCATGCAGCAGCACTGACAGAGAGGGAGCCATTGGATCCCTCCATATCAGTCACCCGTCACTGGCCGCAGCGGTCACAAGAGGCCGCACTCTGCCTCTGGTGTCGGTTGTCGAGTGGCGTTTCTGGAGTGCCGGCGCCAGGACAAGTGGAGAGGGGTCTCTTGTGACCGCTGCAGTGCGGCCACAAGAGGGGAAGAAAAGAGGAGACGCCCGGACCCAGGTGAGTATAAGTGTTTTTTTAATGTTATATGCTAGATGGGAGGGGGGAGCAGAGAGAATTTATATAATTAAGGGAGCACACAGCGGAGGTCTATATACTACTTGGGGAGCACACAGAGGGACTATCTACTACTGGGGGAGCACACAGGGGGCTATATTCTACTGGGGAGTGCACAGGGGGCTATATACTATTGGGGAGTGCACAGGGGGCTATATACTACTTGGGGAGCGCACAGGGGGCTATATACTACTGGGGGAGCACACGGGGGCTATATACTACTGGGGAGAGGCACAGGGGGGCTTTATACTACTGGGCGAGCGCACAGGGGGCTTTATAATACTGGGGGAGTGCACAGGAGGGATATATACTACTGGGGGAGCGCACAAGGGTCTATATACTACTAAGGGAGCAACAGGGGGGCTATATGCTACTGGGGGCAGCACCCCCTTTGTACCTAATTTCAAAGGGCTGGTGAGAGAGAAATGCCAGTTTTCACACTAATAAGCATCAATTCTGTATGTAAATAGTTCAACAACGTTTGTGAAAAGTAACAAAATATGTTTACTACTGATGTTAAGCTTGGACCTTCACCTGACAAAAGACCCCGGTAAGTGGACCTTAACTAAAAGTTGTTGAGTACCCCTGATATAAAATATATTTCTTTCTACATTTGGTTAACAATGTCATCACATATTTAAAAAAAAAAAAAGTCTTGCAGTTTTCACTCTGAGTAATATAATTCTGTAATATAATGGCTGACACTGCCTTTGCTATAGACATCACTTCTCAGCAGACATCTCATTGTCGACATAGGTATGAGCTCTTTTATAAAGCTGGAGGCATAAAACATAGGATTCACCAGTGATGGTCACAGCTTCCACTAACTCCGGGATGGTGGTAGATCTCCAATGTCTAGCTAAGACTGTTTTGGTATGAATATACAATAAGCATGTCAATCGTCTATATTTAAATGGGACATGATCTATATTTAGGAAGAGTAAGAAATGTTGGGGTGTCTGGGGAATCCCTATGGGGAGAACTGTGTTAAATAAATGAAAACAGTTATTCCAGTAAGGTTTGATTACCGGGCATTGCCATAATATGTGCAGAGGGGGGCCTCTACTTTACAGTTTCTCCAACAGTGGTCAGTTGTCCCTTCAAACATACATGACAGCTTATCTAGTGTGTAATACCATCTGATAATAGTTTTAAAAGCAGATTCAATATGGGATTTATCAAACATGATGTAAACTGAAACTGGCTCAGTTGCCCCTAGCAACCAATCAGATTCCACCTTTCATTCCATACAGACTCTTTGGAAAATGAAAGGTGGAATCTGATTGGTTGCTAGGGGCAACTGAGCCAGTTTCACTTTACACCATGTTTGATAAATTTCCCCCATCATATATATTTTTAAAAGCTCCTTTCCAATCATCATCTGTAAATTGTATGCTGAGATCACCTTCCCAGAGGCTGAAGGGGCGCATTTTCATAAGGGTTGTGACATCATTCATGCTTTCATAGATAGGTCTTAAACCTTTAAGCTTAGAATTTAGATATAAAAATCTATACTTATTAGCTTTGATGCCAGATGGAGTCATAGCTGTTAAAAAGTTCCTAATTCAGAGAAATTTATGAAAATCTGACCGGGGGGATATTATACTGACGTTGCAATGATTGGAAAGAGGTAATGTCATTGTTATTGTATAACTGTGCTATAGACTTTATCCCCTTTACCTTCCAACATGTTAAATTTAAAGTGACACTGTCACCCCCTATTTGCATTTTGACTGTTCTCCACAGGTGTTAAGGGTAAATGTTACAGCTTTCATTACTTATTTTATATCACACCTCATGGTGCTTGTTCTGGTAAAAAGTCATTTTTATCACCCGTGGATTGGTATATGTGGGCGTGGCCTCGCGCCCTATGTGTCACATCACTCCGCCCCTAGCACCACTTAGCCCCGCCCCATCCATGACATCATTGCCGCATAGGCCTGCCTCAAGGAAAGAGATTGGCAGTAAGGAGTGAGGTAAGGAGGAGCCAGTGTTGGTGTTAATATGGAATTGTTCCCAGGCCCTATATGACACTCTAATCAATGGGTTGGAGCAGGTAAGTCTTGGATTGGACCAAAATGGTAAAAACATTATATGATTCACATCATATGGAGCGACAAGATGATTTTCTATGTTTACCCAAGGAATGTCTTCTAATTTCCACCATTTTTTCAATGTAGAGACCATAGATGCGATGTAATAACCCTTTAAGTATGGAACCCCCAACCTCCTGCCTTACGTTGTTTAAAAAGTATTTTAGCAGAAATCCGAGGGCATTTGTTGGCCTAGAGAAATCTGTTTACAATACATTGTGACTGGGTAAAAAATTAGTTTGGGACTTCTATGGGTATAGTTCTGTATAGATATAAGAATTTTGGCAATGTGAACATTTTAAATGTAGCTATACGTCCTACCCAGGATATATCCAATGTGGAGAATAATTTTAGGTTTGTTTCGACTAATGAATGCTGCATAATTTGTATTATAAAGTGAAGAGTAAGTTGGTGTAAGTTTTATGCCCAGGTATTCTATAAAATTATGTTTCCAGTCAAAATCGTACTTGGATCTCATATGTGATACAATCGACGGGGATATGTTTAATGGCAATGCCTGAGTTTTAGAGGCGTTTAGATGATTGTATGATACTGTACCGAATTGTTTTATGATCAACATTGAAACTTCCAATGATGTACTGGGGTTTGTCAGTGACATATAATATCGTCTGTGTTTCAAGGTCCGTGGATGAGATCCGCTATCTAGCTCTGTGATCCGTGACTGTGATTGTATCCGTTTTGCACCCGTGTCTGTGTTTTTCACTGATGTGCATCACATCACCTATGTCAGATGTAATGTAGCAGAGCTGAACATGTCACACTCTGCAGTGCATCACCCCCCCAAGAGACATTGGCAGCGCATCCCCACAGAAACCCAACCCCAATACCTCCCCCCCCATCCCAATCTTCTGAATGTGTCACAGAGCTGAAATGAATGTGATTGAGCTCAGCTGAATGTGACACTCTGTGTCAGAGACCAATAGAGACCACCCCCTCCCCCCTTACCATTGCGGAAGGTCACTGGCAGCACAACCCAAACCCTATACTTACATATCCAGGTCCAGTCTCCTGAAGGCAGCTGTTAAGTCTTGTGCTGGGTGAAAAAAAGAGACTAAACACATGAAGTGTCACGGCATCAATGCGTCCATCAATCACATGACTGCACTATGTGTGCAGAGGACCAGGACCTGCTTTTGGTCCCTTTTTTTCAACCAGCACAAGACTAATAAGCTGTCTTCAGAAGACTGGACCTGGATACAAGTAAGTATAGCTTTGTTTTAATGCATGATAACTAAACAAAAATAATTAAATGTGTAGTTCAGGGAAGAAAAATCTTTCAAATGAACTGGAGACAGAAAGTGCCAAAGATTTGTAATTTACTTCTATTAAAAAATATCCAGTGTCCCAGTACTTATCAGCTGCTGTATGTCCTGCAAGAAGTGCTGTGTTCTCTTCAGTCTGACACAACACTGTCAATGATCTTTTTTTAACACACTTTACTGTACAGATAATAAAGTTATAATTGTATCATTTAAGTTTTCACACTTATTGAACTTAGTTATAGAAATCCTCTGTGTTTTTTTTTGTTATATCGCTTTCTTTCTAGACACTTTCACAGTTTAAAAAAATATTTTTAGGGGGCTTGAACTTGCAATCGCTTAATAGTTTTTGTTTGTTTTTTAGTTTTTTGCTCTTAAAATATGCCTTGATTTTCAGTTCTTATGGTGATGTCACTTCCAGCGACAGTCTGGAGCTCTGTTGTAGATAATCATAGGCCTAGTTGGCCTTTCAGGTAGTCCATCACTCAGTGGCCCAGCTATGCTGTATGGGTCCTACTAATGAGCTCTGTGACTTTAAATTGGCACTGTCACTTAAAAAAAAAAAAGTTTGACATGCGATAGAGAAATGTTTTAAACATCAGTGCTAAGACCTCCGCCGATCGTTGGATATGGCACAGAGAATGCACACTAAGCATGTTCTCTCCCAGCTCTGTCGTGGGAGTGTAGATGAACTTCTATGGGACTGTCTCCTGTCATATGCATGCTCCCGTCCCCTTTGTTTGAGCAATCAGTTAGTGTTTGACATTTCAAAAGTCTTTTGAAGTCAAAGGTAAACTGATGCTAGACCTGCCCCAGTCACCCCTATGTGCTAATAAGGTAATTTTGAATTGTCTAGAGTAACACAAATCAAGAGACCACACAAACTGACAGCGAGTGGCCATTAGGTGCTGAACTGCCTCAGGGCCAGTGCAAGCATTGCCTATTCTCAGTTATGTATGTACAATACTTCACTGACCTACCAAGAGGCAGGTGACAGAGCCTTTTACATTTTATGGATTCTGTAGTAGAGGCAGTGATTCCAGTGTGAACATAGTTTTACCCAGACACTGCATCATACTCAACAGAGAGCTTGTCTCATTGGCTGAGCTGCTCTCCGATGGGTGATAGCTGATGCTGCAGCTGGTGTTTAAAGATGCTATACCCATGTCCTGGCAGGAGAAGCAAGAGAAAGAAAGAAGCCTACTGCTCTTTCTCTACAAAGATGCTGCTGAAAGTTCCAGAGTTATTTTCTCCATCTAACTGTGCTCACGAAAGACTTGGTGCTGAAACCAAAGGAAAGTGTTTTGCACACTGTGACTGTGGCAGTGGAAGGGGAGCAAGGAAGGGGAGAATAGTGTTACCCCCTTAACTGCCTTACTATAACAGAGAATATGACCATTATAAATCTTTATAACTGTTTAACTGGTAACCCTTTTCAGCAAATCACTCACTTCACTTAAAAAAAAAATTATAGTATTTGAAAATTGACTTTCTAAACCCGGCATGTTTCTATTGTTTTCAAAATCAGGTGGAGGAGCCACAGACAGATCTTCAACAAAACCTGCCCCCCCCCCCCCCCAAAAAAAAAACGTATTAAAATAAAAAATACTCAAGGGCGCACAGTTATAATTTTTTTATGGATTCAATACATCTCACAGATCACAATAAATAAGCTTTAGCACAAAGAATATAAATAATTACAATAAATATAGTGTATAAATATTAATAATAAATAAATAAATATATAATTCATGTACCTAGTGCATAACATTTACCTGTTACAATACAGATATCCAGTTAGTACTCACAGATCAAATACAACATTTAGACTATAAATCAACAACCATAGGTGTATGTAGGTACTACATTTCATGCAACAACATTGATAGTATGTAATACTATACTACTCTGTAGATTAAAGGTTCTATATATCTGCAAAAATCAGATAATAATCAGATAGGCGAACCATCTTTGGTTGCTATGGAAATGTTACTTGACAAACCGATATAAATTATTACGATTGTAAGACAGCATGTCCCTAGCAACCAGTCTGACTTAAAGTGAATCTGTCAGCTGCAATTTACATTCCAAAACATCTAAAAAAAAGAATAAAAACAGAGGCTTATATAAAGCCATATTTATAGTTATATTTCACTGGAGGGTATCTTTTGTCCATTACCATCCATTTTCATCAGTGTCAGCAGCTTGAAAGCTGAATTGCAGCTGACAGATTCCCTTTAAGGTGACATAACTGAGAAATGACAACAAGGATTTCTATAACAGATGCACATGATGCATATACATTTAAATATATAAATACTTGTCAGCCTGCATTGGAGGCATAAATCATTACATTAAATATATAATATTTAATACATTGAAAACAGTGCGGACTATGTGCTAATGCAGTAAATGTAGCATGTGATCGGCTGGGTTTCCAGGTGAAAAGACCCGGGCAATGAGGATGCTCACAGATAGTAAGGGAGAGCCAATCTTTCTTCTCAGAAATTCTTTTGTCACCTCTCTGGGTGCTGTCAGATGTTTGGCTTTATAGTTACAGGCCTATTGGGGGAAAAAAGGAATATTGTGATTTCTTTACTGAGGGAAGAAGGCGACATTAAAGAAGTAACAGGATAATAAACAGTGCAGAAGAAAAAAAATATATTTTATGTTATAAAGGGCTTTAATGTTCCTAGCACAGCAATAAGGAGTGCATAGAGGATCCTTATAGAAAGAAGCCCCCACAAGCCGCTTGGTCGATAATTGCCCAGTATAATCCGTCTCCCAGGATTACCCAGACACCAACTGATCAAAAATTTTGACATCTCTAAGAAAATTTTAAATTGGTGGGAGTTCAGACTCCCACTGACTGCTAGGATGATTGGGGAGAGTGAGGTTGCTTCTCTCCCCAATCTCTATGCATGTGATACGTGCAGGTCCTATAGACTTACATTATCACTGTCTCAGTCACATGCACAGAGCTGGGAGATATTGTGCATAGTGTACACTTCTCAAGAGTATATGTAATGATCAGATGGGGTCTAAACACCTAGACCCTGACGATCAGAACCTCTGACCCATAATTATCTAATGTCTATAAATAAAATGGGGATGTACATGAAAGGGGCTTGAAACATACGCTAAGGTTCTTATTGAGCTAAATATTAAAGGTCAAGTATAGAAAAAGCTTAATGCTTAAAATTCCCGTTTAATCTCAAATGTACACTATATGCCTCCTTTGAGAAAGCCAACGTAGTTGGTGAAACTAGTCAGGTCTTTTAAGGCATGACAATTTTAACATAGCTAGCGTCTGTCCATTGATACCCTGAGTTTATCAATACTTAGAGCCGAAGTATATCGGCAATCAATAACAGTGTAGACATACAAGACAGAGGAGAGAGCGGGATACACCGTGATCGCGGGTCATTACCCGACGATTGTTTCGGTGTACCCCCACCACCCGGTTGCACTAGCTTCGGGTGGCTGCGGCTACTCTTAGTGAGCAAGTATCGCCAGCTAAAGCGGCGAACTGATACAGCGCTCCCTCTTTCTTGTTATACCACAGTGTGTGAACTTAATTTACCTATAACACTAATCTCGTGTGTTGCAGCTATCCCCGCTGGGCTAATACTGCCAGTTATAGCGGCAAACCGACATAGTGTGCTTCTTCTCCTGTTTCGTTACAGTGTGTCAGCTCACTCTGACAAGCTAATCACGCGGTCAGGGTTTTCAAATCACTAATGATTGTACTGTGTGACATGATAAACTAACATCTAACCACTATCATCAACAATCATCAACTATCGTGTTTAATACACGTTTCACACACTTGATGCAGATTCAAGTTGCATCTCCTGATACCCACGGGTTAACCACTGCAAGACTGGCCGGCGGTCTGGGCAGTAGAGCTATCCCCATTATCTGAACACAACTGTAGCCACACACTGTTATACCCCCTTCTATTGCTGTACTAATAAAGTGGAATAATACAAGTTACTCGATACTATATATAGACAGCACATAAGTGCGTACTTGTTTTTCGATACTTATTCTGCTACTATACGTTGAATAGCATACCCTCAATCTACACTGTTACTGTCGGAAAAACGGGTTCTTTTGGTCATTTTTTCAGACGCTACTATTTTTAAATATATAGCACTGTACATATTTATCACGTCTTTGAGTTTTCATAATTAAATATTCAAATAAAAGTTAAGTTTTATTCCTATGGGCAAGCTGGTAATTGTTGTCCAGGCAACAATATGTGAACATAATCTCAAATGTACGGAAGGAACTTTTTTCATTTTTCCACATTTTTGCAACAATAAGTGTGGCCACTAGATGTCATAGTTTGTTTAGGAAGCAAAGAAGCCGCACTGTAAGAGGATTCATTGTGCTTCCTGTCTCAATGTACACGTCAGCTGGGCACGGAGTGTTTACTCCAAAGTATTAGTAGTAATTTCATTTATCTTGAAAATTACTTAAAATTAAAATTCCAGTAACAAAACACAAATCCAAGTCATTTTATGTTTTTTTTTTTTTTTTTTTTGAATTTTACTTACCTCTAGTTTAGGCAGAATATCTGATATAATCCATTTTGCCTTAGTAAACTCGTGATTTTGACTGGTAGGTGGGAGTGTAGATAGAGCAATTTCATAATATGACAATATATGGGTGATCCGTCTTAGGCAGGTCTGTATAAGAAAAAGAGAATAAAATTAATCCATTGATCTATTTATCCTCGTAGTATCTACAGTATCTATCAATCAATCAATCAATCATACTTTTAATGTCTATCTATCTATATATCTATCTATCTAATATCTCTATCATATTTCTATATATCTATCTATATTTCTAATTATCTATCTAATATCTTTATATTGCATATCATCTATCTATCTATCTATCTATCTATCTATCTAACTATCTATATATCTATCTAATATCGCTATCATATTTGTATAGATATCTATCTAGCATCTATTTATCATCATATTTCTAATACCTTAGATCTATCTATATTTCTAATTATCTATCTAATATCTTTATAGTGCATATCATCTATCTATCTATCAAAATATTATGTCCCTGAAATAGAAGAGGTGAGTCCTGGAGTGTACACAGTCACTACGATACTAACGGATATTCCACAGCTCCACCTTCGTAGAATTTGTTCTCTAGGTACCTAGTTCCTGGTTGTTCTTGGATAGCAATGCTGCAGGGCTGAGTGATGTTTGCAATGGTTGAAAGTGAATGACACTTAACTGTCTCTCTGATCTACTGGCTGCTAGATGATTCCCCTGAACGGCTTGTGTTTCCTGGACTCTATTGTGTTACTTGTGGGAAATTTCCCAGTAACTAAAAATACTGTTGTAATTTTTGATGAGCACAGTTCTTACACGAGCACTAAGACACACCTCTGGTGAGGTCACTGGATGCCTGTCTATGCACAACCAACAATCTCAGGACTCTTCCTTCATCCTACAGAAGAGATGTGTCAGCTGAGTGTAGTCCATGGACACCTAAGCACATCCTATTTCTTAAAGACCTCTGTCTCTATTGTCAAGACACTAGTTGGCACAGTGCGGTGATGCCATTGTATATTCTGATCCCGGAATAGTTACCTCTGGATTTGAAACAAGATCTTTAGGTCCACAGTGATGGTGGCAGTGAATTCTTGGAATATCATCTCGAACTATGGAATCTTCTGTGGAATTCTGTAGAAAGCGGAATAATACACATTTATTTAATATTATGGAAAGTGATAAGTGACATATCACAGAATATGTATGGTGGAAAGATGACTATTAACTGTTATATTGATATTTATTTTGAAATACAATGTTAATCTATAATAATAATCTATGGGATAAACTAATATGTTGTCAAAGCAACTGAAGCATATTCATCAAAATGGTGCACAACAAACAAATTCAACTTAGCTACGTCTGCTTGAGTTTTATTTTGTCACGTTCTTCAAATAGTAATGTTGTGTTATTGTGTTACAATGGTTTTAATTTCATTCAAACCAATTATATTTAATTTAATTCAAGAGTTGAAATCCTTATTTTTATCTTGCTTACCCATCCAAAATCACAGAAATATTGGAGAAGCATAATAATTCATTTTATATATATATATATATATATATATATATATATATATAGTGAGAGAGAGAGATCACATACCAAGATGAACACATTTGGCATAGTTATTGGTAGGTACACTCACAATAACCTGTACAAGCAACCCACTCTGTAAAAAAAGTTTTTTTTTATGGATGGTGGGAATAAATACCCTACATCTGATGTCCTGGATAAAATTATCAGCAATTTATAATACGATAAGAGACAGGAATGTTGGACACAACTATTAGTATTGCAATGCTTAAGAATAAATGTATGGTATTATCTAAAAATAAAGCTGCCCTTCTTACCATAGAATTATAAATCTTCAGTGCCTGATTGTAGAGTTCCTGCGTCAGGTTCTTGAAATCATCCCAGTGACAATTTCTAAAGTGAGTATTATGTATTGGGTTAGAGACTGCCATGTCCTGGTGTTGGGTCAGGAAAATGACCAGTAAAAGTAGTAGATTCCTGGAAGGCATCTTCTGTCTGTTCAGCACAAGCTCTGGATGTATCCTGTTCAGTGCACTAGTTGTAAATACTGAACCATGCTTTCTGGATACTGTATATATGCTCTTCTTCTGACTCAGAAAGGGGCATCCCCAATTGTATGTACCTGAGTTGTGGGGCAGGCCCACTGCTCATACATGAAGGGTTTGGTAACAATATGCCTAGCACTCAAAGGCACACAGAGAGGGCGGCTGAATCACTCACTTGTCTGATGGGGACACTTTTAGTTGTTATTGAATTGCTCAACATAAAAAAAAATTCCATCTATGTCCTTCTAACTCTTGTTTAGTTTCATTCTGTAATTCAATGAAGGGACAAGCCTGTGTCCACCTCTTCTGTAGAGTCCCTAAATGACCTAGGCATTAGCCACTATTGGAATAACTGGTAACAGGACAAAAAGTCAAACTATAACATATAACCATAATTATTTTAACTATGAATCATTAAAAATGTGTGTATAATTTTAACTAAAATGGACATGGATGCAAACAACTGAACCATAGGAGGGTGTGAGAATTGTAGTATAAAATATAAACCAGGGGGCTATTTTGGCCACTGAAAATGTTACTTTAATGGGGTTCAATAGCACATTAATAAGCCATGATAGTCTTATATAAGGGTCCTAGGTTCCAGGCAATGAGGCGAGTTACTTAGAGTGTACCATGTTTCCATAATACTGTATATACAAGGTCCAGAGATGTGGACTAAGGGACCATAGACCAGAACCCTAAAGAACCCGAAATCAAACACCCCTATCAAAAACAAAAACAAGTAGACTTACAGCTACACTAACTATGGGGGGGATTTATCAAAACATTTGGTACAGTGGAGCAGTTGCCCCTTGCAATCCTGTAAAAGAGTTTAAAAAAAAGGCTTTTGAAAAATGAGAGCTTGAATCCAATTGCTTACTATGGAAAGCCCTTCGACTTTTCCTTTGTACTACTTTTTACCAAAGTTTATGCTAGACTATAATCTGCATAAAGTTGGAGGTGCACTTTGAGCTTATAACTGGTGGCTGATTTCCAGCGGATTTGCTTTGGCAGTAAATCTGCAACAATTTGAATGGAGTTGGTACACATTTTCCACTGCTGATTTTGGTGTGAATTGGGAATGGCAATAGTTGATTCCAAACAAACAAACAAACAAACAAAAAAACAAAAAAGCTATTCGTTTGAAACCCACAGTAGTGGATTTTCTGCACATCCGCAGCACTGTGCATTTATTAAAGAAGTCAGGTGCTTTTAAAAAGCCGGCAGCCTGCAGGGGCAAGGGAGGAATTTCAAGTAACAACTTACCTCTCCCTGTGCCTGCGTTGAGTGGGGGGGTGGGCAGCCGCGGGACCCCCGCCAGGGTCTGGGATCTTTGATATGTCCACGTCACAACCCAGCTGATGGACTGCCCGTTCAGCCTGTCAGTGACGCTGCGGGACGCTGCTCCAGTCACTGATTGGCTGAGTGGACAGTCCATCAGCAGGGACAGGCATTTTCTCTTGAGTCGTGACATCATCACAACCCAGGGGAAAATGACTTTTGGCGGGCACGGGACTTCTCACCGCGGGCACCCAGAGAGGTAAGTTAGTACTTGAAATTAAATTCCCCCCTCCCCCTGCAGGCTGTCGGCTTTTAAAAAACGCAGGCTTTAAGAATTTTCGTTCTCCCTATGGCTATGTTCACACAACGTCAAAAATAGAGAAAAGGTGTCCGATTTTGATATTCAAAATAACGCCCGTTTTTGCTGCGATTTAACTGACAGCAATGGCAATGCATTGAAGTCAATGGAAAGACGGATGTCCAATGCACACAATGTGTTGAATAACGGACGTTTGTGCTGCGTATGTCAAAATAATGAACATGATCATTATTTTCGGACGTCTTTTGCAAACAGTGGACGTTTTTTATTAGTTGTTCACACGCAGTTTTTCTTTTTCCACCGTTCTTTCACCGTTTTTACTTTTAAATTCAATGGACTTTTCAATAAAGTCACACCCAAAGTCCAATTAGTAACCTCAAACTAGAATAATGTACCAACAGCCATCATTGCACTAAGGGGAGGCCAGGCTGCTAAATGACGTCCATTATTTTAGACTCAAACGTCTAAAACAGACATCAACAGACATTATTTTAAGCTGAAAAAATGTTGTGTGAACATAGCCTATTAAAGACTGCAGATTCTCCATAACACTAGCTGACATGCTGTGCATTACAAAACCACACCATAATTCAATTTCAAAATTTTTACTATAATTATTATTATTGAATAATAATAATATTATAAATGGATTTTATGTGGCTTTTTTAAGCCACTTTGCTCTTACTATGCAGCAATTGCTAAGGTTTTCCCTGCATGATAATTTCTATATGTAATAGGTGCATAAGTTATGGGTACATGTAATGGTAAATTCCAGGTTTCTGCAATGTGCTAACATACAATTGAAATCAGTTATTATACAGTATACATTACTGTGCAGCTTATTTTATAGGATGTGCGGCTATGTCAATTTTTTCTCTCATTGAATTTATTTTATAGAACATCTCTTGTCAATGAATATTCCTTTACAAATTAAAATAAATAGTCTTGGTTATCGTAGGCATTTAGAACAGATAAAGACTACAAAGATAGGCAGGCACCAATAGGTAAGACCTTTTTTTGTGCTACAAATCCTGCATATCAGAAAAACATAAATACAGAATAGAAAGTTGGGATGCAAAAAAAAGTCCGTGCACAGTATTAATATAAAACAATATATTTTATTGGCAAAAAAACAACACACACTTTAACGCGCTTTAACAGCTACAACTGCTCTATTTTCGAAGAGCACCCATAAAAAAGAAGGGGGATACCAGCTATCTGGCTTGCATCAGAATTCTGGAACTTTTGATGAAATGCCAGGGTTATAAAAAAAATATCATGATAGAAAAGACAAAATGCTAATTTGAACAGAAGCATAGTCTGTGTGTTCCAGCAGTGTAGTATAAATTTTGTCTCTGAATTTAAGGAATGTTGTAAAACTTGTTATCAGGAAAACACTCCAATTGCTAAGGCAGGCCAATTGAATTTCCATGGCTGCCCTCAGTAATCCATACCATTAATCATAGAGTAATTAAGGAAATTACATTGTTGGAAGTTTTATTACATACTGGGAAGAGAGGTGCTATTAAGCTGTGGATTTCCCATGTCATATTCCTTTTCTGCATCAAATAATAATGGCAGCTTAAACCACTATGTGGTCAGTAGGAGGAGGATGCATGACATCATTGTCATATTTAGAGGAAATTAAAATTACTATAGTGAGGTGTCTAGAAGCCTTTGCACGACTTCCTTTATTCTGCTATGGGTATATACATTTCCAAAGTGATGTCTATGTACAGAGGAGTCTGCAATTGTGATATAATAATAATTGGTATATAATCATGGTTCTCTTTACTGATGTACTAACAAGCAGTTCAGCATGTACAGATCAATACATCAATTTACTAATGGTTTAAAACAGGGGTGGGGAACCTTTTCCATGTCGAGGGCCAGTCAAGCATTAATAAAATAATTCAAGGGCCGCATACTGTGTGCGGTAGTTAGTAGCGTGGGTTTGCAGCACCTGGAGCAAGGCAAAGTATTGTTCCCCTAATGCCCCTGCTTTTGTAATTAACCCCCTCAGTGATGCCCCTTGTAGTCTAGTTAACCCCCCCAGTGATGCCCCTTGTAGTCTAGTTGACCCCCCCAGTCATGTCCCTGGTGGCCTAGTTAATCCACCCAATCATGTCCCTGGTAGCCTAGTTAACTCCCCTAGTCATGTCCCTGGTGGCCTAGTTAATCCCCCCAATCATGTCCCTGGTAGCCTAGTTAACTCCCTGGTAGCCTAGTTAACTCCCCTAGTCATTTCCCTGGTGGCCTAGTTAACCCCCCCCCCAGTCATGTCCCTGGTAGCCTAGTTAAACCCCCCAGTCATGTCTCTAGTAGCCTAGTTACCCCCCCAGTCATGTCCCTGGTAGCCTAGTTAACCCCCCCAGTCATGTCCCTGGTAGCCTAGTTAACCCCCCAGTCATGTCCCTGGTAGCCTAGTTAACCCCCCAAAGCCTGTTTCAAATAAAAAAAATAAACATCCCACTCACCTTTTCTCCGCTCCCACGCTCTCCCTTCTAACCTGTAGACGTCTACTCCTGCAAGTGGCGTGCGATGAAATGACGTGATCGCGTGCGCGATGAAATGACATCAAAGACACAGGAGGATGCTGTGTAAGCCGCGGGCCGCATTGGGAGGTCTCAGGGGCGGGATGCGGCCCACGGGCCGGAGGTTCCCCGCTGCTGGTTTACAACATCTTGGTAGCCTATGGTGGTAAAAGGATTTCCTATGAATACAAATTAATCCCTGTGGACCCCCTTACCACCCCCCAGGCATTTGACCAGTGTGCCACCTCCTAAAACTAACCCTCTCACCCATAATTATAGAAGACATTCTATTATAGATCTTTTAAATACTACCACCTTAGAAACCTATCTATAGGCCCCAAAACTGCATTGAAAAGTGGTCTTTTAGGTGTGGTTTTTTTAGATCAAATAATTTGGTCACCGTGCACACTTTATAGTGGGTCGACAATCCATCAGAGAATGATCCTTACTTTCTATAAGTACCTTGCTTGCACATTTGTGACTTTTTGATCACTTTTTCCTACAATTATTCCAGTAACTGCATTGATCAATGAAATCAGCACTCGATTACTATGGGTTGCTGGAGCCCATAGTAAAGAATTGCTGAGCTGGGATCAACGTAATTGGGGTGAAGAACCCAGGCTCAAAAGAAGCAGAGATTACCGTTCCGCGATCGCATTGTGCTGTTGTAGGGCAGTTCCACCACAAGACCACCAGGTATGAGGTTTTCAGCCATTTAACTAGCCTGCACAGCTGATGGCACAGCACATTGTCCCTGGCTACTGATAGGCGCTTAAAGCTGCACAGTACTGAGCGCTCTCTGGACCCACCTAATTTCAGCAGGACGTACAGGGTCCTGGGGTGTCCTGAGCGCGCATGGAACGGGACAAGTCTTTACTGTGCCTGTTTACTGCTGGTGCATGTCCAAATTCAGCAGCAGAGAATCCTGGGGGTGATCGCATTGTATGGTCAGCTCTCCTGTCACACAGCACCAAAACTTCTGTAACCACACAGTAACATTATACTGACTGAATTGTTTAATAACAAAGAGCATTGTCTCCTGGGTAGCATGCATAGTTGATAATATAATGAGCCTGAGTTAATTGCTGTCAGTTTATATACAACCTGTATGATGAACAGGTGTCTTTCCTTGTATGAGGACGCAAGGGACAGGGACTTTCTGTGTTTAGTCTCTTTTTTGAACAGAGGAAAGACCACATCTCGGCATGGTGGGGGCCTGGATCAAAATTTGGCCATATGTATAAAGTTAAATTAATCATAGAAAACTTTTTTTAAAAAATACAGGCTGCTTATTATTGCAAAACTGCTTACGATCACAACCCCTGTTAATTTCTTAACCCCTGTTGATTTCTCGTTGATTTGTTTTTCACGATGGTGCCTATTTAATGAATCACATTATTAGGCTACGTTCACACTGCGTAAAAAACAGTAATATTTTATAACAATGGCCGTAATTGTGCATTTTTTCACAAATAACAGCCGTTGTTTGCGCAAATACGGACGTTGTTATGAAATTTGTTTTTATTTGACACTGTGTGAATCCAGCTAAAATCCACTCCAGTTCCTAGTTGCTGTAGATTCCTGTCTGTGGTTCACAGACAGCCACAGATGTGAAATATGTATTAAAAGGCATGCATATACTTACATATTTAGTACAATTGAAAAAAGACACAGGTCCATTAAAGGGGAACTCCAGGTAGAGGTTAAAAAAATGAAACTTCTGCAGAAGCATAAAGCATTACTTACCTTTCTATTCCATTTTTAAAACTACCAAAAATCCATTTGTTTTGGGGGTTTTGTTCTTTTTTGTGTTTCTGCACTTCCTGGTTTATCAGTTGTACACAGTACTACAGGTTCCAGAATGCAATGCTTTCCCTCAGCTGTTCATCACAGTCCTCCAACCTGCCTATTCCTCGCCTCAAGCTGTTGCAGAACATCTAGGCTGTGTTCACACATTGCAGTTTCATTGTGTTACTGAATTATTTGCAGTAATTTATGATTTCATTGTGGTCCCACCCACACAGCACACAGTTACTACCTATAACACCACACAGCACTGTATTCTCTACCTGTAACACCACACAGCATGCTGTATTCTCTACCTGTAACACCACACAGCACGGTGTATTCTCTACCTGTAACACCACACAGCACGCTGTATTCTCTACCTGTAACACCACACAGCACACTGTATTCTCTACCTGTAACACCACACAGCACGCTGTATTCTCTACCTGTAACACCACACAGCACACTGTATTCTCTACCTGTAACACCACACAGCACACTGTATTCTCTACCTGTAATACCACACAGCACGCTGTACAGGGGCGTAACTAGAAATGGCTGGGCCCCATAGCAAACTTTTGATTGGGGCCCCACCCCCTCTCAATCGACCACTACGCCATAAACACACTCAGCTCTACACAGGTTCTGTACACCATATAAATTACAGTACAGTTATATTAGGTGACTCACAGGGGACGTCTTCTCTGATCGGAGTTCTTTCCTTTTCATCTTCTCCATCCGTCCTGGGCCATTATGAGAACTTCTCCGAGCCACGAATCCACAGAATCTGCCAGACAGACATATTAGACTCCTCACTCTGGCACCAACCTCATCTCTATACACACTGCACATCTGTACTGTCCCCTTTACACCCTCATTTAGTGGGTAGCCTGACTCTATGTGACCCCCTAATAATATATGCCCCCCTCTGTGTATTCCCTCTCCCCCTAATTTGCCCCCCCCCAAATAGATGGCCCCTCTCCCCCCATGTTGCCCTCCTTATAGATGGCCCCCTCTCCCCCCACCCTCCCTTATAGATGGCCTCCTCTCCCCCTCCATACAGATGGCCTCCTCTACCCCCTCCCTTATAGATGGCCTCCTCTCCCCCCTCCTTATAGATGGCCCCCTTTCCCCCCACCCTCCCTTATGGATGGTCCCCTCTCCCCCCACCCTCCCTTATGGATGGTCCCCTCTCCCCCCACCCTCCCTTATAGATGGCCCCCTCTCCCCCCACCCTCCCTTATAGATGGTCCCCTTCCCCCTCCCTTATAGATGGTCCCCTTCCCCCCTACCCTCATAGATGCCCCCTCTTTCCCCCTACCCTCATAGATGCCCCCCTCCTTCCCCCCACCCTCATAGATGCCCCCCTCCTTCCCCCTACCCTCATAGATGCCCCCCTCTTTCCCCCCCACCCTCATAGATGCCCCCCTCTTTCCCCCACCCTCATAGATGGCCCCCTTTCCCCCCCCACCCTCATAGATGCCCCCGTCTTTCCCGCCCCACCCTCATAGATGCCCCCCTCTTCCCCCCCCCCCACCCTCATAGATGCCCCCTCTTCCCCCCCCCACCCTCATAGATGCCCCCCTCTTCCCCCCCCCACCCTCATAGATGCCCCCTCTTCCCCCCCACCCTCATAGATGCCCCCCTCTTCCCCCCCCCACCCTCATAGATGCCCCCTCTTCCCCCCCCCACCCTCATAGATTGCCCCCCTCTTTCCCCCCCCCACCCTCATAGATTGCCCCCCTCTTCCCCCCCCACCCTCATAGATGCCCCCCTCTTCCCCCCCCCACCCTCATAGATTGCCCCCCTCTTCCCCCCCCACCCTCATAGATTGCCCCCCTCTTCCCCCCCCACCCTCATAGATTGCCCCCCTCTTCCCCCCCCACCCTCATAGATTGCCCCCCTCTTCCCCCCCCACCCTCATAGATGCCCCCCTCTTCCCCCCCACCCTCATAGATTGCCCCCCTCTTCCCCCCCCACCCTCATAGATTGCCCCCCTCTTCCCCCCCCCCACCCTCATAGATTGCCCCCCTCTTCCCCCCCCCACCCTCATAGATTGCCCCCCTCTTCCCCCCCCACCCTCATAGATTGCCCCCTCTTCCCCCCCACCCTCATAGATTGCCCCCCTCTTCCCCCCCCCCCCCCCTCATAGATTGCCCCCCTCTTCCCCCCCCCCTCATAGATTGCCCCCCTCTTCCCCCCCCCCACCCTCATAGATTGCCCCCTTCTTCCCCCCCCACCCTCATAGATTGCCCCCCTCTTCCCCCCCCCACCCTCATAGATTGCCCTCCTCTTTCCCCCCCACCCTCATAGATTGCCCCCCTCTTCCCCCCCCACCCTCATAGATTGCCCCCCTCTTCCCCCCCCCCCCCCACCCTCATAGATTGCCCCCCTCTTCCCCCCCCCACCCTCATAGATTGCCCCCCTCTTCCCCCCCCCACCCTCATAGATTGCCCCCCTCTTCCCCCCCCACCCTCATAGATTGCCCCCCTCTTCCCCCCCTCTTCCCCCCCTCTTCCCCCCCCCACCCTCATAGATTGCCCCCCTCTTTCCCCCCACCCTTCCCCCCCACCCTGCAGGCTGATAAAAAACAAAACTTAACTCACCTGACAACACGCTCCCACGTTGATCCTCACTCCTCCTGGTCTGTCCTCGGCTGCTGCGCGGCTGCCGGGGGTGTCGCGTCTTATCCCCGGCAGCGCTCGCATCCCAGAGCTCCCTGCGCGCCGGAACCGGAAGTCAGGGCCCAAGGCGCGCAGGGAGTTCTGGGATGCGCGGCTGCCGGGGATAAGACGCGACACCCCCGGCAGCCGCGCAGCAGCCGGGGGAAGACGGAGCCTTGATCGGGAGGGCCCCGCGGGCCCCCCTTGTGGCCACTGCCTGGACCCCAAACAGCTGTAGCACCCGGGAGGCCTGCTCGGCCGCCGGGTGCTACAGGCTATGTGAGCTCCGGGGGCCCGCGCCACGGGCCCCCGATACGGCGGGGCCCCGTAGCGGCCGCTACGGCTGCTACGGCGGTAGTTCCGCCAGTGACGCTGTATTCTCTACCTATAACACCACACAGCACGCTGTATTCTCTATCTGTAACACCACACAGCACGCTGTATTCTCTACATGTAACACCACACAGCACGGGATTTGTCTCCTAAGGGGGGATAGCAGAAGGAGCAGAAGACAATGTGAATTGGCACAGGGGCCTTTTTTTCACTTCCTGGATTTCTATCAACTACAGTACCAGTGTGGCAGAACCGCACAGATACGGTAATACATTGTATAGACACATCTATATAACTTTTAATGTACTTTTAATAGAAAACTAGTTTTTCTTATCCGGAGTTCCCCTTTAAGTTCAACGAAGGAGGGGATGGATGAAGGGAAGGGGGATATATAAGAAGGGTATGGATGAAGGGAAGGGGGATATACAAGGAGGGGATGGATGAAGGGAAGGGGGAGGGTAATGGGTAGGTTCTATACATATGCATTTCTGTTATTTTGTACTAAGAACTTGTCTAAGCCTGTTTTGAAGCCCTTTACTGTTTTTGCTGTGATGCATCTCCTAATAAAGTTGGACCAATTTAGTGCAAATTAACCAAAGACTGGCACTAAGGCATTTGTTCACACCTGTCATTTATTTTGTGTTACTGATGCGGTTTGGGCTCGAATTTAATGCTATTTTGTTGCGTATTGTGTGATCGCAGTGACGTAGCACCAACAAGGCAAAATAAATGCCATGTGGCTTAAAATGTTGGTCTTTAGTAAATTTGTCGCAGTGTGTGCAATATTCCCAGTGGATTATTTATGACAACCATGTAGGAAATAAATGGGATTACCATATTTATTATTTATAAAGCTTTATCTAGTAAATAAGGCTCATTTATAGATGCTAAGATGCTAAAAACTAACTGAAAATTGGCATAAGCACCTATGCAACATTTGTTTTCCAATGAATGATCTCACAGTGGGAATAATTGGAGGGTTTTTTTTTATTGGAAAACATGAACAATGAATTATATGTAGATGAATCAGCTCTGGGTCCTTGTGTATTTTTCCTATAAAAATGGGGAGGAGATCAGCAGAAGAAATCCTTGTAATCTGATGAAAGATCAGTTGCTGAAAGTGCTTGGTTTGTACAGTAAAATATGTTTCCAGTAGATGGCGCTACACATTATTTGACATATTAATTAATGCACCATGTATTTGGTGTCTAATGAAATAAAGGACACTTGTTAGAAGGAGAATATCCTAAACCAGCATAACTGGGTTGCAAACTGGACAATTGCCCAGCACTCTGTACCAGGAGGAACATGAAAACATTTCACTGTCACTTCCTGCAAGCAGGAGGATATATATATATATATATATATATATATATGAAACACTCTGGCTACACAGATAACTGTGCTACTGCATTGCACCACACAGCATTCTCTTGTCTGTATAAAACAAGAAGGGCAAGAAAATTAACAATATGAAGGACATTTATTATCATGTGCCCCCAGTGTAGGAAATGGAAAAGGGGCAGATTCTCCCATTTTCTGTGGTGAATGCCAGCCTTATCACCCAAAAATGAAAAAAAAAAAAAAAAAAATCTGTACTAATGGTTCAAACCAGTGAAATAATTTCTATGCAATACATGCCCCTTTTACCCTCAATGATCGCCAACATGCTTTTCACGTGCCATCTTTCTCTGTGACGCTGCTTAACTCCTATTAAGGGGAACCAATCACTAGAAAAACAAGATTGCACCTATAAATACGTTGGTATACAGCGCCCAGCACAGTTTCCAGCCATAGTGCTCATATCGATTATATATATATATATATATATATATATATATATATATATATATATATATACAGTATATGGGCCAAAAATGCACTTTATATATGTGCCACTCCATTTGTAAATCATACCTCTGTAGGCATCAGGGCGATCCTTGGCAGATAACTAGTCAAACATCTTTGGTAATCACACCTCCCCAGGAGCATTGGCCAATTGGCCAGGGACCACCCCTGAGGCCTGATGCTCTGAGAAAAGCCTGATTACTGAAGATGTTTCCCACCAGATGTAATTAGTTAGAAGGCTGAACACTGTCTGCATGCCTACTGTCCCTCCTCCCCGCCCTCCTCATCATTAGGAATGCTCCAGGCAGATTGTTTCCTATTCCCCACCTTTGTCAGCCTGGCACATGGGCTGGATCGTTAAGGCACCTGTGCAATGTATAGACAGGAGAAAACGTTCCAGTGGCATTCCTAATGATGAAGAGGGTGGGGAGGAGGTACGGAGGGGTGGTGCAAAATTAGGGCACAGATACTCCAAGCCACAACCGTTGGGCACGGGGCTGCAAGCTTAAAAGTTGTTTTTTGGGGACAATAACTGCATCACCTGCCGAACGGACCCCAGGACAGATCTTGGATTAAAAGCAGCAATCCGAAGGTACAAGTGGTTTGGGGGGGGGGGGGGGGGTTAGATTGTGGGTACAGAGTCGCTTTAATCCACCTTCCACCCTAAACCATCAGGGATGATATAATTTAAGGGAATCTGTCAGATAAAAAAAAAAATTGTGTTAGAAATGATACAAAAACTTCAGATAAACATATGAAACAAATGTTTTTAATCTTTATGGTAACAACATGCTAAAAACCAAGTAAAACCATTATACAATACTACAGGATGTATAACTGCCAGACTCCTGTGATCTATTTTACTATTGTTATATTTTAATTCTTTTAAGGAAAAGATAATGTAATAGATAAAATTTGGTCCATGTCAGGTAAAGCACTGAATGCACAGCATAGTAAAGGAACAAAAGGAACAAGGTATGCTGAACATGGGGACGGAAATAACTCCTAACATACGTTTTGCCTATGGCTGTTTGAAGATGGGTTTTCCGCCCAAAATGAAAGTAACTCAATTAATAGGACTTAAAGTATAACATTATGAAAGTTAGCAAAGAAGTCTACCTATCAAGTGTACCTTTATATACAGCTAAATAGACCTTTTGAAGGCAAATAAAATATGATGTAATAATTGCAGTTATTTCTGTTCAGATTTCTATTCCACATTTCTATTGCATCCATATTTATTCTATATACCATTTCAGAATTTTCTCCAGCTTGTACAGCCATATTGGTGTGAGAAAGGAAAGAGACATTTGGAGAAAAGGCTGGGAGGTAAATCATTGTTCACAGGAACTATCAGACTCATAGGCAAGACTGAGAAATCAGGTCTTAAAGGGGTTATGCAGCGAAAATCTTACCTTTTCATATGAAATGGTTTTAGAAAAATATCTAGATTTGTAAATTACTTCCATTTAAAAATCTCAAATATTCCCATACTTATCAGCTGCTGTATGTCCTGCAGGAAATGTTTTCTTTCAGTCTGACACATTGATCTCTGCTGCCACCTTTGTTCGAGACAGGAACTGTCCAGAGCAGGAGAGGTTTTCTATAGAAATTTGCTGCTGTTCTGAGTGAGCAGGAAGAGGAGACAAGCAGCTTGTACAGTTTGCAGACTGCGCCTAAAACTCTGGATTCGCAGGTCAAAAAGGTCAGCGCTTATCTGGGAGCTTGGTGAGAGAAGATTGCAGGATGTAGTGTTTTGCAGGGCTGCCTTTTCTCCTCTCCATGTGCACTCACCACCCTCTACCCCCTCCCCTCTCCATAAAGCATAATAGACACAGAAATCCTGCTTCTTCTGAAGTGAGAGGGGAGGAGGAAAACAGAAACTCTTTTGCTTAATAAACCAGTATTACTTATATGTAATCAATATTTTTAAAGTGTTACTTTTCTGTGGAATAATTTACAACTTGTAAATGCCATATATTAAAGTATATGGTCATACAGAGATGTAACTATTTTATATGGTCATATACTGGAGACATTTTGGGGAGATTTATAAAACTTGTGTAAAGTAGAATTGTCTTATTTGCCCCCAGCAACCAATGAGATTCCACCTCTCACTTTCCCTTAGTTGCTAGGGGCAACTAAGACAATTTTACTTTACACCAGTTTGATAAATCTACCCCTTGGTCTTTCTAATAATATGGTGTCCTCTATTATGGCTGTTTTTGACTGTTCATCAGCTCATGTTCACTCAGATGGTGCCTTATTAAATTGATTAACATAATGGCACTAAGCAACGGTGCCCCTTGTCGCTATTTTTGTTTGATTTAATTATGGAATTATTGGTCCATAGTGTCAGAGCCTCCCCTGATATTACTGGGATTAAGGTGAAGGGAGCGAACAGAAGATGTTATACTACAAGCTTAACTTAACAAAATGCATGGCTCTAGATATAGGATTGCCCACAGCAATAAAGGATACCTTAAAAAAAAGATTACCCCTTTCTGTGGCCCTTGGCGGACATAAGGTATCTTGGCATAACGTTGTGCTTTCCAGTTTCTAAAATTTAGAAAGTTAATTACAACCTATGGGTCAATACTATAGAATAAGCAATGAATAAAGGATAAAAGGAGGCACTCACCAGCAGTGTATTCAGACCATCCGGCTTTTATTGCTGTGCGCAGGGGGAGCGGGGGAGACAAGGTGGGTGACCGCAGTTTCGCGGCTTAGTGCCGCTTTGACGAACCCTCATGTGACTGGTACGTCACTTCCTTTTATGTGTGCAACTTTATCAAACAATGTGAGTGACAAACAAACAAACATCCATTAAAATAAAGTACAAATTACACTGGCTAGCATATTCGGATATAGGGATTCATGCAATATTCACATCACTACAAGTATTAAGACCCAGGGCGCCAAGCGCATCATATTTAATAATAAGTTCAGTTTCTTTTTGAAGGAGCAACCGCTTTCTATCACCCCCACCTTTTGGGGGAGGGACAATACATAACCCAGCAAAATGTAACTGTGAGGAATCCCCATCATGTTCCTGCTGAATATGTCTGATCATGCGGGGGCTACCTTTCCCTGTCTGCACTGATCTGACATGCTCTGAGAATCTCCTCCACATGGGACGGATGGTCTTCCCTATATAATATTTGCCACAGTTACAAATCAAAGCATATACCACATACTGGCTTTTGCATGTCATAAAGTCATTAACCACATGTTCATGGCCACCTAATTTAATGTATCTACCATTATTTAATGATCTACAGTAGTGGCAATGGCCACACTTAAAATTACCCTTGGCTGACCTGGATGTAAGCCATGACCCTTCTTTTTGTGGATTCTGTTTGTCAAGTCTCCCATGGACTAGTAGATCTTTAATGTTCTGAGTGCGTCTAAATGTCACTGTGGGGCGCTCAGCAATGTGTCCTCTTAGGTGTTCGTCCTGTTCTACAATGTGCCAGTTTTTGTAAATAGCGTTCTTAATGGTTCTCTCCAGGGGTGAATAATCAAATGTGAATACCACTCTTTTTTTATCTGCCTTGTGTTTTTTATTTACATGTATATTACGCTGTTTTGTTGTTGTGAGCAATTGGAGTCTGTTCACACTTGACGCCCTCTGTAGGCTCTCGCTAATTAGTTGTTGGGGATATCCTCTTTTTCTCAGTCGGTGGCTCAATTCCTCTGCCTGTTTAGTGAATAAAATTTCATTGTTATTTATGCGTCTCAATCTGATAAATTGACTGTACGGTAACGCTCTCTTAGTGTGGTGTGGATGGTAGCTAGAGTAATTAAGCAGTGAATTGACAGCCGTCTTTTTTCTATAGCATGATGTGGTAAGTGTGCCGCTGCTAATGTCCAGGTGTACATCTAAGAGTCCAGCTCCAGTCCCCCATACACAGATGTATAAAACATGTTGAAATTATTATCATTCATGTATCCCACAAACTCCAGGAAACTTTCTTCCCCTCCTGACCACACAATGACAATATCATCTATGTATCTTAAATATAGATGTATAAAGCAAGAAAATCTGTTGGTTACTGAAAATACCTTTTCACTTTCCATATATGCCAAAAATATATTGGCTAGCGTTGGGGCTACCGGATTACCCATCCCTACCCCTGACTTCTGGCGGTACCATTGACCGTTGAATTCAAACGCATTACATGTCATGACCAGGTATACAAGATCACAGATATACTGCACAAACAATGTGTCATATCCACCTATCACCTGGAGACACCACCTGACAGCCTGTACACACCGGTCATGAGGGATCCGGGTGTACAGGCTCTCAACGTCGATGCTCACAAGGCGATGGTCCTCCTGCCAGCAAAAAGGATCCAATGTCTCCAGCAGATCTCCCGTGTCCCGAACGTAAGATGGAATATTTTTTAGGATAGGCCTGAGCAACCAATCTAGGTATTTAGAAATCGGTTCCATAATGGATCCCATACCCGCCACAATAGGGCGACCAGGCGGTCGCTGTATATCCTTGTGTATCTTGGGTACCCAATACCAATAGGGTTTTTTAGGAATATCCACAAACAGTTTCTCTGCAAAATTACTGGAAAATATCTGTTGCTCTACCCCTTTACGTAATACGTCACGCACTTTGTTAGTATATGAATGTGTAGGGTCTGCTGGCAATTTGGTATATGTGGATTCATCTGACAGCTGTCGATGTGCCTCCTGTAAATAGTAATCCTTGGACAGAATGACAATATTGCCACCCTTGTCTGCCGGGCGTATCACTATCTCGCTCTGAGACTTAAGCCATACCAAGGCCCTGCGTTCACCATCCGAAAGATTCGGACTGGACGGAGGATAAATTAACGCCTTGACATCCTGTATGACCTTGTCCATAAACAGAGAGATAGGAGACCCGGCAGGCAAGGGTGGGTTAAATTTGGACGGAACCCCTCCTAAGAAAGGTGTGGATGGAGAAGGGGCTGCTGGAGTATGGTCGACCTGTGTACCTGGGGAGCTATCTTCTAAACCCATGAGTAAGGATAATACAGCCTGATCTGCCGAAGATGGATTACCGGCTATTATAAAGCCCAAAGGGCCTACATGGACCTGCGTTTGTCCCATAAATTCCATCTGCTCGCTGTTGCTGGATTTCTGCAGGAAAAATCTCTGGATGTTTAGTTTCCTAATGGCTTTTCTCAGATCTATTTCAAAGTCTTATAGAATAAGATATTATTTTTTTTAAAGACTTCCATCACCATGGATGGGTCGAATTGCAATAGTTAAAATTATGTTACTACCTAAGATCATATATACCTTTTGTAAAGTAACTTTATATATCCCAACCGTTAAAGCAAATGTACTATTAGGTACATTCGCTTTAAGTATTCCCCATGTATAGAATGGGGCCAGCACGGAGAAGCCGCCATTATTTGTGCAAAAATGTGCTACTTCTTGCAAGGTCCGCTCCAGGCTCAGCAAGGGGACAGGAAGGGAGACATGGTTGTGCATGAAGGGGGTGTGGCCTCTTCACGCACCTCGTTTATCACAATTTATTTATAATGGTAAATTGTAGCTAAAATCTATGCCAGCTCTGAGGTGGTGTAGATTTTGGTGATGGCACGTGGGCAATTCAGAACTCTGGACTGGCGTGTAAACCATGATGGTTAGCCAGTGATTCATTTGCATATTTAGTGAGCCTCCTGGTTTCCAGCCATTCATGTAGTGACAAGTCCTCTTTAATCCATCCTGTATGTGATACTATTGTCAGGAATGTGCAGTAAGCCTGGTGTGAACTGGGCCTGTTTTTTACTTTTTGTGTGACACACCCGCTTGCTTTTCAGCTTACTGGCAATGCAAGAGTTACACTACTCACTGCTAGCCTGATCGCTGCAGCTGGGCAGTGTGGTTTGAGTAACACATGCCTCTGCCTCTCCAGAGTCTTGAGGATTAATGGGGATCCGGACCGGGCTCTGGATCCTCATAAATGAAAGCTGAAGCCAGTCTTTCCCTGCTGGCTATTAAGGTTCATACCCTGATCCCTGCTCCCCGTCTATTCCTGCGATCCCCGTTCCTAATTCCTCTGCTTGCTCGACCTGTTACCTGACCTCCCACCTGACCTTTGACTACCTGATTGTTTCCTGATTTTGTACTGTGTTTGGTTTTGACTTTGGCTTGTTGACTCTCCTTTTGTGTTTGTTTTTCGGCCTCGTTCTGTGTTACACTTATACCAGAGCAGGGATCGCCTTTGTGGTTGTCCGCGGCTGCCTAGGGCTGTTTGAGGCAAGTAGGTAGGGACAGTGTGCAGGTTCAGACCTAGGGCTCACTATCTCGTCTTATCCCTACCTCCCTGTCCTGACAACTATCCTTTGGCTTGCTTCATATGTAGTATATTAGTACATTTTTGGTCCTAAACCAGGAGTGGGACCAACACAGAGAGAAGCTATAATGGAAAGATTTGCATTTTTTTATGCTTCGAACCCACTCCTGGTTAAAGCTAAAAATACTGACAAAAATGTGGACCAAACACTGACCAAAAATCAATGTGTAATCCCAGCCTTAGATGTTTGTAATCTAAATGACGTCCAGATATTTCATTTCCTCTATCTAAAGATCGATCAGGGCTGAGTTCATCACATTTTGTGGGGCTGCGTGAACACACAATAATGCCCCCAAAAAGTTTAGTGACAAATCAATGACCAAGCAATCCGAATATATTGCATTGCGACTTCATTTAGTCACAGAAAGTTAGGATATTAGAGAGGAACCAATGAATCACATAGGTTACAAAAAGTGATGACAAATTCTACGATGCTCTAATGTCACAACGCTGTTGTTTCTAATCTCTGTAGTTGATCATAACTCTTATCTGCTGACTTCCCCTTAGCGGGATAAAAAGTGCGGGTTCTATTATGATGAGACATAAAATGATAAATAGTAATATAGCATACATTATGTATTATTTATATATTATATGTTCTTTCATTAAGCAAAAAATAAATAAATTGCATTAGAATAAAATATTTGAAGAGTACAGGTTTAGCAGAGCTTAGTCTGTGAGTTGCAGCAGAGCTAAGAGCTGGCACAACTCATGTCATTTGTGGTTTTAATATATAGTAATGAATTACGTGGTATATCTCCTAGGAGGATACACAATTACGGAGCTGCACTGCAGAGTTGTATGCCGGCTGCTAAATACAAAAAAGACCCTGTGCCTCTATAAGCTAAGTAATATGAGTAGTGTATTCAGCGCTGCTTATAATTATGGTAATGTCCATTTGTATATAAACTATATCAAGAACAAGTCCATGCAACACTAAATACTTCACAACAATCTAGTTTGTATACAGTCAATACCATAATTATGTGCAGCGCTGAATACTTCAACATTATGCGTCACAGGTATGAGACATAAGTCACACAAAAAATCCACAATACTATAAAGTATAAGCACTATGACCAATATCGCATAATAAGAGAAGAGAAAAATATTTTAGGAGCAATAGAGTGGAAATTAAACCAAATAGTGAAATGTCACCATAGGTATACAGGTAACAGGGTGGTGATGGGGTGTCAAGGGAAGGAGCCCATCACCACCCTGTTACCTGAATACCTATGATGACATTTCACTACTTGGTTTGATTGCTCCTAAAATATTTTTCTCTTCTCTTATTATGCGATATTGGTCATAGTGCTTATACTTTATAGTACTGTGGATTATTTGTGTGACTTAGGTCTCATACCTATTGTTTGGTTATTTACACATTGTATTTGCACTTTATTTGTACGGGGTGTGTGATATACCTATATTGGGGTGTCATTGTGGGTGGTACCATACCGGATACCTCCATGTTTGTTGTATTTTTTTAATTGTTTTTAAGCCTATGAGAGTAAAGTAAAGTATGGGAGTAAAGTACTTTTATTTCCTCCAATTTTTTGGTGTGCTATGGTATATATTTTTGGCATAGCTTTATCTTTGGTATACTTATATTGGTTTATATGCTTACCATTTACCACCCATTATTTTTATTCAGCTGTGCATGTCCAACATCTTTGTTTGTCGTATGACTGTAGATGATCATAAGGCATAAATTCAACATTTTTTTATGGCCCGCATTTTCTTTCCGCTATCAACATTCACAATCTGCTAATAAAATATGGATTGTACATCCGCAATCTGTATTTTTTTGCAGATCTGTACTGTACTAGTTTTAAAAAAATTGTCAGGTTAAGACAAAGATGTAACCAGTTTGCCTATTGCAGATACGCATTTTCTTGGGAACAATACTGATGCCAAAACAGATGCCCATCTATCCATGTAAAGGACAGAGAGCCGTGACTAGTCACAGTGCAGATGACTAGTTTACGGCTCTCCTTGTGCGCCAAATTAAAATGCATTTTACAGCACGTGGAGCGCGGATCCCCCAACCCCACTGAAGAGCCGGCTGCGAGGTGTGTTCTGGGAGCCCAATCAGCACAAATGTTTTAGCATGCCAAAAACTGAGTACTTTATGTTAGTGCAGCATGTAATGCCACCAAAAGGCATCTTTCACAAATACTTTTTGGCTTGAAAAAAAGGCCACTAAAAATGACTATTGGTGTTTTTTTTTCTTAGCTTTTTCCAAAAACAGTATGAAAAAAATGCCATAAAACCACAACCCATCTCCATATGTGTTTTTGAGCAGAAAAAAGTATAGGGGTCTAAGGGAATTTATTTTTTTCCAACTGCATAAATATACCATAACACGCATAAATTTTTAGCATTATTTACGCCTGCATGTACCTGTCACCTATTCCGACGCTGAACCCGCCCGACCCCCTATGCAGCCCCGGATACTTACCCTTTGCTGCAAGTCCCTCTCCTGGACCCGGTCCCTGGACAGAGATATCGGCGCCGGAAGGTGACCGCGCGCTGTATGCAAATTATATGAGATGAGTCCGATGCCCATAGAGAATGACTGGAGCTGTCGGACTCATCTCTGGAGCACGCAGGCACGGCTGCTGACAACGATATCTCTGTCCCGGGACCGGCTCCAGGAGCGGGACTTACAGCAAATGGTGAGTATCCGGGGCTGCATCGGGGGGTCGGGCGGGCTCAGCGTCGGAATGCTGGGTGACAGGGTGAAAAAAAAACTGGGTGACAGTGTGAAAAAAAAACTTTTGATGTGTCAGAGAGAAACATTAAAGGTGACAGTTGCATGTACAAACTGTAACACTTTATTCACACACAGTCAAAAGGATGGATGTTTTTATTGGACGGCCATCATTTAATTACAAATAACGTCTGTTATTTTATAACAACCGCTGCCTTGGGTTCACCTTTGACTCTACCCTGTCTTTTAAACAGCACATTCAGACCCTGATCACCTCCTACCGCCTTGACCCCAAAAATATTTCCAGAATCTGCTCTTTTCTCACTCCTGAGTCCACAAAACTGCTGGTACATCCGCTCATTATTTCCCGCTTGGACTACTGTAACATCCTCCTCTCTGGCCTTCCATCTGACTGCCTTGCTCCCCCCAGTCTATCCTGAACTCTGCTGCCCGACTAATCCACCTTTCCCCTGACTTTACCTCTGCCTCTCCCCTCTGCCAATCCATTCACTGGCTCCCCATTGCCCACCGTATTCATTTTAAACTCTTGGCCATGACATACAAGGCCGTCAACAAGCTGTCCCCTCCGTACATCTCTGACCTGATATCCCGCTACCATCCCTTACGTAACCTACGATCCTCCAATGACCTCCTTTGGTCCTCCCCCCTTGTTCGCACCTCGCGCAACCGCCTCCAAGACTTTGCCCGACCCTCCCCCATACTCTGGAACTCACTAACCCAACACATCAGGCTCTCATCCACCATCAAGACCTTCAAAAGTAACCTGAAAACTAGAGATGAGTGAACCAGGTTCGGGTTCGAGTCGATCCGAACTCGATCCTTCGGCATTTGATTAGCGGTGGCTGCTGAACTTGGATAAAGCTCTAAGGTTGTCTGGAAAACATGGATATAGTCATTGGCTGTATCCATGTTTTCCACATAGCCTTAGGGCTTTATCCAACTTCAGCAGCCACCGCTAATCAAATGCCGAAAGTTCTGGTTCGGATGGACTCGAGCATGCTCGAGGTTCGCTCATCTCTACTGAAAACCCAACTCTTCAAACTAGGCTAAAACCTATAATAGTTCTGCATCACACTTGACTGGCTGCACTTTACCTTCTGTCTCCCTCCCCTAACCTTATACCTTGCGGGCAGGGTCCTCTCTCCCCATGTACCAGTGAGCCATTTACCTTTATGTAATGTGTTTTGATCTTTTAATCTTCCTGTTTCTCAACCCCTATTGCTTCTATAGTGCTCTGAAATCAAGGGGGCTCAATAAATGATAATAATAATAATAACAGCCTTTATTATACAAATAAAGGCTGTTGGTATAAAATAACACCCGTTATTTGTAGTTAAATGACGGCTGTCCAGGTGTGTGAACATAGGCTAAATGCGCTTTGTAGGTGGTATAGTGGGATGGATCATGTCTGAACACGACATGAGCCCCCACAACACACACATATTTTTTTTTTTTTTTTTAATTTTATCTTACAAATAGTTTTTCAGATTCTAAACATGGGTGCACCTGCATGCGAATTCATTAGGAGTGAAGCCCAACTGCAGTACCGGCCGGGATGATCTTCAGTAACACCGGCCATTCTGTGATCCAGCCGGGTCACAAAACGGCCTGTGTAATACAGAGTGTGAACATGGCCTTAGGCTGCTTTTACACTGCCTCTTTTTTTTTGTAAAAACGCCAATAAAACCGCCATGGCAGATGTTAGCTGGAGGTCAATGATATGCCTTACACATAAAGGGGGAAATTTATCAAAGGCTTTGTGCCTACTTTTAGGTGAATAATTGGATTTTTCGCCCACTTTTGGTCTAAGCTCTGTTTATGAACCAGTATTCGACAGGCGAATATTTTTTAGATGCAACTTTTTTTAATTGGCCTGTTTTGAGTATTTACCCAAAATTTTGCATAATCTGGGATTAGCGCCCAATTTATTATTGGCGACTTTTAAAAAAGTCACACAAACAGTTGCGGCCTTACGTCTGGTCACGTGAATATGTTTTGCGACTTTTTGTGCGACATTTTTGCCATATTTTACTTAGATACATTTACTATGGTAGAGCTGTGATAAGTCTAGATGTTGACCTGTCTCTATGGAGAAAAGTCAAATACCCAGGATGGATGGTTTTTCAATATATCTAGAGCTGTAACCTGCATTATTACCAACTCGTCACTTATAAATCACGGACACAGATAAGACATTGTATCATGATTATAAGCCTGGATAAATGGCCCAAGTTTTATTATGGTAATCACATTTTATAGACAGAATATGGGGCGTTACTACTCATTCATATGAAATATGTAACATCCAATACAGGCGGGGTTCCAAGTCACAAGACACACACATGTCACACTCTGGTAGCTCAGTCCATAAATGGTCAGTAGCATCCTGTACTGCGCAGTCAAGGTAACACAATGTTTTATTATTCAAAAATTGTTTATAGATAAGTTTCTCTCCTTCGACCCTTCGTTCCTTGGGTATTGTAACTATAAATGATAACTTTCCAGGAGTTGTTCTCATTGACGTGCTTCCAGCATTCCTCTTCTTCATCCATAACAACTCTCTGTCACCCTCTGATCACGCTCTGATCATCTCCAGTCTCTTCAGAGGGCAGTATATATAGGTGTAGTCATATAGGTATGGTACAAGTAGGTAAAATCCCAATACCTGGCCTTATCAGCTGCATGTTAATAACTCAGTCACAAGATATTGGAACAAAATACACACCAATCCTCATTAGAATAGTTGCACACATTAGACTCCTTAGTAAATGTCCCTCATAGAGTTTTTATTGGTGTGGCGTTTTTGAGGCTCTGTGTCATTTTTTTTTTCAAAACGTAGCATGCTGAGAGTGTGGCGTTTTTCTGGGCAAATTGTTTTTTTTTTTCTCCTATAGACTTCAATGGGATTGTTCTGTTTGTCGCAAAAATGCCATTGCTGTGCGTATATATAATGTTTTTTTATGGCATTTTTGTGACCTTTTGTGGTCCAGCAGCTAGGTCATGTGATGGCAGAGGAAAAAAAAAGTTCACCACGCAAAAACACATAATAAACAGATAATTCTCGCATAAAGTAAAAAAAAGGCTTCAAAAGCCAGAAAAAACACAACCACATGAAAAAAACGTCATGCACCACATTGGCGTTTTTTGTGGCATAAAAAACGCAACCAAAAACCTTAGAACACCCTTAGAACAGATCTTTATTTTGACTAAGCACAGGTGTTCTTACTTACACATCAGTTGATAAACTGCATAGACACTGTACACACTTCATAAAGAATGTAGTTATCTCTAGTCACTTTCTTTACTTTGTGTTAAAGGATGAAATTCCTATTTTAACTCGTGCAGCAATTATCACAATTCTAGATCTTTCTCCTAGCAGTCTGTTTCATCACCACGGACGGAAACATCATCACCACCACCAAGGTTACATAATCATGAAGTTTATAAGGAAGCTGGGGTTCTCCTTAGCCTCAGGGCTCTGTGCATGCTGCTGCGATTTATGTTTTAAATGTTTATCTCTATTTGTAAACATTAGATTTTATTTTTTAATCACCATAGTAAAGCCAGATATGATAAACTGATTGTAAAAGATAACCGTAAGTGTATTTATTATCTTTATAGATAAGGGGCTGCAGGAAACTTCCCTCCCCAAGGAAAACAGAAGAGGTAAAAAGGTATAACCTATCTCCTCTAAAGGGATAATCCAGGATTAAAAAAAGCACAGCTACTTTCTTGCAAAAACAGCACTACCTCTGTCCCCAGGTTCTGAGTAGTATAACTATTTAGCTCCATTCACTTCAAAGCAAGTGAACTGCAAAACTATATTCAAAATGAGGACTTTGGAGGTTGCTGTATGTTTTAGAAAATGGCCTATTTTTTTGAGGATATTACAATAATAGATGTTAACATGATCTACCTATGAAAAAAGAAGTGTCGCAGTTTAAGCACACAGGGCATATTCTTTGTATAATGGAGAGTTACATAATTATGTAATATACAGTACCTTCTATATTAACTCCCTTACATTTCTAAGTGCCTAGTCAGAATTTGACATACAGTTGGTGTGAGCTCAGAATCTGTGCCTATGATAGGCAGTGAGAGTTGGGTATGATAAACAGAATGATATACAGTTAGGGTGTGTTCACACGTACAGGATCTGCAGCAGATGCAATGCAACTTCAAGTCTTCCAGCACTACTCCAAGCCCAGGTGTTCATATAACTTGTGTTGCAAAATGCCTAATCCTTTCTCTTTAAATTATAATTTGTTTTGTGCTAACGTATAATGTATAAAATATATCTGACTAGTATTAGTATTGATTGTGCTGAGAAGCAGAGCATCAGTGTATAGCTTGTAGAATTACTTTGGTATATTCTGTCCCCTAATTTTTTTTCTTTGTTCCAGCACTCCTCCAAGCTCAGTTATTTTTAATTAACAATTCTTTATAGGGTCTGTATCTTATGGTGTGTTTACGCCATAGATTTATCTGTCACATTTTTGAAGCCAAAGCCAAGAACAGCCTATAAACTGAAAACGGGTCATAAAGGAAAGACTGAGATTTCTCCTCTTTTCAAATCTATTCCTAGCTTTGGCTTCAAAAATCTGTCAGATAAATCTGAGTAAAGGCACCCTAATGGTGTGTTTACACAGAGAGACTTATCTGACAGATTTTTGAAGCCAAAGCCAAGAATGGATTTGAAAATAGGAAAAATTCCAGGTCTTTCCTTTGTTACAACAGCCGTGATTACTACAAAACTTACGCAGTGGGAACATGGCCTTACACTGTTCAGTTCACTGGCTGGCACATGATGAGCTTATCCATCTGCTTCTGTTTGGTGCGGTGCTGTG